>NC_139711.1:33406960-33859460 GCF_964188405.1 Protomyctophum parallelum | reverse complement strand
ACCAATCAAGCATTAAAATACTTTAATCTCTCCTATTATTCTTTATGTTGGTGTAACTTTTTCTTCTTCATTCTTCATTTTGTCCTTCTTTCTTTCTTTCTTTCTTTCTTTCTTTCTTTCTTTCTTTCTTTCTTTCTTTCTTTCTTTCAAGCCTCTTCAAGTCTCATTTTATTTGGCAGAAGTCGAGCTTATATAATTCAGAGTGGAGGGGGTGAGGGTTGAGTGACCATGGCTACTGCTTACAGTCTTATCTGTTTGGACCATGGCTGTGGCGCCTATTTAGATAATAAGACAGTCTGTCAACACTCGCCGGCACACTCACACACACACACACACACACACACACACACACACACACACACACACACACACACACACACACACACACACACACACACACACACACACTACACAGCCCAGTACCTGACACTGGGGCTGTTGTTCTGAATACGATGTGATGAGTAATTGCAATACAAATAGCCATTATGTTGTAATTACACCATGTAAATGACCATTAGACAGTGATAGGGGTTTTGTAATTTGTAATGCTAGATATTAGGGATAAACTTGAAAAAGACGAAGAGGTCGCACAAAATGCCTTCTTCAGGGTATGATATTAGAGATAGTCATAATATGTCTGTATTTTTGTCAGAGTACAAGCTTGCTTCAGACAGCATATAAATGTAGTTGTTCTCAGACCACAGAAAAAAATCAATATGGCCTATATAGTTCAGTGGTGGACAAAGTACTCAACCCAACAGTACTTGAGACTCCTGGTCAAATATTACTACAAGTAACTACAAGTGAAAGTTGCTCTGTCAAATTTGTAGTAGAAATAGGCCTATAGTATTGGAATCCTTGCTTTAAAAAAAAATAGTACTCAAAAATACATGCTTGTGAAGAATACTTTAAAATATATATATATATATATCAATGCATTGCTGTTTTACAAAATGCAAAGATTTTCCAAAGATTAAAAATAATATTTAAAAAAGAATAGTGAAAATAGCAGAATTACAAGCTCACAACGATGCATTACACTGTGAGTTTGTAAATCTGCTATTTTCACTAGGTTATATATTTTAAATATAGCTTAATGTACTTTTTTCCCTTCCTAGAAATGTAGGCCGAGTGGAGTCAAAAATAGCTATTATATTAGTCTTTGAAATGTATAGTGCAGTGAAAGAATCGTAAAAAGAAACACAGTAAAAATACAATACTCAAGAAAATGTAATTTGTCCACCACTGCATACAAGAGTTATTTTCAGAATACAGCCATTCAGTATTTTCTAGTTAAGAATTCCCTGGTCTCCCTGCAGGCCTATCTGGAAATTGTGAAATGTGGGCAATAGTCTGCATTGGGCTAACCATTTGAAGTCCAGCCAAAGCGATTTGGTGAATACCGAAAAAGATACAGTTGGTTTGTTTTAGTAAGACTATCGGGGTTAAGTGGCTAATAGGCTGCCATCTCCATACCACCAGACTGTAGCCTCGTAACCACATGCATTTTACCCAGACTGAGTTATGGAGCCACAGGCAAGTGTGCTAATAAAAGTTTCACTCCTAGCCACACATGTTTCATTTTGATATGCATGAGGTTCCCTTTTGACTGTTTTGTTATTTAGTATGAGAGTGGTTAGTGGGATAACCAGACTTGCAAGAGAGATATGGTTAAAACGTTAACACAACCTCTAAACCTGAAGACCTGCCACAGAATTGAAACTTGAAATTATTTCTTCATCAAGAATATTTCATGAAGAATATATGTCAGTGAAATCTGGGATATGCCAGTAGATCGATTCCAAATATCTGCCTTGTGTGGACATTAAAAATGCAGGCATCTCCAGACAAGTATTCTGATGCTTATTCTTGGAGCCTTGTTTGAGAACAACATGAGCTGTTATCCCAACCGCAAGTGAGTTTTTTCTTCTCCCCAGTCCACTGTAGTCTGTCGAACAATAACGCCAGACAGCTTCTTTGTTGAGAGGGCCTGAGCGAGTCCTATCATTAGCTAGTCTAAACCTTCCAGGGTATTTTTCACATGCAGGTTGGGTACATACTGTACAGTACTGTATCTTGAGAGTATGCACAGTCGCACAAACCCCCCCCACACACACACCATACAGACTGTAGAGAGGGTTGAATAATGACACTAAAATGCACATTAGGACTCTTGTCAGCCGATTGCAGTCATTGCACACATCCACATTTACGCAACCATTTATCCATACAAACGGTACACGTGCGAATATTCACAAGCGCACGCTGAGCATCTCTATTACTGCCCTCCATGCCCCTGCAGGGCGTGCAGCTGGCGTTTAGGCAGACTTTAGTTACAGCATTGCCAGCATAGCCCATTATGGTGGAGAGCTGCTAGAGTTGCTGGGAAAATAACATGTTTTCTTCCCTTCTATACCTCTGCCCGTCATGGAGAAAGGTTTTCCAATACACAGGAAAGGTTACAGTGACACTGATGAGAAACGTTATTGCTGTGCTCTAAGTTGCCAGAGTCAGACATCTGCAGTTGTGCAACGCTGTTGTTGTTTTTGCTCTCTATAGCCACGCTTTTGTGTTTTCTAGTAAACAATTTTGAGCTGCGGGGGCGGATGTGTAATTAAAGTCAAGAAAAGTAGCCTAAACATGACTGTCTTGTCATGCAATGAGAGAGATCAGTTGACAAAAATAAAGGAAGACATTTTTTGTCATAAAGCACAGGCAAACTTAGAACTGATATGGTCCAGATAAGTTAAGTTAAGTGTGCAATTGGCTTTCATACTGGAAGTTGCCATGGTATATCCTTTATTAAAGCTGCAATCCATAATTGTCATGCCCTACCCGGGATTTGAACCCCAGTAGTCCCCCTGCGCAATCGCCAACATTTCTACCATTGAGCTCTGCCACACAGATTGGTTAAAATTATGTGTTATTCACGCACAAACAAAGTTATGAATTGTAGCATTAAATCTACTTTAAATCTGTGAAAACTTAAAAAGTCAGTGCTTTGTTTTTCTTCACCAACTGTTATTGCATCATCAATCTTAGATATTTTCACAACATCGAGATGGTTTAGAAAAAACACACTGAACTCAGAGCACCTCACAGCCCCCGTGCTGGGAACCATGGGTGGAGAAGAGTTGGGCAACTCTAGCTGTTTCATCAGACCGTGTAGAACTGTGCTCCTTGATTGTGTGAACTCGATGAACTGTGAATCATTATGAAACAACCTCATATGTGTGCAGATGTGCTGCTGTCATTGCTCCTAAATCAACAACACAAAAATGACACATGGCCAAATGTATGAGCCATATAACTGCCAGTATAAATGACACTTAATGTGTTTGGGGGGGAAAAGTCAAGTAACTGGCAAAACTTCATATACATATACCCCCTCTTTTAACGTAATGAATACAGTTTACTGTTTATTACCAATGCTTCCAAGTTTCCTATTCTGTACAGCAAGTCTCATTTTCCATCTTGTATTTTGGGACAGAGGATCTGTGGAGAAAGAAAGAAAGAAAGAAAGAAAGAAAGAAAGAAAGAAAGAAAGAAAACAACCAAGGAAACAACAACCATAAAAGTATGATCTAACTTGGAAAATAATGGCCCAGGTGGTGGCGTAACCGTCTGGGCACCCCACTGGTAATCCAGTCGCAGTGTGCCGCGGGTTCGACTCCCGAGCCCGACACGGCCTTTACTGCATGTCTTCCCCCATCTCTCTCCCGTTTCCTGTCAGCCTACTGTCTGTCCCTTCAAAAAACCAATAAAAGGCATAAGCCGCAAAAAAAAAATAATCTTTAACTTGGAAAATAATTGTCATGTTGGATGGACTACAATTTTCACTACGTTATAACATAAAAGTATATAATGTAAATAATACCTTTTAAATACCTATTGTAAAATACCTTTTACAATAGCACCCAGCCGCAGGAGAAGTATGTTCTATGTTCTACTTAAGTGTGGTTTTGGACTCTTACTGAACTGAAATTATGTGGGTTTTTTTCCCCCGCTCAGTCATGGTAAGGCAGCTTTAGTCAGATGAAAGAAAGAACAAAAGTACAACAGAAGTTAGAACCAAGCAAGCAATAAAGGAAGGAAACGACAAAAACAATATTTTAATCTAATTTGGAAAATAACTTTTGGTTCACAGGGCACTTTACAAAGTGGACACTCCCAAAAGTACCATAACATTTCCTTCATGATAACTGTGTACTGTATCAATGGCACAATGCAATTTAGTTAATCAGGGTAACTTCCTTTGATATAATAAGTGTCCCTTGAACAGAATCAACGTCGCTGGCCACAGCCTTTCCATGGAAGCGATGCATGCTGGACTCTGGTCCACTTGGGCCCATTAGCAAGCTGTCCTAGGACTCTGGTCCACTTGGGCCCATTAGCAAGCTGTCCTAATGGAATGAAGAGGTGCATGCAGGACTCTGGTCCACTTGGGCCCATTAGCAAGCTGTCCTAGTGTAATGAAGAGGTGCCAAGCTCTGTCTCATGCTCTGGATGTCTGTCCAAAGTGTCCATGCAGACGAGAGAGAGAAGAGAGAGAGAGAGAGAGAGACGTGAACAGAATGTATGTGCCAAGTTTCACTGACTCAGTGATTGTTTCTGGCCATTCCCCAGTAGAGAGAGAAAGAGACAGAGCAAGATGGAGAGAGAGATTAGGAAGAAGAGAGAGCGAAAAGCACTAGCAGGTTCTAACGAGCGAAAATAACAAGATGTATCCTGTCCAAGACCTCGCTCCTGGCTTTTTGTACGTTTGTTTACAACAGGCCACAACGTGAGACAGGGAGGGGCAATGGTAACGGGCACAGGTTGGTCGTGTCTACGCATAATGCTCATGCCAACCTGCAGCACCATCAGGAGGAGCATTTAGCATGCGTGACAGTAATTGATGTCTCGTCACATTCTTTCCAGCCTGCTGTCATGGAGAGCAATGAGTCACATGTACTTGTTTGCATGCTCGTTTTTAAACAAGCAGAGATTTGGGGTAAACAGCCGACCTCTGGAACACATCGATGTTAGTGGAACAGAGCTCTCTGATGCAGAGCTGCAGGGACTAGGGAATGTCCGATACTGCCAAAAGAACATGGGGTATTCAGGGAGGAATGCTGAGAAATGTCTCCCTTCCATAACCTTGTCACGTTCTTCTCCTTCTCTTTAATTTTCCATTCTTTAACCATGTCACTCTCTTCTCGTCTCCTTTCTTTAACCTTGTCACTCTCTTCTCTCATTTCAATGTCCACCTCTATGCAAATGTCTCCCTTCCTTAACCTTGTCATTCTCTTCTCCTTCCCTTCAATGTACTCTGATATAGACACGTCATGCACGCACGCACGCACACACACGCACGCACACACGCACACACACACACACACACACACACACACACACACACACACACACACACACACACACACACACACACACACACACACACACACACACACACACACACACACACACACACACACACACACACACACACACACACACTACACTGGCCACCATCTTCACAGGTTCTTCCCTGCATACAAAGACCTGTTTGTCCCTGATGTACTCAATTGCAAGGTGTCTTATAAGGGGAAATGTATGGCGATAGCACTAGAGGACTGGTAAAGAAGGGGGTAACTTACGTAACAGTTGAGTTGAAGTCATGGCTCTTTAGTTTAGGAGTCAGCTGATGCCTGCGGTCTAGACGGTTCTTGGTTAAATAGCGATGTGGCTTTTTGTTCTGGATTACCTCGGGCTCAACAGGAAGGTTGACAGCTGCCCTCTTCTTCACCTTCAAAGTAACAGCTTATGGATCAGCAAAGGCCACCTTGAACTTGTTGGAGGTTAGGGGTTGCAGTTCATGGCTTACGTATATAATATGTCTCCATGCTCCATCTAGATATTCTAAACTTAAGCCGGCAGCACTATAAAACAGATCTTTTCCACTTTGGGTGCCCTGTAATTGAACATATCAATTCAATTTAATCGTAATCTGTTTTCCATGCAATTGTTGTAATTCTGCAAGGAAAGCATCAGTCGACATGCAGAATAATTCAGTCATAGTGGTGTGTGTCTGTTGCTCTCCACTCCACTCTCCACTCCACTGCAAGTGCATTTACAGTATACTGTTTTGCTGTGGGTTACTCATATGCCAGAGCGCAGCACTTTGGAACAAAATGATTGCGGCAGGGCACACACAGAATAAATAAAATAACTTGACTCTTAACTGTTGCTGGGTTTGGAATGCAAATATTGTGGTGACTTCTGTTATTTTACCCACACATTTGTATCTGTGATTATCTGAAGTAACTATATCAGACATTTACATTGTTAATGGCAACTCAGTGCAGAAGATCAATGCTGAAGAGCTCTAGCAGATGCATGCGGTAAATCCCTCTAATTGATAGGAGAGAAAGGAGGGTCAGGCCCTCAGGGTGTTTTGCAGGTGTGTCGGCTAAGAGACAGCATCCATCCATAGTTCATCTCTGAGGGTTCAGTGTATTGGCTGATAGCTCCTGTTGAAGGACTATTCACAGCTTTGGACAAATATTGTAATGACCAATTTTTCTTGAATGGTTTTATTTTTTAAATAAAAAAATGTCCTTATTGTCAGTCAAATGTTGCTGAACAATGAACATACCTCAATAATTCATTCAATTTTGCTAAACATCATCATGTGATTTTTTTAATTACGTTTGTGAATGAATCTCTACAGAAAATGTTTTACTAAACCTTTCAAATCATTCCGTATTTGCAATATAATTATAATATAACCAATAACTATTATTATGTCTTGAATTCCAAATTACGTATTATCTCGATCAAGTTTCAAGTCTCTGCAAGTTTTTTTTCATACCATACTGAAATGAATGGAATCCAGTGGCGTCTTAGGAAATCAAACAAGCCACGGAATGGTTTAGTGAGTAAGTAGCAAGTGAGTAATGTCAGTTATAATACCGTGAGTTCAAGAGGCTAAAAATGGAGGAATGCCAGACCACCAGTATGGTCCTTTGAGTCCCAGATAGCGTTCTCTTCTTACTGAGTTACATAACAAATCGACATCCTTCTATAAATGCGCCAAGTGACTGAGTGTGATCCTCCGGATGTCTAGAGAACTGCTTTAGCGATCAACTTTAAACTCAACGTGACTAATGCAGAGGACCCAAGGACAGTTGCCCCAAAGAAATCCATCATGTGTAGACTGTAGAGTACCCTGGTGAAATCAACATAACGCCATAGACTGGCCTGGACTCCATTTTTGAACATGGCTGACAGGGAAGTTCTATATGGGCATAAAAGGGACATAGACAGACAGATGCAGAGATATCCTATATTAACATTGGCTGCCTGCTGGCAGGCGGGCAGCCCTCTGATGTCACCATATGTCACCATGACTCAGACATAACCATAATGGTTATTTCTATGTTATAATGTCCTTATGTTATATAAGGAGTTACCACTGCAGCTACGCCTAAATATGGAGTGTGTTTTCTAACCTCAATGTGTCGTCATGGCAGTCATCAGGCGCAAACAAATCAGTCAGCTCCATATATGGACATGTGCTGATGACATCAGGGATCTCTTAGGGGAATAAAAGGGACAAGATACAGAGATCTCCATACATGGGCATATCAGTCGGATCGGCCGTGCGATGTAGGTGTGGCACCTATAGATCATTTCCTTTTTCTGAGGGTATCCTGAGGAATTTTTACGATTAAATCGTCACTTTGAAGTATTGAATGAAGGTCCAGTGGGTTTATTGTTGTGTTTAGTTTTCAGGGTTTTTTTTCACGTTTGGGATCACTTTAGACTTTGGAGGAAAAGGATGCATATTGTACCTGACATGAAGGGTAAATTCAGAGAAATACCCATAATAAAGACTCCTGGCTGTGGTTTGTATGGAAGTCAGCAAAGGGAGGATAAAAAACAAAGTCTTGTTTTATCACTTGTTCAGACAGCAAAGATACTTCCTCCCATTCATATTGAAATAACCCCTCCAACTACACATATCAGTTTCAGACAAGGTGGGGCTTGCCCCGTTTCATTTATTTTTTGTTTTGAATGTTATTGTGACTATAAAAGGATTTGGGTCATCACAGTGAATACAATGCAGCAAACACATCTTGTGAGGTCTCTCTTCATGGCAGTGTAGACCTATTCCTCTCTCAGTATCACCTTTCAAGCAATATAAAATTAGCATTTTATAAACGTACAGTACATTATTACTTGTGTGTTCTGGAAACAAAATGGTCAAGGAGAGCGTACGGTTACTACGGTATAGCCAGTATTCCTGGAAGGAAAGCACATCATACAGCAGGGCAGATTACAGATTTAGATGTGGCTTATCATTCTGATCCCATGATTTGGATATGAGATGTTACATTAAATAAAACTAGGATGATCCTCTAGATATTTTCTTATTATTTCATAACCACATTAACCCTTGTGTCCCTATTTTGGATAAAGATTTCCGTCTATTAAAATAATTCAAAAATAGCAAAAACTACTTTTTTACCTGTAATAATAGCCCTATGCATTGCTGATGGAATGAATAACTTGTTATGTTTTTGTCTTGTTAAGATAAGACACACTGTCCCCACCCTCTCACTATCCATTCTTCCCTCCCTCTGTCTCTTTATCTCTCTTTATCCATCTCTCATCATATCCCTTTCCTCTCCTCTCTGTCTCACATTTCCACTCTCCTCTCTCTCTCTCTCTCTCTCTCTCTCTCTCTCTCTCTCTCTCTCTCTCTCTCTCTCTCTCACTCTCTTATGTCAAGGTAACCATGTTTTTTTTTTATAGTTTACTTAAAGAACTGGGAGTACAGCCAGAGGTTCCTATCAGAGGAAACAACAGCTGTGAAAGGCCTCCCTTCCCATCCCTTCCCCTCGTTCTTTTTTCCTTTTCTTCCCCGTTTTTTGCATTTCCCCTGTTGTTGGTGTCCAGTAGCTGTCAGCCAGGCTAACCTGTATGCGCTACAAAAGCGAGGGGTTGTTCCTCGGGCTCTGGAACACACAAAGACATCTGGGTGAACTGTGGCACGGGAGGAAAGGCGATATACTGTGCATTCTTCTCGGGGTGCTACTCCGCGCACAATTCACCCGGGCTCTCTGTGTGCAGACGACAACTACCCTGACTATTATCCTGCAGCCAATACAAAGACACGGATTTGGATCTTTTCTAGTAACTCTCCAAAGACTCCAAAGTATTGGCTGGGACTTGCAGTCTCCAATGTACAAAAAAACAGGATATGCCGGTTGTTGTTGTTCTCTTCTGTGATCGGCCACTAACACAACATGCTCATAGAAATATTGCCTCTGCTCTGAGTGTGGTCAGACATATCTCCAAGCAAACGGAAATATGCATATCTTTCACCACTTCCATGTCTTCCATGTTAGTGTCAAGAGCGGTTTATAGTCTAAATATAGGAAGCCAACACTTTTTTTCTATGTGTGTTTGCATGTTTCCTCCTTGTCCTCATGAAGGGGTCACACAAAATTCCATTCTCTCTGCGATCCAGCAAACATTCATCTTCAGATAAAACAAGAAAACAGCACCACTGCTGTCATGTTGCTTCTTGTTGTGTACGTGAGCACGTGCACAGCAGCGTGCGTTCTAGCATGTTTGCAACTGTTTGCAGGCTGGCACTGGTAGATGTACTGTCTGCAATCAAGGGTTCTATGATGGACAGGCATGATGTGGCACAATGTTTGCCTGCCTAGCGCGGATCGAAATTGGTGCAAACATGGAACAGTCGCAAAGCAAACACAGGTATCTCGTAACACCCTGCACAGGCCTGTCGACCTGGTTTCACCCCTTAAACGGTCCCCGCCCTTCCACTACCGCCTTTCCACGCAAGTACAGTCACAGTCACAGTCATGTGCACCGAGCAGAGCTGCCTTGCCCTGTCAACAAAAGGTGAGCGACACAACAGTGCCTGTGTCATAAATAGGTTAGCCCGTACCAGACAAAAGCCAGGACTGCATCCAGACACGCCTGACAGATAATTATCTCAGGGCTCCTTTGGGCTCGGCAATGCGTGCCAGTGAGATGAGCTTTGCTGCTCACAGACGGTGTAAAATGGACAGGAAAAACAAAAGCTAGGGAGGGGCAGACAAAAGTAAAGAGAGCAAGAGGAGAGACATAAACAGGAGAGAGAGATATGGGGGGAGTAGACATAGACGAAAATAGCCGATAGTAGCTCACAATAGCCGAACTTAGTGAAGTCTACTTCACAAGTCTTAGTGCTTTTTCTGGTTCTATCCTCGTAGCAGTTTTTTGTATTGACTGTATACAAAAATGTACCCATTCTACAAACTGTGAATTACATTTTCAATCAATCAATCAATCAATCAATCAATCAATCTACAAGCTCACAATGAGCTTGTAGATCGGCTATTTTCAGCGAGTGACACCGCCATACTCGAAGCATGAATCAGGCCAGACAGACCCTGAAGGAGAGCAGAACATTACAGTGTTCACAAGGTGGCAGGCGAGAGGCACCGAGCGGTCACAGCTGATTCTGTGCTAGTCACTGGCAACAACAACATGTTTCTCACACTAATCAAAACAAGAGGCACATATTATCACACTGTAGGTCTGTAGGAGTATCGCCTGGGGTGGCCATTTTTTTTTTCTATTATAAAAAGAAAAAAAGGCGGCAGCTTCCATTGCAGGCGCCACACTGTGCTTGTTCCTCTGTGGTGGGACCATAATTACAGCCCTGTCAGAGCAAAATACTAAAGCTGTTAAAGCGGAGTGTGAGTTAGACAATCAGTTATGTAATGTAGGCTGGACAACAAAGATGAATGACGTTTAGTGTCAGTGGATGTTATGCTAACTGTTAATCATGAAATACTGTATGGGTGTGCAATGTGCATACATAGTAGGCCTATGTGGTGGGTTGTGTGCGTGTGTGTCTTCTGTACAGTGTGTGTGTGTGTGTGTGTGTGAGTCAAGGGGGTGTCTAGTGGGGATAGGAGGCCTGTAAGAATTGGTTTCAATTCTGCAAACTCTCTGCAGTTTCCTCAAGATTTGACCTCTGTCGATGTTATTGTAAATGATTTACAAATACAGCAGCTGGATTTTACTGTAATTACAAAGCATATTTCAGCGGAAGGAAAAATCTGGTCAATGGGATTTTTCTATTGACAAGGATCTGTAGGGCGCAGTGGAGTAACTAAAACATGTTTTTTCTTCCGGTGAAATATTGTCTTTTCTGGCCAAAAAGTGCATTTATATGTGTGGTGGGGGGCTCAGAGTGCGACCACTAGGGAAAGCTAGGGAAAGCTTTCAACTTGCACAAAACCATCTTTGTATTGGTGAGTAGCGCAAGTGTTTTTTTCAGGAAGTGGAAAGTACCATATCGTGAAGGAGATGGCCTCCTAATGCTATGGACCAGAGCTAATGCCTGGGCCGAGCTGCATGTTACTCCCGACTCCCTGTTTCCTGTCCTCTCTACACTGTAACTAGCAAAAAGCAAGAACTACAATTTGTACATGCATTTTTAATTTACCGGTATACGTTTTATATTATTAAAAACATCATATGTTTTTTGGGGGGGCTTTTTATGCCTTCATTATTGCTATAGGACAGTAGGCTGACAGGAAATGGGGGAGAGAGAGACATGGAGAGTGACACACAGCAAAGGCCGTCGTGATCGGGACTCTTGTGATATTCGATATACAATCTGATCAAACAATGTACGAAGGATGGCAGCTAGCTTCTTAGAAATACTGCCCTGTAACTGTAAGGTCACTAGGTTTAATCCTGTGAAAACTAATGTGTCTTGGCTGACGTCCTTGACCCCACTGATGAGAGGGATATGCTGAATGTATTTCTGAGACGACAAGTGAAGAAACAAATTTGTAATTACACTGTGTATAACACACAAAAGTCACAAAATGCACGCACACACGCATGCACGCATGCACACAGACACACACACAGACACACACAGACACACACACACACACACACACACACACACACACACACACACACACACACACACACACACACACACACACACACACACACACACACACACACACTACCAGCTATAATCCCTGTGGATGTAGCTCATTATTCTGTCATAACACAATCAAATGTAGTCAATAGGCTGGGCTCATCTCTCCTGTTCCGAGAGGACATACAGTGTGCTGCTGTGTTATTACAGGGTTGAAGCCAAGGACAAGCCAGGCTCAGTGCGTTGACATGGAATGGAATGCAGCTCTGTAGCGTTTACCTGACTTCACCTTTCATAGTCTCCCTCAGTCTCACTCTCTTATTCTTTCCCCTTCTCATTTCTACCCACATGGAAATCCACTCATGTGCCATTTACATACTGTAGCCTACTGCCATATTCTCCCTTCCTCCCCTCGTGACGTTTGTTGTGCTGCATGGCGTGGTGCCAAGGCATTGCCATGTCTGTGGGAACCTCTTCTAACAATACCTGAAGTCTGTGATCGGGGCAGGAGATAAGGTGACAGTTCGCTGGCTCCCAGTCACTGTCTACGTCGGTGAGGGTGACATCTATTTCCCATCTCTAAAAAACAATCTCCTGGTCTTACGCACGATCTCCCTCCATCAGATTAGTCTTTTTTCTGTTGGTGCCTGCCTTACCTTTCCTACCCGCAGATCTGAGTGGTCACAGTGGTGTACCATTATGTTCTCAAATCTCTCTGCCTTTTCTTCTTTTCCGTTATCTCACACTTTTAAGAAGACAGACGTGTCATTTTGATTGATGTCAGATGATGACATTTGGTGGAATGACTTTGCCTTTTTCGCATAGATTTCAATTCCTGGCAGTGTAAGTCCCTTGCTCTTCAGGAGTATCACCTTTCAAATGTGGATTTAATCCCAAGGGCAGGAAAGCTCAGCTCTACTATAGGTGTTACGCTAGTACGAAGTTTCTTCATCTATTCAGTGGCTTAAGAATGTGAGGGATTGTCTGCCAAACACTGTAAATCTATATACACGTCCAGGCAGAAGGATATTATTGTGTGTGTGAGTGTGTGTGTGTGTGTGTGTGTGTGTGTGTGTGTGTGTGTGTGTGCAGTCTGTTTCTTCATATGCATGCGTGAGTGTATGCACACGCATGACTGAGTGTGCTTGTGCACCACTTTGTGTTGTTGGCGTCCACACTCGGATGGATGTTCACGCTTCCGTGAGAGTGAAGCTGTGTACCTGTGCCTGGGCGGGTGTGCGTGCATAACAGACAGAACAGTGTGTTCTACGGTTTCACTGGTGAACTTTGGACCCATGCTCCTTGCATACACACTGGAGACAGGCCACATTGTTTACCTGAGACTGAGACTGGAGTGGGTGGGGGAATCATGTTTAGCAAAGTCTTCTGCTCTGCGGTGAAACCAGAAAGACGACATTGCAAAGGCGCAATTTGGCTAGCGCACTTTGACCGGCTGCAACTTCAAGAGGCTGTTTGAGTGGAAGTATTTCCTGTTTGGTTCTTGGACGAGAGCTTGGCGATGAGGCCTACTTTATAGCGAGCCAGTCCTCTGTTGTCACATGTACAAAATTAAAGGTAATGACAAGTTGGGGAACATCAAGCCAAAATAAAGGAGAAGCTGTATTTATGCTTAAAGAAGTCGATCAGAATCAATTTGGGGGAAAATATATTCTCCAGTGACAAACTTGCTCTGTTTGAATTTCAAAACAGGGAACATTTTCCCCTTCAAACCTTAATTTATATTATCACCACCTTACACTTTCATAATCATGCAAATTAGCCATTTCACAGCACGGTAATACGTTTGTACAGACATTGCTTGAGTAGAATTGTCAGTAGTAGAATGGAACTCACAGAGTTACTTCAGGAGGTGTAAGAGGTTTTAAAGAGTCATCTCTATTGTCATTAGAAAGAAAGTAGTCACAGTTAGAATGTTTTAATGATATCAGGTTAAGGGAAAGTAGACACATTACTTACTGTTTCTGATGTTGTTTAGGTCCATTTCATTTACCTTCATCTCTTATGCAGTACATTGGAAATTAAGGTGATTATGTATCAACTTTAAACACTTGTATTATTGTCCAAAAGTGTATTTTGAACACATCTTGAATTTATCCCAATTTCCGTTCCCACAACCCAGCTCTACCAAAGAGCCAGGACTAAGAAATACCCAAATGACCAATCAGCACATCAGCTTAAAAGACGTGCGTATAGGATTTCAGTTGCAAGTTTTTGGACTCAGGATAGTCTGGGGTTTCTGTAAACTCTTCGCTTCCTAAAACTCAGTGTTCCCAATATGCTTGGATCATTAATATTAAAAGAAAACATACCTGAAAATAGTTTTGCCAATTTTAACCACTTATTATGGATATGGCTTGAAATGCAAAGAAAATCCAAAGAAAAACAAGCCTTGCATTGAAGGATTCAAGGAAGGTTTGCGTGCGTGCGTGCATGTGTGAGTGTGTGTGTGTGCGCAAGTGTGTATGTATATGTGTAATGTGTGAGGGTGTAAACAGAAAGTACACAAAGTGCTTTTTTTCCCTCCTGGATACAGGTCATAGAATCATGACCTTTTCTTGAAAGGCAAGGAAGCATGTGACAGATGAGAAGCTTTGACTTTAATGAGGTTAATTAAGGCAAAGAAAAGAATCTACAGAATAACCCTTGTGGCTTTCCTTGTCTGTCTGATTGTGTATGATGAGTAACACAGTGCACACACACAGATAACACTGGTGTCCATTCTTACATTCTCCCAATTAGATTTTACAAAGTCACATGTGAAACTGATGGTATGAGATGTGCTATCAAAGGCTGTGGTCTCCAACGTATCAGGATGGTTTCTAGTTCTACTGGGTCTACAGAGGGAAGGCTGGAGCTCACCACAGTTGCCATAGGAACCAGAGGTCCAGCTCTTCTTTCACTTTCCTTGCACGCTCTTCTTTCATTCAACTACACATGCAGGTCCACAGACTCCACACTGCAACCCTCTCTGTGTAGATAAGCATTACATAAGACTGTGTGTGTCGTGTGTGTGTGCGTGTGACGTGTGTGCGTGTGTGTGTGTGCGTGCGTGCGTGCGTGTGTGTGTGTGTGTGTGTGTGTGTGCGCGTGCGTGTGTGTGTGTGTGTGTGTGTGTGTGTGTGTGTGTGTGTGTGTGTGTGTGTGTGTGTGTGTGTGTGTGTGTGTGTGTGTGTGTGTGCGTGCGTGCGTGCGTGCGTGTGTGTGTGCGTGTGTGCGTGCGTGCGTGCGTGTGTGCGTGTGATGTGTGTGCGTGTGTGCGTGCGTGCGTGCGTGTGTGTGTGCGTGCGTGCGTGCGTGCGTGCGTGCGTGCGTGCGTGCGTGCGTGCGTGTGTTTCAGAGTCAGAGAAAGAGAGTGCATGGATGTTTTCTCTCTACCAAAGCAACAAAGTAAATACCGTACCCTCATCGGCAGGACACCACAGCTGGGGGCCACTCATGTGAACAGAACATAAGTTCACATGGGTGGTCCATGCTGTATTAAGCCATTTGATTGATTCATTGAATACTTGAATACTTGAATGCACAGGAGAGTACAGTTCAGTACAAGGTCTGAGAGGATGTATAACTCAAGAAAGCACTATTGCTTGTTTCCATTGAGATCCAGACAGTAAGGGGGGGGGGGGGGGGGGGGGGGGGCTTTGACTTTTTTAATTTGGCCACTTTCGAACTGCAGCCACCTGTAAGTGCTCATTGAGAGCGGTTTTGAAGGAGAGTAGGGATTCACATTCCTTTATGACTGTTGATAGGGCTTTCCACATTTTTGTGGCATTAGGAGCGAAATTAATTTAACCCCTTGTTTGAGCCAAATATGGGTTGAACGTGATTTGGTGTTGTGATTGTGACGTTTAGGAAGTAGTTTGACAGGTACATGGGTGTCTTTGTGGTGTAGTGTATCTTGTAGACCAGGTTGTTGTACTCTGTCCTCTACCTTGCACCATACCAACCTATCAAAATGAGCAGCGAGGTTAGTCGTACTCTCTTACTAACAAAGAATGACCAGTATCACTCTGCATATTTCACTTGACATACAGTAGCATGAAGTAAGTTACACGGATGCAATTACACACACACTATGACATAACATCAACAGGCCTAATAAGCCTCAGATGTGTGTTAATGCAATAACTTGATCCATCCCGTAACCATGCATGCATGTTTGTGGCTAAGCCTGACTTAGCCTACTTAGCCTACAATGTGGTGACAGATATACATATGTGTATCTTGGTTGGTAGTGGTGGTGTTGGTGGTGGTGTGTGTGTGTGTGTGTGTGTGTGTGTGTGTGTGTGTGTGTGTGTGTGTGTGTGTGTGTGTGTGTGTGTGTGTGTGTGTGTGTGTGTGTGTGTGTGTGTGTGTGTGTGTGGGGGGGGGGGTTGTATAACTACAGTCAGTCACACGTGAGTAATACATAGACTGATGTGGGGCTCAACAATGCAGCATCAACACCTACTGTAAATATAGAAGGCAATGTAGCCCCTTGAAGAGGATCCATAGTTCATACTGCACATCCTGACAGGGATATAGAATAATATACCAGTCGAACAAAGAACAGCCCCATACTAGTATAGCCTGCATACAGTAAGCATCATGTGTATGCATAGAAACAATCAACGCGGCCCAAACTCTAGTAATAAAATCTAGTAAGGCCCTGAGCAGTGTACTCGGGGACACACGGAGCGGGGTCCCCCTGGAAGTGTGCCCCGGAGTTCGTCGGTAGTGCATGGCAACTTGCATAAAGTACAAACATTATCCTCACATTGAAATTAAACATTCACAATTACCATTTTATAATTTTCACTACTATGTGATTGTGACTTAATGTTTAATGCAGGTAAATTAACACGCCAATAAACCCTCATTACCTTTGAACCATGACAGACGTTATGTAATAAACGGATACATTTACTGCACAACGTGTTTTTTTTGTTTACGGATTTCACAAGGGTGGCCCAACATCTGGATGCACATTTTGGTCTCTCCATTTAAGTGGGAGTGGCAGGCTTTAATTGCAGTCTCTCGTTAAAAAGCTTCTCTTGGCATTAAACGACATGTTTCCGTTTAGCAGTCAACGCAATGAAGCTCACATCTGGAACATTCCAAGTCTGTCTTCATCTGCCTGTCCCCCATCAGTAGGGGTTCCTCAACACAAAGACAGGCTGAACGAGGGTGCATTTTACAGACCAGTTTTATATTCCGTTGTACGACGATGTACGACTCAGGCTGGCAATGGCGTTACCCTTCTCTCTCACGCTTTGTATGCGTGCAAAACGCTGTACATCTGTTTCATTTTTGTAGGGATAGATCTTTTCCCCTCCTTGACCGAGACGGTGAATTGGCTTTGTTGAATATATACTGTACACAAGGGTACGCTGCACTGTTGCCTGCAGCTGCACTTAAGAGTTATATGACGTTCCCCTTTGAACAAAAATAAATAGTGTCGCTTCCAATAACAGTTTTTAAATACAACTGCATAGATTAGCTTGACATAAATTACATACACACTATAGCTAGTAGCTACATACTGTATAAACACAAAGGAATATTCATTACTGTAGACTACAAGTGATAAATCAGAGGCATCAATAATATCTTCCTATATAATAAAGTGTTGAAAGATTGAACAGTTGAGTTATCAGTTCACCACAAACAGTGGGGGAGATCCCTGGAAGGATTCGGAATTGAAATACAATCATATAATTATCTTAACTAATCAAAGTATCATATTACCCCACGTCCCGAGTCACAAATGTACCAGATCTGCTGTCAAAATATATCATATCGGCTCCAGGTTTGCACATAATTCCACATGTGACATTTACTCATGCCATATGCTACTTCAAGTGTGCTACATGAATGTAGGCCTAATAGTGTTATATTTCACAAACCACCTTGTTGATTCTTCAACATGGCATTGTAAACTCACTAACCAATACATATTATTACATTATTTCATCATTATTTAGTTCTTTTGAGTGAGTACATGCTGCATATTGTTGGGGGAAATTTTCTTAAATATGGCCCAGTGTGTCTCTGTGGTCTTGTTGAAGGAGAATAATATATATTTTGTGCAACTCATTGAAATCACTGGAACCTGGCTCCAGTGATTTCCAGGGTGCCGGCGAGCTGCCCCACGTCCGAAACGGTAGAGAATTGACAGAGTTACCATGTGGGGGTCCCCGGGGGGGGGGGTTCCGGCGTGCCTCCCAGCGTCCGAAACGGTTGTGAAATGACAGTTACCGTGTGCCGGTCCCTCTACTGTACTGTACTGTACTGTACTGTACTGTACTGTACTGTACTGTACTGTACTGTACTGTACTGTACTGTACTGTACTGTACTGTACTGTACTGTACTGTACTGTCACTGTACTGTATTGGCACACCGGAAATCATCATGCAGTTAATATGTGCGTGTGTGTTTGTGTGTGTGTTAGGTTTGCGAAAAGGTGGTGAAAATCAACCATGCTGTTTTCGTGCTCATACCCAGCCAGGCAGGCAGGCACCCACCCAGCCACACACCCAGCCACCCACACACATAACTCCGTAAAAAAGGCAGGAAATCTGCCCCAGGCTAATATACCAACATAATAAGCTCCAGCACTGGGATCATTGCTGTCTTTCAATGAGGAGCAATCTTTTAGCCATTAACAGTACAATTCCTTTTAACAGCTGAAACACCATACATCTTCTTTCACTGATATCACAGGGGCAATTATGATAATAACTTTTGTGTAAATGTTAGCCAATTTTGGAGATGGCAGTTTTTTCATCAATGAGATTTTACCATTAATCATACATAATTTGACAATATTAGTGTGAATCGACCATAGCAGTCATGCTTAGCCTATTGACTCACGCTATACATTACTGCAGTGCCGACCATTTCCCAAAGCACATAGCTTCCCATTATTTTCAGTATGTTTTGAAAATCAACTTGGGGAGACAAGTATCATTGTGCGGTTAATTATTTGGGGCATGAGGGGTACATTGGGATAAGGATATGCTGAAGATCCCTGATGGGAATTATTTAAAAATAAGAAGAATTGCGTGTGGGGCATGGCAACAATGACCGCCAGTGACTGTCTCTGGTTGACCATGGGAACTTGGCTCGTTGTTCCATCATCTTCCCCCAGGTGACAGAGTATTAGCTTTGATGCTCAGCAGATGAGTCTGCTGGAATCTGTGGGAAAGGCCCATTGTTTGGATGACACTGATGGATAGAGTTAGCAGGGTGTCCATCAGCCAGTTGAATCCAGATTGTGCTGACAAGGCAGGCACACATCAGTATGAACCTATGCGAGCATGGTTTGCAGATGAACGTGTAACGCACGCACGCACGCACGCACGCACGCACGCACGCACGCACGCACGCACGCACGCACGCACGCACGCACGCACGCACACCAGTGATGTGTTCATCAGGGCCTGCCTCCCTCCAGCCGTGTCCCAGTTGCTGGTGACATGGGTCACACAGCTGCACATTCAGGCTGCCTGGTAAAGGCTGGGAAAGTGGAGGGGTAGCAGCAGGGATGGAGGTCTGAGAGAGACTATGAGGGAGGGAGAGAGGGTTTGTCTAACTGTGTTCGTGGTTGGAGTAAGTGAAGGGGGGTGGGGGCATTTTTACACTCATTAAGCCCTATATAATTTGTTGTACGGCAAATAGTGAAAATAGCTGATCTACAAATTCACAACACATTTCATTGTGGCACGTTGTGAGCTCATAGATGTGCCATTTCCTCTAACCCTAATCCTCCTACGTAGCCCTATAATGACATGCCAAATTAGAGACGCCAGGTTGAAAGTGGTTAACTCTCATGATTTTGCACAGTGTGGGGTCGCATTGTGAGTTGCACCTACACAACTGGATGAGGGTGATGTTTGCCCGCAATACCTTTAGATGTAGCTGTGTGACATTTTTGTAGGGTTACTGTAACTCGTCTTTAGTGCAGGATATCCAATAGAACCATCAGATATACCGTATTATGTCTGTTTGATACAAGAACTAGAAAAAGTGCACAGATCTCCACCAGGTCAGGATGGAACGTTTGTTTGTACAGTATTTGAGGCATTTGGTTCTAAGAAGAAGAAGAATCATCATTGATATGATTCTGAAATATCTACTAGCTGAGAAATAGTTTTATGAAACTTGCTGTGCTTGTGTGAAATGTGAATTGTGTCTCTCTGTCTGTGCGGTCTTGTGATGGATTGCAGAACAGTATGCACCCCTCAGCCTGTTTCACAATGCTCCTTCTCAGGGGACACACACGCACACACACACACACACACACACACACACACACACACACACACACACACACACACACACACACACACACACACACATACACACACACACACACACACACACACACACACACACACACGTGCATGTGTGTGCTCACTGCTCACATTATACTGTACATACATACATACATACTGCTCACACGCATACCATGGTAGACTAGACACAGGCATACACATGGATGGTTTTGACCTCTGTAACCTTTTGTTCTGGGATGAGGCCTACCAGTGCATTTAAATTGGGTCGTTACCCAATTCAACATTTCATGCCCTGGTCCATGACAACCTCATCCGTGCTTTGTCATTATTATACCTCTCTTTTTCGCCCCGTCTTTTTTATTTTTATTTCTTTTCTCTTTCTGTTGGATATTTTCAGACATAGCTAATTGATTTTCCATGGCAAGTGTTCAGTGTTGAGATAAACAACTGGCAGCACAGATGCCAGATAGATCTCTGACAGTCTGTTGTAAGACTTGTTGACAAGTTACAGTCTTCAGGGCTGAGATACAATGAGTAATAATAATTAATTAATTTCTATCTAGCACGGCAAGGCCAATTATTTTTAGTTTTTTAGTTTTAGTTTTGAAAAGTTATGAAACTTGTCAAACACTATGTCAGTGGTAAAGCTAAGCTGCACTGTGCTGACATTTTGACCATTGAGCCAATAAAGCCTGCCTGCTTGATCAGGGGACAAATTGAATCTTGACCTTCAGGTCAACATTTGTGTGTTTTTTCTTTACATGACATTACGCAAGAAAACACACGTACATGGTGGGACAAAGCAGCAATCATAGATCAAAAAGAGAGTCAAGACAGTGACATATAGTCGGACACAGTCCGAATTACAGTTCACTGAAATGAAAGGTCCTCAACAAACTAAAAAAAGGCACTCCAAGCCAGGACAAAGCTTTTTTGGGCTCTGTCCACTTTATACAGGTAGGTTTTTTAAGGTTTTATTAACATACTCTATCATACAGGTTCGACAACCTTATCAAAATAACTAAAAAGGTTACAAAGTACAAATTGTCAATGATTGTTTCATAAACAGACAGTAGAGTAGACTATTGTATGTTCTAGTGAAGATCAGATGAAGTGCCATCTCCATCTTCTTAGTTATGTAACTGGGCACCGCCCTGTGTGCATGCGTCCATGCATGCGTAAAGTTGAATGTTACAATGCATGTACAGAGCCAAACTACTATTAATGGTTTCATACTAAACATTATATGGGCAAACATCTCCATATTACTGATTGATGTTTCATGTAAGAAATTCGTCCTATTAGTAAAGGTATTAATTACATGTTTTAGAATAACACTTTCATGACAAAAACATGAAGTAAAGTGCTCCTTGTTTTGACATCTAAATTATCTGACTGCCTAGGGTGAAGATTAAAGCGCAATTGACAATACTGTTGAGTGATGACATCTGATATGTAGCCTACAGTACATCATTGAATGTCAAAACTCTTAATAGATTAATGGGTTATTTGGTTCTAGATTTATTTACTGATGCCTGTCAAACTATAGGCAGTGGCTAAACATTGTTCAGCCACACCTCCAGTATCACTGACGCCTTGCCCAACATTAATTACACTTGCAATCATGCCAGGGTGATTCTTAAAATGTGACAAACCTGTTTAATTAAAATGTAACAGTGTTTAAAGGATTATAAGAAGGAGGTGCTTTCCTGATATTTTACTTTCACACGTTTCAACTTGTTTCGACAAAGATAGGCTATACGGAGATAAAAAATCAATATTGCTTGGAGGTAAACAACCCAAATGACTTTTCATGGGATGTAGAACATGTCGCAACATTTTATGACACTATAAAAGTGTCATAAAAGTACAAATAACTGTTTATTTGTTTCTACTCGTCGTTGCATGACACAAATGGTACATCTCAAGAGTCTTCATTTCATGGAACAATGATGCCGCTGTGTATATTATCAGAAACACTGTTTTAACGAGGTATGGAGATTGGCATGTTGATTATTCCCTTTCCGGTAGCATTTGAATATGTTGTTCTCCGTCTGCCAACTATATGAAAAGATTCCATCTGACAACGATTCATTGTTGGGACGTTTTTCACTGGTGGCATGAAAGCCCTTTTACATTGCAACAGAAATGGAAATGCATCAGACAAGTGCCACTCTGTGCATGGTTCTTAGTCTCTGGATTACACATCCAGAAGTAGCACCAATGGTCAATTGTCTCTTTGTGCTTTGAGAGGACTGTTGACAAAACGACAATAACAGCATAAGATATCTGTGAGCAGTCGAGGAAGTCAAATATACTGTCCCCTGAACATCTCCCCTGCCATTCGTTTGCAACGATGGGATGCCCTCAGTCGCGCCCCGCTGAAATGGTCCTGTCTGCGCCCAAGCCACCCTTGCCAGGGGCGGTGTGTGCGTGTGCCCGTTGCCTAGCAGAACATCTTCCGAGATCCTGCTGTCAAAGCTACCAGCACCACTTCAACTATCCTGAACGAGTTTTGAACTACGCACCGCCTTATTCACCTAGTCTGTTCAGGATACCTTATCGCCGGTAAGTGGGGGCTGTGTGAGTGAGAAGTGACAGTGAACGTTAGCCAAGACAGTTCAAGGGAAAGCTGGTAGTGTCTTCCTTTTGAGCTTGTGTCAGAGGCACAATACAGTATCGCTGTCTTTCATTAGAGAGTTTGTTGAAAGAGACAGAATACTGTGTTCCATTTGAGAGCTTATTGAGAGAGACAGAGGCAGAGTATGTTGTTGTCTTCCATTTCAGTACTTATTGAGAGAGACAGAGGCAGAGTATGTTGTTGTCTTCCATTAAAGTACAAGAGAGACAGAGCATGTCGCTGCCTTAATTTGAGTGCTATTGACAGAGACAGAATAATGTATGTACAGTACTGTATGTCGGTGTCTCATTTTGAGTGCACATTGACAGAGACAGAGTATGTCGGTGTCTATTGTGTTTATTGACAGAGGCATAGTGTGTCAGAGTACATTTCTTTGAGGGATTTTGTATTTAACTTACATTTTCAAAAATAATTTGGTTCAAACAAAGTATTGGTTACTGTAATGGTAAGGGTTAACACCAGAAATTGTTGCTCACAAAGGCCAACACAGCAAAAAAAAGAAATAGCTGCAAGTGGGCAATAATGTGGTAGGAGAGGTAAATGCGTTTTGTTCATCCATCTGTCTGTACTCTGTTGGTCCAAACTTTCAAGTATAGCTCCCACAATACAAAACAAGTGATGGATATCCCTGTGTCCTGACTGACTGAGAGAGGTAATAGAGCATGCACATCCACTCTAGCCCAGGTGCTGGACAAATGGCAGTACTAGAGAAAGAAAATAGAATCTGCAACACTGGTAAGGAATAACTCAGCTCCACTGGTTTATTAATTCAACGTTTCGATCACTGGGATCTTCTTGCTTCCCAGTGATCGAAACGTTGTATTAATAAACTAGTGGAGCTTAGTTATTCCTTACCAGTGTTGTGGACTCTATTTTCTTTCTCTGACTGACTGAGAGGGCATGCAACAATAATAATTATTACATTTGCATTACTTTATTAAAAAGACAGCCTTTATACAATGCTGTATGTACAGTGCATACTAACTAACTCACACTTGTGGGTAAACTCATAGCTGGCCACAGCGTATCACAGATAACGTGTTTGTATGTATTTATTGATAGCATGGAGATAAATTGAACCGATTATGAGGGTGGCCACTGTGTGTAGTGCAGTGAGTGCACCCTGGTAGAGACATCTCTACCAGCCTCTGACTAACAATGCTTTATACACAATGTAAAGTCTGTCGCCATCCTCTTGTGCATGTACTGGACGGTATGTGTGGCCTTTGTAACTAATATTATTTTAATTGAACATATGAGGGTGGATTATTGTCTACTAGATACTCTGTTTCTTTTTCTTCTTTTTGGGGGTGTTTCTGCACACACACGCACACGCACACGCACACACACACACACACACACACACACACACACACACACACACACACACACACACACGCACACACACACACGCACACACACACGCACACTACAATCAAGCAAAAGTTAAAATAAGAACAAAACCTGGGCACATGTCTCACTGTCGGACATGTGGTGCAGATGAATAACAGTATTATATAATGTTGCTGGCTCTCATGTAGAACTGGAGCCATCTGATGGAAAGTATGGCCGTTAGAGTGACTTGCTGGATCTGGCACAGGCTAAATGGTGCGCCAGTCAAGAGTGCAAGGAATGAACTCAGCTGTGGGTGAAGATGCTGCAAGTTCAGACACTGCGATTTGATAAATTGTAGAAACGTGGAGCAAGAAATGCATGTATACCCATTACCCGCTCTCTCTCTCTCTGTCACTCTTTCCACCTCATAGATTACGCCTATACTTCCTCACTTGACTGTGTCATTCAACGCAACTTATATGGTGAAGTGTGAATCAGCCTTCACAGTAGTGACTACTGTGGCAAACCTTGACTAAAGAACACTCAACAGAAGACTCAAATGAATACTAGTTTGTGGACTATAATCATTTGATACCAGTCAAGCAATACCACGGCATGTGGCTTAAAGTGCGGACGGTAGGGAGCCTTAAACACTGTGGCAAACACAGTGTGTATCTAGGCTACCTGCCGTCCGCACTTTGTGCATCTGAACCAAGCTGCTGGCACACAGCAGTCTGATCTCCACTCCTATCTGAGGTAGTGGGATATAATGGAGAGGCTGGGGCAACCGAGAGGCCCCTCATCACCACAGCAGACTTGGTATTAAACCTGACAGCTTTACTGTCACAGCACAAAATACGAGACGACAGGCCCTGTGCACCTTAATGCCCAGTCAATGTGTTTCTGCTCAGTGTCATTAGCCTGACCAAAAGTCAGCCTTTCTCCCCTAATTGTTATGTTACATAACAGGCCTGTTTTATATTGCAAAAAATGTGGTAGACCTGACCCATGAGGTTTACAAGAGGCTAATTATAACAATAAACTTTATTAATTTAGCACTTATTTATATAGCACTTATCTAAAAGCAAGTTTACATGGTGTTTTACAGCATGACAAAGATCAGTAGTAAAAAGCAATACTAATAATCATAAAAAGAATGTTAAATAATAAAAGCATACTTGGCAGGGTTTGTTATTCACCCTTTCCTTGTTAGTTTAATGTACCCTTGGATGTTGTCAACAGACAAAATAAAAGTTGCCTTTTGGCTGAGATTGACTTGTTATAGTATAAATGTACCCTTGGATATTGTCAACAATAAATGTTGCCTTTTGGGTTTGGTTGCAAGAAGTGATCGACTTTAGATAGCTGTGTGCGTTTGCTGTAATGTTGTCCATTGCAGACAGGAAACATCTAGGTTTTGAGGAGGAATAGGGCAAAGGGTCATGGAAAATTCCTACCTAAATCATAATCTCCTGGAACGTTTTACTACTTTTTACTACTTTTTACTACTTGATGATGTGATCAATAGTTAGGCTATATGAGATGATGAATTATACGTGTTCTCCACCAGAGGTCAGTAGTGCTCTGAAAAATACAGAGGGGAATTTTACAGGGAGATCGGGTGGAAAAGTACCTGTGTGGAGGGAATCCCTCAAAACAACCTGGGGGTGCAGCTGTACATTATGTTAATGTAGGGCATGTACTGTACTATACAGTGAACACAATAACAAAGTGAAATGAACAATATTTCACAATCACACCAATGCAAACAGACTGTACAGTACACTGTGAGTGTGAACGCAATAACAAAATGAGCAATAATTATTCCACAATAACTGCAGACATATCTGTCATTTTATGTGAAAGTAGATAGAGAAGGGCACGAAGTAATATTGTTGTATCCATGAATTGCAAAAGAACATAAAATTCCAAACGAGAAATAATGGCATTGTGCATAGAATAAAGCAATAATAATAATAATAATAATAATAATAATAAAGAGGATTATAAATTGCAATAATAAATCACATGAATAGAATAATAATTAACAGAATAATGCATAATAACATATTGTTATTGGTGTCACAGCAGCACCTCGTACAAATTATAGGCTGCAGTTTTGGTCAATGGATGCAGTCTTAAAGAAGTCTCAATGCGAGGTGACCCTTTGTTTCTTTGTGAATATAAGGTTACAGTTGCGTTTGTTTTGTTTATTTGTTGTCTAGTTCAGTGGTTCTCAAAGTGGATGGGGGGGGGATCATTGACCCTTACAAGTCTGTAACTCTGACAGTGTCGATTTGGTTCTATTTGTACACTACACTGCCAGAGAGTTAAGGGGAGACGGGAGACCTTGAAATGTAAAAGTTTGAGGACCATTATATTGCGTCTTTGGGATTTCTGAAAATCGGTCAACACGAGAGAGGCGGAGTTGAGTTCAGAGGGAGGGCAGAGGAAGGGGAAAATCATGCCAGGCCACTCATTTGACTAATTTATTCACGCGTCAAATGACGCCGGCTACCCGGGTCGTTTATATTGCTGCCGGGTGCAGAAAATAGCATCAGTCTCCTGAAACTCAACGAAGCTCAATTTGAGCTGCTCAAATCACCCGACACTGCACTAAACTCAACCTCTGAGTTATCAGTGCATCGTGATTTAAGCTGAAACAAAGCAAAGCGAAACAAAAAAGAAACCCGGATTTATATCTTAGGTGACCAACCAGATCGCAAGCGTGGCGAGAGGTATTATCCAAACGAGTCTGGTACTCGAAATGAGCACGGAGATGTTCGCCAAAACACCAATGGAGGTGGCCGTCTACCAGTTGCACAACTTCTCCATCTCCTTCTTCTCGTCGTTCGTGGGGGGAGATGTGGTATCGGTCAAACTTGACAACAGGTAAATATCTGGAATGTCTAGGCGAGGTGCTGCGTTGCATGAAGGCATGCATTTGCGATAATTTAATGTGTAATATTAAAATAATTAAATCAACAACATAGGCTACTTTTCCGTTAACCGACCGATATATAAACCCTACAGATTGTCTCGCAAGAGCGATCGATCACGCAAAACAAAAAGAGGAAAAAACGGGATAAGCCAATGCACAATTTTTAATGCAGGTATGCGTTTATTTGCGTGTCTGCCGCGCTGTGCACTGTACATGATACAGTGTTAATGTCTGCTAGGCTCTCGAACTTTGAGCGGCTTTGTGGCCCACTGCCCTCATAACTTGTAGGCTGCCAACAATTCAAAAATATTTAACATGCAGTCCGTGGCATGTTGAGACTGAGTAAACTACATTAGACTACTCTACATTATCAGAATGGACAAGTTTTCCTTGCATAATAAGGAAAAAACTACTGGTCGTAGGCTGCCTATTCACCACATAATACCAGGCAGTCTGGTATGTTACATAGGAGAGGTTTCATTAAGCTAGAGTGAGTGTTCCACGGTGTTGACTGAATTAACTTTTAATGTGTTTTGATGAGTCATCTTTTTTCTTTCTTTGCAGTGCCTCTGGTGCTAGCGTTGTGGCCATCGACAACAAGATAGAACAAGCAATGGTAAGCTCATTCAAAAATATTTTATGTGGCTGGTATAGGCCTACTAATTTGTCTACTTCTGCAGCACCTGCCAAACTAAATGAACATCATAACATGTAGAATAATTAGTTTTAATCCTTAGAGCTCTCAAAAGGAAGGGCACTCCTATTATGGCAGTGGACTGTGCAGCTATGGCCTACTACTTGATATTAACAAGAGTAGCCCTAGTGGTTGGAGAACACATGGATGCATGCTTAATCACCTTTTTTTTCAAGTTCAGAAGATGATTGCAAAAACCCTTTAAAAAAAAGTCAACACATCTTTGTGTCAACGTTAATGTTATTAATTAGATGGCACATGCCAAATAAGATGACACATTTTGATTTATTCTCACAAGATCCAGGCCTGTTTTTACTTCCCATGGATGCTATTGAGGATATAATTTGCAACTTTACAGTGTTATTGTGACGTTGACAATACTAGACTTGGGCAAAACGATGTGTTCACCTCAACAGGTAGACAGATATAATACATGTTGACCTGCTTGTTGTCTAATTGGACCCCCCTCCCCCACCTTCTTCTGTCCATGGGCAGGATCTTGTCAAGAACCACCTGATGTATGCAGTACGCGAAGAGGTGGAAATCCTCAAAGAGCAGATCAAGGAGCTGGCTGAGAAGAACAACCAGCTGGAGAGGGAGAACAACCTGCTCAAGAACCTAGCCAGTCCAGAGCAGCTGGAGAAGTTCCAATCCCGCATTCCCGCAGACGGCCTGCTAGCCCTGGATAACCACCAGCCTATCAAAGTGACCCCCGACCATCACCACCAGCAACTGCAGTCTTGCTCCCTCAGTGCTGGCTCTGCTGTGTAAGTGGCTCTGCCTAGGGGCGGGCAGAGCCACAGCCAAGTAACAATAATGGACCTCCATGGTTTTTAAACGTTAGAGTTGTAAAGTAATCGCCGCTGTTGAGCAGCTTCCCTCGCACGAAGTGGAAGAGAGGGAAGCGTCGGAGCGGTAAATGATCGATGAAATCCACAACTGCTGACATATAAAAGCACAACACACACACAAAGACGCTCTGACTGGCGGTGGTCTCAGGCCCATCCTCTGACACCATTAGAGTCGTTGTTTTTTCTAGTCTTTCTGTGTAGACAAAAGCGCTAGGAGCGAAGGCTGACTGTACGCCAGCGAGCGCTTGCTACGGGACTCAGGACTGGGGGTGCTACCCCCCACCTAGTCTTGCCCTTCCTACAAGAACCCCTTTCTCTCGAAAGGGGTTAGGAGGTGTGATAGGACTGGTCCCGCAAGGTGCTAACTTGGAATGGAAGAGGAGGAAGATCCAGCCTCCCCATTAAAGGTCAAGTCAAGGAAGTGGACGTCTTGAGACGGCCCTCCATGTCTCAACACAAAGAACCCCAACATGTGGACTGATCTCGGCATACAAGCTCCACAATTTCAAAACCATACACTTAAGTAACCTTTAGTTTAAGACCTTACCGGCAGTAGTATATTGCTCATTATGTTAATGTACTTTTAAGTATAACAAGAATCATAACGAAAATAATCAAAAGGACAAACTTGGGTAGCAAAGGTGGAGGTCAGTGAAGCATAGCTTATTACGAGCTGGGGGAGCTATTGCAGTACATTCTGATCTGATTGTTTGCTGTAACCATTCATAAAATGCAATGCTTGTATTTTCTGCAGTTGGGGCTTGCTGCTTATTGGGGGTAAAACAAATCCTGCTATTTTCTTCTGTTTTTTGTGATTAACAAAAAAATCTGCATTTGTAAAATAGGAGTACACTGTTCTGTAAAGGTGATTTTTTGTTTTATACATATAGCAAAAATATGGAGGAGATGGACATATCTACCCCTCCTTTGTTGCCTAGCTCTGCACAGTAAAGGATAGCTACAATGATATGTATATAGTCTTGAAAGATTTAGTGCAGTGAAGATGGTGAGCAAGCATCTACTTGCATTTCTTGCTGCAGATGCACTCCTGACTTTGGTTAGCATTTTCCACAGAATCTGGTCCCCTGTTTGATGGTCAGATGCCAACTTGAAAACAATGGCATGACAACAGTGCCTGTCAGTACTAGTAGTAAGAGAGGAACATATTTCCACAATGAGCTCTATTGTTGTTTGTCTACTAGATACCAAAGACTTTGCCTCACTGAAAGCCAAGCAACCCCACATGTACAACTTCACAGGGACAAGTCTTGTTAGCTATAGCTAAGGTTATCACTTTTGTAAAGATAACGGTATTGTTGCTGTACTGTATCCAAGAAGCAGGTGTTCACTAATGGTGTATGGATACGAATGCACATTTGCAATAAACCTTATGTTTACATAATACAGTATTATCTTCTGTCTTCTTTAACTGCTTAAACCAAACAGTATAATTATACTTCAATGTCTGCATGTCACACTCTCCCCCCCACCCCCCCCCCCCCCCTCAATACCAAATCTCATCACTGAAAATATCTACAATCTACAACATGTCGCATTGCGTTGGCTTGTGAGCTTGTAAATATTTCCAGTTAATTTCGTTGAATGTTTGTATAGGGATGCTAGTTGATGTGGTTAAATGAATAGGGATGCTAGTTGATGTGGTTAAAATGAAGGTAGCTGTGTCTACATAGTTGGTTTGCTTACATACTATAGGCTTTAATGTGCTACATGCTGTTTTATAATGTTGAGTGGTACGTATTTTCCCTTTAAAGGTGATGTGATATTTCCGGAGATGGCACGTTTTAGTGCTTATTTCTATGTTATTTAATTGATTGATTTAGGTCCTCTGTCATTGCATTGAGAGTTAATTTTTATTCCTTTTCTTGTGCATTTCACCACAAAATTGCCACTGCTACCCAATGCTAGTACCTCACAACAGCAGAGTGCACACCTTTTAGTATATACAAAGCATAAAAGGCAGAGAGTCAATTAAGTTTTCGGCCCTACAGTATGCATCCATATAGTGTGGATGCTACCAAACCTTCATACATATAGTATGGCCCACGGACTCGGCAAAGGCCCTGCTTGAACTGAAGTAATAATAGCTAGGTTGTCAGTGGGGTGGAATCTGCATGAGGTGGAAAATGGCTTGCCATCAGTGTTTTCCCCTCAGACACTTTGGCAGCCAGTCAGTGAAGCAGTGTGAAACCGGAGACGTGGTTGGTTTCCCTGTGGTGTAGGCCAGGCGCGACTCCCATCCATTTCTGTGAGTCCAGTCCGCCGAGTCCGTGGGCCATACTATATGTATGAAGGTTTGGTAGCATCCACACTATATGGATGCATACTGTAGGGCCGAAAACCTAATTGACTCTCTGCTTTTTATGCTTTGTATATTAAATGTTGTAATTGTGTACTTTCAAAAATATTAGAAAATTGTGAAAACAGTTTGCTATCCCATAGTGAAAAAATATATTTGGCTTACTAAAGAGCTGGTGAGACGGGAGACCTACTGAACAAACACTATATGATTACTATCATATATTATAGAGAGTTATTTAACAATCACAAAAACTAACAAATCACTTATAGTATCTTTGAAATAGCAGAAAACCAAAAACAACCAAATCTAAAAACTCCCTGAAAATAAGTGTACACCACCTGTGTATGTGAGGTACACACCTTCTTACATCAGCTTTCTTTTATCAACCAATAGTACCAAATGTAGATTTGTACTCATCACCCTTAATAGATAGGGCTCAGCTGGGTCTGTTGGAAAGTCCACAGCCCAAATCAGTCATGATCACATAGCTCACCAGTGAATACAGTGTCTCCTTCGTTTGTTTTCCCCTCAGACAAAAAACAAGTTCTCTTCAGATGTTAGTGTTTAAAATGTCATAAACAAGTGATTTATTTCGATGAAACGTGACCCAGATTGATGTATTTGTTCTTGTTATTTACTCTAAAGGTTTGTAGTGTTGATTTGTGACATTTGTGCGTGTGGTGTTCAGTCATCTAGTGAAGTCGTTATTAGATAGGGTCAGGAGGACATTAGTCCTCTTACATAAGGATATTAGAATCAGACTTTTTCTATTTCTTCCTCTTACTAAACTCACAGGGCACCCGATGAATCCTCTGTGAATGTCATAGGGAAAAAATGGCTCAGAATGAGCCACTGTAGGGCTGTAGGCAGCACTTAGTAGTTTTATAATGTGTGTGCTATAAATGTCAACATTTTCAACGGTCTTGCCTGTTAAAACTGTATGGTGTACATATTCTACCGCCCACATACAATTCTGATAGAAATCTGGAGACAATTAGTATTGGCTTGAAATTGGTAGATTACTTTGTTTTTGTACCAGTTCTATTTTGAGATTATTTGGTAACAATTTAGTCCAGTAAAGTTTTTGTGTGTGTAGCAGCCACCTCATTTTGTAATCAATTGACCATAAATCTCTAGATTCTGCAATCACAATTATAAAATGGTAAATTAGAAAAACTTGTATAATCACATTTATGCTGTATTGCATTTTAGGTCATGTCTGTTGTCAAACATGCTGTTGGACTGGATATAGTACCATTTGTGTGTCTCTGAACAACCACAGCATCATATTCTACAAAAAATAGTTAGTGAATTCTAACTGTTCATAAATTTCAGTTAAATATCAATTTAAACCTTTTGTTTGAAGCTTGTTCTGTCTGGGAGCATCAAGCAGCAGGCAGCAACAGTATGAGCGGCAGTTCGGCTGGATTACTGGTATGTTATGCAATGAAAAAACATCTGGTTCAGATGGAAATTTTGGTGGGTGTGCTGGGACAAGTGGACCCAGCCTAAATGTGGTTACATTCGCATGCAAGGGATTGGCTTGGCAAGGAAACATAACCATACAAGGGGCTTTGAACAGTTTAAAAACAGAGTGCCAGAGCCAACATAATTTGCAGTTGTATTAGTGTGCTGAACGATAGCTTAATCTTTTATTGTGTCTGTGCCTGCCATGTCAATATGTTATGTTTATCTAATTTCATATTTGTCTTAACAACTTAATAATTAACTTACTTACACTTAATAATTTAGCCAGCCTGTATCTTTCTCTAAACTTAGTGAAGTTGTCTCGCAACTCAAAACATCATCCTGCCCTACAGAGTACAGACGCTATCCCCACACACCTCTTTAAGGAGGTCTGGGAGACCGGGAGGCATACTATCATCCGACAGAGTAATGCTCCGAGGTGCGCTGCGGGTCGGGAGAGGGTTGCGGTTAGGTTTAGGTGTCTGCCCCGGGGGAGGTTAGGGTTAGGGTGAGGGAGGAGGTAGGTTGTCGTTCGGACCAATGCTCCGTCGGATGAAAGTACTGCACTCTGGGAGACCATTGGGCCTAGAGTCCATGCTATCATAAATAGCAGCCTTGTCTCAGGTATTGTACCAGCATACTTTAAAACAGCAGTGGTGACACCCCTGATAAAGAAACCTAGTCTGGATACCTCTATTTTATCTAACTACAGACCCATCTCAAAGCTTCCGTTCATTTCTAAGATCCTTGAGAAAACGGTGCTGTCTCAACTCCAGTCTTTTTTGCAGCTTAATAGCATTTTTGATGTTTTTCAATCTGGGTTCAAAGCGTTTCACAGCACAGAGTCAGCGTTGTTGAGGGTTTTCAATGACATCCTATTGACCACCGACTCTGGGGACTCTGTGATCCTACTACTCCTAGATCTAAGCTCTGCTTTTGACACTCTCGATCACAATACTCTCATATCTCGTTTGGAGCTTTGTGTTGGTGTCAGAGATACCGCTTTAGCCTGGTTCTCTTCCTATTTATCGGAGAGATGCTTCTCTGTTAAATTTGGCGACTTCGTATCGTCCTCCACCCCCCTGTCCTCTGGGGGGCCCTCAGGGCTCGATCCTTGGGCCTATTCTATTTTCTTTATATCTACTTCCTATTGGCCTTATCTTTAAGAAACATGGCATTTCGTATCACCTTTATGCGGATGACTCGCAAATATACATGCCCCTTAAAAGGACAATAACTGCTCTCTGAAACCTCTGCTTGACTGTCTAAGTGACATCAAGGCATGGATGGCTCTTAATTTTCTAAGTGTCAACAAAAGTAAAACGGAGGTTATAGTGTTTGGACCTAGCGGTCCTGGTATCGTTCCCACTGACCTAGGTTCCCTGCAGCCATATGTGAAACCTGTGGTCTCAAACCTTGGCGTCAAACTAGACAATGCCCTTAAACTTGACAAACAGGTCAATGCGGTAGTTAGCTCTAGTTTCTATCATCTGAGGCTGCTGGCCAAAATCAAGTCGGTGCTATCTTTTAGTGATTTTGAGCGGGTTATACATGCCTTCATATCTACACGGTTGGACTACTGTAATGCCTTGTACGCTGGTTTAAACCAAGCCTCCCTTGCTCGACTCCAGCTAGTCCAAAACTCAGCCGCTCGTCTAATCACAGGTACTCGCAGACGTGAGCATATCACACCTGTCTTGGCCTCCCTTCATTGGCTCCCTGTCCGCTTCAGAGTGGATTTTAAAATTATTTTATTTGTCTTTAAATCTATAAATGGTCTGGCTCCTCTTTATTTGTCTGACCTTATTGAGGTTTATACTCCTTCTAGATCACTGCGGTCTGAGGGCCAGCTAAACCTCAGGGTCACAAAGAAGACCCGCTTAAAGTCCAGAGCCTTTTTTCTGTTGTAGCCCCTAAACTATGGAACGCACTCCCCTCCCACGTCAAATTGGCCCCCTCCATCGAGACCTTTAAATCCCGCCTAAAGACCCACCTCTTTACCTTGGCTTTTTAACCCCGCTTGAGTTCCTTTGGTCCTTGTATATGTTTTGTCTCACTGTGATGCTGTTGTTTTTCTGTTGTTTTCTGTAATGTGTCTCAGTTGTTGTCACTGTTTGTACTTTGTTTTCTCGCTGTTGTTTTTCTGTGTGGTAGCTTTAGTGCACTTGTTTTTATTTTATTTTTTCTCCTGTACAGCACTTTGTAAAACGTGCTATATAAATAAAGTGGATTGGATTGGATTGGATTATCAAAGATAATCTCTTTGTATTTGGATTGCATCTGTATGGTTGCTGTCATGATACTGCAGGAACAGATATTAAAGCTGGTGTGTTTGTAGGCTAACGGCTAAAGGCTTTATATTTTACAGACAGTGCCTATCTCCTATCTTGTCCAAAGTTCAACGGACGTGTTAGTCATTACACCACAAATTGAAGCTGGCTTGGACTTGTTTCATGGATAACCAACTTAATCCACAGCCATGTATCTGGTACATAAACGTACACGTTTGCCATACGGATCAGAATGAAGAGAGACGTTCATTCATTTATAAAAGTTTTGCTCTGCGGTTGGATTATTATTACCCTTTCCGCATGCATGCATGGCAAGGTATTGTAACCAGACAGTGCCACTATCTGTGGCACTGTATCTGCGGCGTGCACAAAAGTACAGATGGGTGCATGGATTTTCATGAAATTTGAGAATATAGGTCAAAAAGGTCAAGGGGCAAGGTGACCATCAATGTTAAGGTCAAAACTATTAATTGACCATATATCTCAGGTGAACGGATGGAACAAAATATGTTGGGGTGGGCAGGGTTTACTTTGTACCCCAGACCCCAGTCCCTCAAGTCATTAATCAATATAACATTGGAGCCTGCACAGATCCAACTGCAGAAATCCTCTCACAGCAGGGCTCAGCTGTAATTTATGACACATTCATGACTAATCATTCACAACATGAGAATGGCCACTAAATATTTTGCTTTCAAGGCCTTGCCACCTGAGTTTGCAGCATGCTGAAGCGGAATACAGCTAAGAAGAGAAAACGTATTTTAATGTCACAAATCACCTGCACAATATGCTTTTTTATGTTGATGTTGGCTCTGTTGTTTTGTTGTTTCGACCGTCGCATTTACTATGAAAACCTGCATCTCCCTTCCATTAGTCACGCCTCCATATATGGTCACGCCTGTCTCTTCTGGCCACCAATGACACAAGATAAACAAAAACTATTCAACATCATTTTAGGGGCAAGATATTGCTCTGTGATTGACATCTGTTTAGTAAATACACGATACAAAAGTGTTTACTACGTTATATTTACAGTTGTTTACTGTGTTAAATAGCCCTCACAAAGTCATCAATTGACTTTGCACCTGAAATTGGGCACATATATTTGACCTTGATTTCTGGTCAGCATTTAACATAAAGTCATTAAAGTCAGACTGGAAAAACAAATGAAACTAGAAAAAGTGCCCTTCTGGGCACAGGTCTCCACCAGGTTATCCACAGATCCGTGCAGTTAGAGGTAAAAACACTTTTCGGCCAGTTATAGCGCCACCTTGAGGCTGAGTTGAAATTGTTCATGTGGCATTTTGTCCTCGGCCTAGTGGGAATGTGGGTGCACAATTTCACGGAAATCACGCGATGTGTTCATGATTTGCAGCATTTTGTTTGAAACTGAGCACTCCTGTGAACTTTGGAAGCCAATCTTAACCAATCAGGATGGAGTCTGAGAAATCTGAAAGACTGGTTTGGTTGAATGGCTCTAGAGAGACTGTGTACCAATTTGCGTGATGTTTGGACAAAATCTGTAGGTGTGCTGTGCAAAAACTTGTTTTGCACAAAGCGGCCTCCTGGTGGCGCTATAACAGGCCGTTCTGGAAAGTTTGGGGCAGAGGTTCATCGTTGGCATCCAGGGAGTGTGTGTGCAAAATTTGGCATCGACCGGGTTAACGGTGGCCGAGATTAGCTGCTAACGGACGGACACACACACACACACACACACACACACACACACACACACACACACACACACGGACGGACGGACGGACGGACGGACGGACGGACGGACGGAGTGCAAAACATACTCTCTCCCCATGCCTTCGGCCTGGTGGAGACAACCAGCATTATTAGTGGCATCATTATATTTATTTACAACTCTTGACTCTCTGATTGTGACTAATCCATTGTAAATCTCTTGTATTGGAGTCATGATGGTATTTGTTGTTTATGGTGGAATATCTTTACTGTCTAGATTCTAGAACCATGTCAAGAATTCAGCCAGCTCACATCTTATTCTTACACAAAACAAGCAGAGTAATGAGAAAAAGGTCAGATGTGGTTGTTTTCATATTGAAGGTAGAAATGCACAGCAAGAGATGGTCATAAATGAATGCTGAGGCCCCAACCCAGACACATACAGGGCCAAAGGAGAGAATGTTACATGTGTAATTTATGGCTAAGATAACTTAGTAATAATTATAATAATAATACCTGGGACTTATATAGCACTTTTCTAATAACCAAAGACACCATGTGTGATGGTTGGGGGGGGGGGGGACATGAGAAAATGACAACCTTATTAGAAAACAAGTAAAATAAGAGTAAAAACCAATAAGAACAGTACATGTAAAAACACATCAGCTCGGGAATGCTATTCTGAACAGGTGGGTTTTCAGTGTGGTTTTGAAGGTGGGGAGTGAGGGGGCAGCCCGGATCTGTTTGGGGAGGGTAGGGGCGGCCACGGAGAAGGCCCTGTCGCCCCAGGTTTTGAGCCTGATTTTCTTGGGGATCACCAGGAGGCCGGCATCGCTGGACCTGAGGGAGTGGGATGGTGCGTGTGGCTCGAGGAGGGCGGAGAGGTAGGGGGGAGCCAGGTTGTGCAGTGACTTGTAGGTGGTGAGGAGTAGTCTTATAAGATAATATAAGATAAATATTGATTGATCACTGGAAGGAATTAAATGTGTTATTGCAGCAACAGCAGTGAGAAAGAAACTCTAAGAAAGAATAAAGAACCAAATCAAGATAGATAGATCATAAAGAATAAAAATAAAATAAGAAATTACTGATCTGCTGATTAATGATGTCAGCACCGGATCTCTGAATGAGTATAGAAAATATAATGTAGCCTACAGTCTATAAATAACGGTAGCTACAGTACACTGCTGTATGAAAAGCTTGTAAATTGACTTTTTTTTATGGACAAACTTAAAAGGCACACAATAATGAACAGAACTGGGAAAGGCGTTCCCCACTAAGCTGTCACAATATGTGTTGCATTCCTCTCCACTAATCATTCCCAGGCAGCAGCTGACTCACATGTTCACAAATCAGTCTCTTCTATGAGTCAACCACATCATGTTAGACCAGGTAACCCACCGCCTGGTCTGATCAACTAATTAAGCAATTTCCTAATTTGACCATGACATAATTACATATCCCCTTGATCAAATTGTGACATTCATATTGGAACATGACACTGCGAAATTAACCACTTTTAAGAGATGTACCAGAGACAATACGGAATTGCAACTTAAATTGAACTTCATTTAATCGCACTGTTTTTAATCTCTTATCTTCACAAAAGCCCTTCTCAGGATACGTGTAGAAATTAACTTTTGATAAGCACTATGATACTTAATTGCACCTTAATATATATATATTTTTTAATACTGTTTTTATTAGGCATTTTTTGTATATGACAACTTCAGAATATCCTTGACAATGATAATGAGTTATTCAGTTATATAAAATGAAAGATAATGACAGGTAATGTAAATTCCACATACAATACATAATAAAAAAGATATATAAATGTGATAAACACGAAAAAACAAAAAACAGTTAAACAATGACAAATGTGAACAGACAAACAAAACAAAGACAACAGGACAGATACTCTTGCTCTCAAACTTTCCCAACACGTTGTTGTAAATTAACTGAATTACAGACATTTCTTTTTAAATGAGAAAAAATAAAATAAATAAAAAATACTCAGTTCCTTTTTTTTTCTTTTCTTTCCAATTTTCTAATATGTTATCTATTGTGTAGGAGGGGTTAGCGTGCACCTATTGAAATGGTCAATGAAGGGTTGCCATGTCTGGTAAAATCTATCTTCACTCCATCTCAATTCAAACTTTATCTTTTCCAATTGCAAGTAGTGCATAACATCTTTCATAAGTGTAGTGTGAGTGGGAACCTGTGCTTGTTTCCAATTCAACAGTATCAGTCTGCGAGCCAGTAGAGTCACATATTTTACCATGTTATATTGGAAAGTAGACAGTTTGACCCCGGGCCCCCTGACCCCCAGAACTGCTGTCAGTGGATCCGGGTCAAAAGGTCTTCCAACAATGTCTGACAGTGATTTAAATATACTTTGCCAATATGATGTTAGTTTAGTGCAGTGCCAGAACATATGAGCTAGAGTGGCCGGCGACTGGCCACATCTGTCGCAGGCTGGATTCACATTTGGAAACATTCTGTTGAGTTTATCCTTTGACAAATGTAACCTGTGTAATATTTTAAACTGTATAAGACCGTGCCTGGCACATACTGAAGAAGAGTGCACAAACTTTTGAGATGTAGACCATTGCTCGTCAGTGATATATATTCCTAAGTCGTTTTCCCAAGCAGTTTTTAAATACTCCAAGGAGGCATTATTATCTAAACATGAAAGATAATTATAAATAATAGAAACACCTCCTTTGAGCAATGGGTCAGCTAGAAATATAGATTCCATTGATGAGTTGGGAGGTATGTTTGGAAATGAAGCAGTGTGTTGTGTTAAAACATGTCGTATCTGTAGAAATCTAAAGAAATGTGATTGGGGTAAATTGAATTTGCGTCGTATTTGTTCAAAGGTCGGAAATAACCCATCAATATAAAGATATTTGAAGGAGTGAATACCATTTCTATGCCACACTTTAAACAATGAGTCAGAAAGGGACGGTAAAAAAGCATGGTTAGCGACCAGAGGTGCGCGCACAGAAACCCGGGTGCCAACCGAAATGCCTTCGTATTGAGAGTCAAATTTTGAGAGAATGCCAGACTATGGAATTCTTTGGCAACTTAGTATATCTTGAGGCCACTGGGGAAAAGATTAAAGCTGACAAAGATGTTGGGGGACAACATTGACCTTCAATAAATGCCCATGTAGGCAATTGATCTTGGAGCCAAAATGAGAGCGCACGTAAATTACACGCCCAGTAATAGAGTTTGAAGTTAGGTAATCCCATTCCGCCATCTGATTTAGGCCTCTGCAAAAAATCCTTCCTTATTCGGAGGTGTTTCTTATCCCAAATGAACTTGGAGATAATTTTATCCAGATTCTTAAAAAAAGTGTTGTTAACAAAAATTGGAATACATTGGAATAGAAACAGATATTTAGGGAGGACATTCATTTTAATTATATTAATTCGGCCGGCAAGTGAGATAGGAAGGTTCGACCATTTCGTTAAGTCTTGTTCAGTACGTTCAAAAAGTTTTGTATGGTTTTGCTTGAACAAGTCATTAAGTGCTTTGGTTACTATTATTCCTAAATATCGAAAGCTGGTTATAACATTAAATGGGTGAGAGCCAAAAGTTTGATTGCCTTGTGTATTGATAGGAAATAAAACGCTTTTGGAAACATTGACTTTATACCCCGAAACCCTGCCAAAACTTTCTAAGGTGGACATGATACTAGGAATAGATGTGGAAGGTTTGGATATGTATAATAATAAATCGTCAGCGTAAAGTGAAACTTTATGCTCTCTATCTCCTCTGAAGATACCAGTGTAGGTGTCTGAAGCACGCAACGCAATTGCAAGCGGCTCAATAGATAAGGCAAAGAGCAGTGGTGAGAGAGGGCTGCCTTGTCTGGTCGAGCGATTCAAAGGGAAGTTTTCAGACCTGTATCCGTTTGTACGTACAGAAGCTAATGGAGAAGCATAAAGTAGTTTAACCCATGAAGTGAAGGTTGGACCAAACCCAAATTTTAACAGGGTCGAGAGGAGGAAGTCCCACTCGACCCTATCAAAGGCCTTCTCCCCGTCAAGAGATAACAGTATTTCCGTATCTTGGGGGGTACTACTGGGAGAATATATAATGTCGAATAGGCGTCTAAGATTAAAAAATTATAAACCCCGTTTGATCAGTATGTATCACAGTTGGGAGCACTTTTTCCAAGCGTGTAGCCACAATTTTTGCTAAAACTTTAGCATCAACATTCAAAAGACTCAGAGGCCAAAGTTGGTGGGAGGTGGCCGGCATTGAGAGATTCATTAAACACTTTAAGTAAAAGGGGAGATATGAGTTCAGTAAATGACTTGTAAAATTCAGAGGTATAGCCATCAGGTCCTGGGGCTTTTGAACACTGCATTTGTGAGATTGCCTGATGTATTTCATCTAAGGTAATAGCTCTTTCAAGTTGAACCTTATGTTCTTGACTAATGGAAGGTATGTTTAAATTTTCTGAAAAAGTATCAATCAAATTAGAATCTCCTAGTGATTCCGAAGTATACAAATCTGAATAGAAGCGCTTAAATACATCATTAATTTCCTGCTGATTAATAGTAGTTTGACCAGTGTTTGTATTGATCTCCGTAATTAATCTAGAAGCAGCTGATTCCCTAATTTGAAGTGCAAGTATTTTGCCCGCCTTATCCCCGTGTTCATAAAACCTATGGCGTGACCGAGTCATCAAATTAGTTGTCTCATTTGTGGATAGGAGATTGAATTCAGCTTGAGTCGAAACCCTTTCTCTGTATAATTCAGGAGAAGGAGAATCTGCATACTACCTTAAAGGACAACTTTAGTTTTTTTCAACCAAGGTTCATGTTTTAGGTTGTTATTAGACAAACTAAAAGATGAGTGTTCTTTTTTTTTCATTTGCTGCTTTCTTTCGTTTTAGGGATTTTAGCTGTTTTGACAGGGGGCAGGGGCATTCGAGCATGGGGCTAAATATGTATTTTTTTACAACATTTTATAGTGATTTCTTTTTTAATTATTTACTATAGTCCTAATAAACCCCTGGAAATTTCATCTGGCCACAAAACATCACGAGATCTACTGAATGTGTCAAACTGACATTGCCTATGACACACAGTGTGGCTTCCCCCCAGTAGGCTACCTTCACATTCAGTAGATCTTGTGATTTATTTGTGGCCAGATGTAATTTCCTGGGGTTTATTAGGGCTATAGTAAATAATAAAAAAATAAATCTCCATAATATTTTGTAAAAAAATTAATTTTTAGCACCATGCTCGAATGCCCCCGCCCCCCTGTACAAAACAGCTAAAATCCCTAAAACGAAAGAAAGCAGCAAATGGAAAAAAAAACAACACTCATCTTTTACTTTCTCTAATAACAACCTAAAACATGAACCTTGGTTGAAAAAAACTAAAGTTGTCCTTTAATAATTTTGGCTATACATAGGCTAGTTATTACTTACAGTATATCACTACTACACATCTATAGCCAATATCAAGGTCAACATACAGTCTCCCTGGCATTTCGTTGACTAGCTGTTCACATCTTCCCAGGTGTTTGGCAGGCTGTTTCAAACTGTGTGGTTTCTCCTTAGTGTGTTTGATTTGTAGAATACTGTAGTGGCCAATTGCTCAGCATGAGCGCACAGAACAGAACAGAACAGTTGGAGTTAAGTATCTTGCTCAGGAACACTTAACCTGTCTTAAAGGCAGACAAGGTTTTGAGAGTGCATATACTGTATGGACAAGATACTGCAAGCTGCATAATGATCAACTAGAAAAAGTGCCCCTCGGGTCACAGGTCTCCACCAGGCCAGGTCAGGTTGTGGCCTACTGGTGGCGCTAAAATAGGCCAATGTGAATTGGGTTCCATTTCTTCTTACGCCTTCGATGGCAATTGCATTATTTGAGGCGTTGCAAAATCCACTTGTTGGTGGCGCTATAACACAGGCCAATGTGAAAAGGGTGGGATATATTCCTCAGCCTAGTAGGAAAGTGCATGAAAGATTTCACGTAAATGTGTGTTCTTGATTAGAGGCTTTTTGTTCAAAACGGGCCAATCCTGCAAACTTTGAAAGCCAATGTTAGCCAATTAGGATGGAATATGAAACATCGGACAGATCCATCTTGGGCACATGACTATACAGATATTGTGTAACGATTTGTGGACAAAATCTGGAGGAGTAATAATTTTTTTTTTTTTTTTTTACAAAAGTCGGCCTCCTGGTGGCACTATAAAAGGCAGATGTGAGAAATGCAGGTCAAAGGTTTGTCCTTGGCCTCTAGGGAGTGTGCGTGCAACGTTTCATGCAGATTGGTGCAGTTATAGGTAAAAATGGTGAAAAGCTGCCTCATGGTGGCGCTACAACAGGCTGTTTGACAAAAAAATTGAGGTTCATCATTGGCATCTAGGGAGTGTGTGTGCAAAGTTTGGCATTGACCCGGGTTAACAGTGCCGGAGATTAGCTGCTAACGGACGGACGGCGGGACGGACGGCGGGACGGACACACGGACGGAGGGCAAAACATATTATTCTCTCCCCATGCCTTCGGCCTGGTGGAGACAATAACTACTGCAATTGAAATGGATAGAGCTACCACATGATTTAAAAGAAACAGTCCCACACAAAGCAAACGTTGCAAAAGAGCCTTTCATTGCTATTCACTCACTCCAGTGTCTGAGAGAGACAATCAATACAATTAAGAATGAAAGATGTAGTGCTTTATTGTGGCAATAGTGTAAGCCTCAGGGGATGTTACTATATTCAGCCTACCATTTGAATGCACCGCCTGTATTCTTTTGTGAAATACTTAAACACACTTTACAACTTTTAATTTCATTGTATTTAGCTAGGCCACAGAGCCCAGGACTCAATGCAGTTATAGTCAGATACTAATCTGATCTACTAATCAATTTAGCGGTCTGAAAGCCTTTTCAATTGCACAGGGAAGTTAATGGATTATCTGCCTCTTTTTTTTTTTTTCCTTTCAAGGAATTCTCAAGGACCATGTAAGTCTAGTCTAGTCTAGTCTAGTATCTTTGTTTATTAGTCTCTGCCACAAACAAACCGAACTGCTTGAAGAATGCAGCTATAATTCATCAGCTTATGCAACTCTCTCTCCTCCCATTGCATTGTGGTGTGTTTGGGTGACCGTGACCACTGTGTGGTAAACATCCCTCATCCTCTGTTATAGTTTAGGCCTCCGCGAAGACAACTGTCACTTGGTCTCAGGAACTGAAAGATGTAAACAGACGAGGAAATTAGATCTGCCCAAGGAAATTTGGATCAATAGCACACCGTTTATTACTGCACAGTTTCAAATTAGTTTTTCATTATGCTTTTCTGTAAAAGATCCAATAAACAAAACAACAACTACACATAACCATGAAGCGCAAAACAACATATCACAAAGACAATGAGGTCCCCATCTGTACACAGAAAACCAACCTACAGACATGGCAGTTTGTTTAATGCTGCAATGGCTGATGAGACAAAACTCCTGCTAAAACGAACACTTTTCTGTATCTAAGCCCCGATGGCATGAGGTCGTAGTAGAGATACAGGGGATGACGATCAGTGTCATTTGTTATTGAAAGTGCTGTGATATGAGGATATGTTGGCTGTCTGTCTCATGAACCATCGGTGCCTTCTTTCTCACATGCTGAAAGACCCTGTTACAGTATGTAGTGTACAAGCACTTGGATTTCCATACTGGATTAATTTCCACACTCATTTCTCACTAATTCTATTATGGGATGTTAAACAATGTAGAATTGTCTGATGTTGCAAAAGTTCCCATTCTTATAGGTCTAAAACTCACCATGCTCTGATACTGTATGATTTCAGAGTTATGTCAATACTGTAATAAGTAATAACAATGATCATGTCATCATCTGTTACAGAATGAATAGCAGTGTTTGACATAGCATGGCTTAAAGGCTAATGACCAGACAGACTGTATCAACAGAACTCAGTTCTCTTCTCTTATTTCAAGCATGTCTTGACAGGTATTCCCTGGGGCAAACATGTCTGTCAAACACTTGACAGACATGTCACTTGGCACTTGGCGATGAAAGAAAGGTTTCATGAGATTCAACGTGAACAAATTTGTCTGACACCAGCACTAAACTAAAGAAACAATGTAACAATAGAAAGTGGCATGGATTAAATCAACCAAATCCTAACTAGGGTATATAGTTTTTCCTTGACCCTTGACAGTTTTAAATCACACAGACATTGAGACAGAATTTGTCTCAAGAGCCTTCAGTAGCAAACGAGAGAAAAGTTTGTTTATGCAAATGTGACGTGTATGTCTACACATGGAAAGCGTATGACGATATGCATATTAATCTGTTTGAGTCACAGCTGAAACGAGTCTGCCTAAAACAATGACATTGTTGTCCTAGAATTCCCAGGCAAAACAAATAAACAAAGTAGCCTATACTGTAGTATTGTAGTATGACCATGAGCATGTCCAAAAAGCATACAAAACAAATAATGTGGTATTAAAAAAAATTGCAATTATTTTTACACTTGTATAGTTGTATACAACGTAGTTTCAGGAGTGGAGACCTCCTTCAGCTTGTCACGGCCTCTCCCCATATCATCGTCATCTGCCTTCTCTTATCAGCCAGCCAATCCCCATTACAATCTCCACAGTATAAATACAGAGCTGTCACTCGTTCTTACTACTAACGTTATGTGGTCTTGAACAGTCCTCCCATCCACCCTCATCCCCTACCACCTCCTTCTTCTCATTCTCGCCCTTCCTACTCTTTTATCTATCTCTTCCAGGAACCCGGGGCAGTATCGGAACGGAGACGACCGCTCAGCGCTCACCGAGCAAGCATTGATGGCTTTCCACTCCTGAGACTATACTCCCTCACCTTGAGTCGCACCCTACCTGGGTTCCCCATTCATACCCATTCATACTCATCCATCCCTTTTCGTTCAATAAAATCTGTTTAACTTTAAGCAGAAGGTGTGGTCTCAGTGAAAACGTGTTTCAAATTCAACAACAACACTGTTTCAACTTTCAACAACTGCATCATTTTGATTTCACGCAGACTAAAAGTTCTCCACTTTCGTTCGAGCATTCTAAATACACAATTTGGAGATTTAGCAGTGGGGAAGGGGCGCTCCCGCACTAAAGTGGCTATTTTGGTCACCTGTCTAAATCCCTAAAACACCTCCGCTACTCGTTACATTATGCATAGGTGTGATTTGGGCATTACAATAATGAAACCAATCACCGTGCCACATGCCATTGCCTTTAAGAGATCCCTTATCCGTTGCCCGTTATGCCCAGTTCTATATTGCTTCATAGCTTTACGGTCTATAGCCCATGGCATGGAAGAGTGATGTGTTGCTGCCTTGAAGTCTCACTTGTGCTGCGCTGTGATGAAACTGAACGAGCAAATGGAATCACGCACAATGGCTGGCACAACAAGTCAAATAACTTCTTTGACTAGACAATTATGAAAACACAATGGACACAAGGAAGTGACAGGTCACAGCAGGCACTCACTTCTGCTGATTATAAGAAAATTACAAAAAGATGCAATAGGAGAATAAGGGGAGATGATCAAGCAGCCTGACTCTGCAGACATCTCCATTGCAGGCACGCTCTACCAAACTAATTTGGCATACGGCTTATGGGTGCCCATGACCACACATCTAGCCGCAAATACCGTTGTCGGCAAAATAGATAGCGGGTGATGCTGGACCAAAATACCATTAAGGGACAGAGCAAGCTCCTTTACTTGGGCAGCGGCTGACTTGTGGGCCGCATCGCGGGTAGCGGCGGCGACGAAAATCAAGCCCATAATCTTTGCAATTCTTTCTTAAGCTGATTATTGAATCAGATGTCACTTAGGCCCAAACCACACCAATGGAACTAGTTGCAACTCCTTGCAACAAAACAGTTTTAATGTTTACATGTCACACCAATGCAACTCGTTGCAACTGCCAACCATTTTGGTTGCAAGGATTTGCATTGGTGCGGTTTGGGCCTGAGACAATGCACTTTATTCCCGGTCTTTCAGGGTGGTACAAGGCGACAATAGCATTGAATTTGCAGCTTGTCATATAACTTTCATAATTTCATGAATTCACACAGGTTAAAAAGAGTGGAAGAAGCAGCACTGCATGTGCACTTGTGCAGACAGACTCTGCAGAATAACATGAAACGTTCGTGTCTGTATTTAGGGTTGGGGAAGGGGGAAGAAAGGCTACTATTTGCGGCATCTTCTAATGGAAATTAGCCCACACCTGTCCTCTGCTATAGTCTAATTTTTTAGAGGCATATACTCTTTTGAGCGCGGTGAAGAAGGCAGAACACCATGTTCTCTGGGAGCGTTTATTGCCTTCCTGTGGTTTTCTGGGGTTGTGAACTTCACACAGTAGATTGATTTATTCTTAGCTGTGGACCGGTGCCACACACTGAACATTGACGATCTACAAGGACACAACACGTCACACTACAATAAGTTGTGAGATGGTAGATCGGGTATTTTTGGTGCACAACACACCGCACAACCAAATTTCAATCAGCCTGCCTAAACCAAGTATAAATAAATCAGCCTGCCTCAGCCCTATTGAGCTTTTTTGGATTAGAAAAAGATGTTCGCAGGCTATGTGTTGCTATATTGCCAGCTAACTGCATCATGGGATTTTTTTCCTTCACATTATAGTGCCGGCCACCCCTGTTTGTTTACCCTGCCTTATGCAACCGTCAAATTCCAACATTTATTGACTTCATATGGGCTGTCCTGGTTCTATCATAGGCCACACACCTATTATTGGCATCAGCTATGAATTGTTCATTACATACATACAGGAATAATTATCTATAAAGCACTGAAAGTAAAGTTGACGCATATCTTCTTTAGATAGTGTTTGGAAATCATCAAGTGTGTTTGCTTTTCCAAATGCAAATATTTCCCTTTCTTTATATTACCTTTGCCCACCTGGAAAGTAGAATAAATACACATAGTCCGAGGTTGTGTGCACGCATCCGCCTGGGTGACGGCAGACTGCTGGGCGAGTGCTGGCGCTTTGGAATGGGGGGTTAGATCAACATGTAGAATGAATAAGAGTTGTCTGACTGAACTGAAAATATATTGTTCCACTGTTGGAATAGTTTTTTGTTTGCTTTAGGCTCACTTCCCCCAACTAATAAAGGAACAACTTAGCTAAAAGAGAAAAGGTAATTTTATTGTTTCATTGTGCACAATGAAATTGCCAAGCATATTACTTGTCAATTAGGATTTGTAATGAATCATGAATGAAGAGCATTATGACAAGTTCCTTCTGCCTTTCTTGGAGTAGGGGTAACTGCGTGTGCTACTGTTGCTCTATAGCCTTGATGTCTGAAACTCATTAAGTCAAGTACCTTCACACCGGGCAGAACAGAAAAGAGATATTCCTGTCTTAATTAAAGTAATGAATGTGCATGATAGTGTAAAAAGACACCTGCCACACCTATGTGTCTGTATTAGGTTCAGTGGTCTTAAGTTGCCAAAAATAATTACTTAGGCATGTTAATGTTATGTCATAGTGTGCATATTATATAGTATCGTAATAATAATGGTATACAAATAATGTGTATTTGTTGTGTCCCTTTATTATTATTTATTATGTAGTATCACTGCATATTTATTATGCAGTGATACTAAGTGGTAGCCTACAATAAAGTCAGTGAGACCTTTTGAAAATGTATTCAGTCAAATTAAATAACATTCAATCAGAGACAATCAGACATAATAACAAATTAAATGTCTATCCAAGATTGTACATTAAACATTATTTATTTTCTCCTGTCACCTGCTAAGTAAGTTCTTGTACCTATAGAGCTAATCAAGTGAACAGATATTTTAAGAAAAGCAAGTTCAAGCTTCGTGTTTATTGTGTAACACCTTTTATTGCCAGCAATGGCACATTAAAACACTCACACACTTGCCTTCACACACCTTTAACTCAGGGCTGTGTGCAAGAATTCTAGGATAAGGACATGCAGTAAATGAAACCTTTCTGACCTCTAGTTTCACACGGCAGCTCGGAACAACACAATTGCTGTCACCTCTAAATGACACGACCAATTCGAGTGAAACCAATTTTTACTATAGTAATAATAGAAGTATACTTCTACCAATTAGTACTACTTTATTTCATGGTTTACTGTGAAAATAATTATAACTAGAACTGCACTCTGTCGAGTGCATACTTGCTTGTTGCACACTAGTAGGCCATAAATGGCCAACTAGTGCGCAAGCGGTGCGCAAGCGGTGCAAGTACTTTCGACCGCTGTAAACTGTCAAATCTCAGTATCTCTGTGAAGGAACGTTTGAAATGTCTAATTATTAGGTGTAACTATTTGCTACCTACCTACTTTATGCATATAAACACCTAGTATTATTAAGTATGGTTCAAGTTTCTATCTATATAAGAAATACAGTTTTATCGATGTAGATATATTCTGGATCCCTTTATAGTTTTTTAAAGAAAAATAAATCATTGATATGTGATGAAAAAAAAAGTATATAAACTGAATTAAAATATGTTATACAGTATAATTATTCTATTATTTATTCTAAATTGTCAATTGTTTTAAATGTATTTCATCTTGGAATATAGTGATATTAATACTAAATCATGATCAGAGTAATAGGTGTCTCTAACTTCAATTTCTGTAATAATACTTTTGTTAAAATATACATGATCTAAAATACTTCCGTAATCTGTAGTTGGATTTGTATTTAATTGTTTAAAGCCTAATCTTGACATGAAGGTGACGTAAGACATACGTATACATATACATATACTATATAGAGTATGTAGTTGTAAGTTGATTAGCGGTATACTGTGGTTACTTTGCGCCAAAAACCGTGCCAGCCAACCCGCCACTTGATGCGTATGCAAATAAAACAGCAGATTTGTGCCTGGTTTGCTGGGACCAGATTACACAAATGACCATATTTCTTACGTCATCATTGAGAGCTAGTCATACATATACACACCATGTACTCTGGTCCCAGCAAATCAGGCACAATTTGCTATTTAATTTTTTCTGATTATGTATATAGTATACGTATGACTAGCTCTAAATGATGACGTAAGACATATGGTCATTTATGTAATCTGGTCCCAGCAAACCAGGCACAAATTTGCTGTTTTATTTGCATACGCATCAAGTGGCGGGTTGGCTGGCACGGTGCACACAGACCGGGCGGAATTATTACTTGCGCGCTCTGCTTGCGCAAGTAATTACAAGTACAATGATGTACATGTATAAAGGATCAAGGTGATCAGTATTTTCAAGTGTTGTCTACACCTGGTACATAGTGGTAAAAATAATTTTTCTTCAGCTTCTCAGACATTGTAGCAGAAAGAAATCTATTATAATAGCATCAGTACAACAGTGTTCCCCGTATATCTCATCATGTAAATTTTCACAATATATATATTTCCCTATTCCTCAAAATAAAAGAGAAGAGGCTTGTTTGATCTGCCTGACAGCTGTCAGGAAGTATGGACAGTGTACTTTGAGGTTGCAAAGGTGTCAGATGAGTTAGATTTGTAAAGAACATTCACAGCTGTTCCATTTAGTGGAAATTACAAGCACGAGGAGAACCAGACAGACAGACAGACAGACCTCAGGAACCCCGTCGCAATAGACCTTTGGCTGACATGAGGGTTGGACATTCTTAGCCGACCTACAAGCTCACAATGTGTTGTATCTGCTACGTGTTGTGAGTTTGTAGGTCTGCTATTTTCGTTGTGCGATGCCGTCGTGTGACGGAGCATGAATTAGGCAATAGACTGACAAGTTTGACAGGTTTTATGAGGGAAATATTTTGTCGCCCTTTCCAAAATGACATATTGTACATACTCTGGAAGTCTGGATAATGATATACAGAACCCGGCATAGCTAGACGAGAGATAATACCTTTCTGTTATAGTTCAGTTATGAGTCGTGACTTTAACCCAAAGAACTTGAGCTAAAAATCAGATGCAGTGGCTTGTCATGAAACGTTACATAACATCAGTAACACGTGGGAAATAAATAAATATTTTTTTACTATTTTAAAATAGTTAAAATAGCTGATCTACAACTTCAAGCTCACAACATGTCGATGTAGATTGGCTAGTTGAACTATTTTAAAATGTTTTAAAAATAGGGCATGTCTGCTTTGAATACAAATATATTTTTCTGGAATAACGTGCAAAAACCTCAGCAAGCATCTTTTAATCATCACTTTACTTCAGCAGGACTCCAGTCATTGAGTTGGAAAATGCATTGAAAATGAAACCTTGTAATTAGAACAAATTCAGCCTGAGATGGTTCAGCGGTGTCTCAGGCCACATACTGTACATAATGTGTTCTACTTTAGCAAGGCCATAGGTTTATACTCTGAGCATAGGTCAGACTATAAACATAACCTGGCATATGCTCAGTTGAGTGGTCCCATGCTGTGTCGTCCTGCAGATGAGGGGGATAGGGTGAGACTTTGAGGCTTTGACATACACACACACAGGCACGCACGCACGCACGCACACGCACACACACACACACACAAGCACGCACACACGCACGCACGCACGCACGCACGCACGCACACACGCGCGCGCACGCACGCACGCACGCACACACACACACACACACACACACACACACACACACAGAGTGTTGCGTAATGCCTATGCATACAGAGAGGGTTGCAGTGAGGACCTGTGTCTATAGCTGAATGAAAGAAGGAAAAGTGAAAGAAGACCTCTGGTTCCTATGGCAGCCGTGGTGATCTCCAGCCTTCCCTCTCCAGACCCAGTAGAAACCATCCTGATGCGTTGGAGACATAGAGGTTGGAGACCACAGCCTTTGATAGCACATTTGAACAGCTATCTGTTTATACCATCAGTTTCATACTGTCGCTAGTATCGGGCCGAAACCAGCTATCTCCACTTTTCAACTTTGATTTGAATAAATCTGTGCTATTGAAGACCCTTTACAACCTTCTAACTCACTTGTAACAGGATGATAAGGACACATTCATGTATCTGTACAAATTCATGTATAGTCACCATACCAACTTTGATGAGGCATTATTGTGTTGTTCTAACCCTGTTTTGTTAATAATCATATATGAGGTGCAAAGGTTGCTCTTTACCTATACTCAAATACATGACATACTGTATTTGCAGGGTCAGTTTAATTGTGAATGTACAGAATTGAACCCCCATTTTGGTATGCCCAACATACATAAGCAAACAAGGAAAGGCACAAGGGCTTTAGAGAGTTGATATTGATTGCTAGAAGGTCCTGAGTTTGATTCCCGCTGGGGACGCTGTGAGCGCTGGGGGCGTGTTCTCTCCTCCACGTCATCAGTGGCCCATACCCATAGCCCATACCTGTGAAAGGGCTTCTGTGTGGAGTTTGCATGTTCTCCCTGTGTCGCCTATGGGTTTGCACTAGTTTACATTGGTTTATGTATGAGCATGTTACATAAAAGCTTTAGGCTATCCCCCATGTGGTGCATTCTTCACAAATTTTGAACAAAAAAGAGTAGGGTTAGGGTTAGGGTTAGTGTATTACACTGTCATTACAATATTGTCAATCACTTTAAATGACAGGTGCATTATTTGTAGCTAATGAACCAGTGTCATTGACATGTCTTGTCAACAAGCTATTAATGGTTTTAGCCCGCAATGGTGGGTTTGTTTCTATTCTTTTCATTCATTCTTCTGGCATTTCATGCAGCTCTTGTATAATCTCAAACCTTGTAGAACAAGTTTTCAGAAAGATGTAATTGTAGGCAATTGCATGAATAGGCTCTTGCAGGAATTCACACAATACTCAGTTGTCCCTGTGTTGGTAAATCCACTTTATTAGATTCATTTTATTTAATTACAAAATGGGATAATCTAAAGATACTACACAGTACGCATCTCTGACTTAAACTCACATAACACGTAATTTAACTTACGTCAGTATAGATAACATCTAACCTTTACTTGAGAAAGTAATGTCAGGTCACCATTGAAAAGCTTGGCCAAAACAGGCAAATGTGGATATCCTTTATAATTTGTACCTGCCATGCCCTGCATGCCAAAAGGCCAGTATGTAAATAAGTAAGTACAAAAATGATAATGCAAATGATGCAAATGATGCAAGCAGCAAGCCCTGTCTTAATTTTAATATTAACTAATGGCTATATTGAGTGCTATCTTTTATTGCTGCTGTAGCTTTGTGTGCATGAATTCCTGTACGTTTACAACTACAGCATAACTACTGTTTGGGGAATAACTGACCCTAATCCCAACTGTGCCTGTAGTTGCCCTTGTGTTTAATGTAAAATTAAGGACAAATCCAAAATGACAGGTTAGAAGTTAACCACGTGTCTGTGTTTAAGCTGGATCCCTAAGGGAAAGAATAGGACCTTTCATGTAATACATCACATGACTCGGACACATAAATACATATGCATATGCAACAGAAAGGGATGTTGGCAGAAATGCACGCACGCACGCACGCATGGACTCTGACCGTCTCTTTTTCACACACTTTGATTGACAGGTGATGACTTTGTCTGTTAGCCTCGTCAGAAGATCAGCCTCTCTGCTCTGCCCTGGGTGCTGAAGTGTCAGCAGAGTGTGAAAATACTTCAAAATGATATGTAGACCTTATACTGCCTGAGAATGTATGACCACTACTTCAAGTTCAGGCCCAGCAGTACATACAGTGCTGGGAGGATAGATGTCTTCTTTGTGCGTTGCAGCCTCAAGGCCATGTGCAATACATACACTTTTCCTCATGATTGCTTCATTTAAGACCCTCTGACCTCCATGGACCATAGGATGTACTCAACAGCTCTGAATACAGTAAAGATACAACTGAAGAAACGTAGAGGAACATGTAGCATAGATGAAATATAGTTCAGGTTAATAAACATTTAAGCCCTATTTTATACTTTGTTTTATACTTTATACAATGGCGTTGTGGTGAAAGTAGCTGCTACTTTCTCACCCCCCGCCCCCCCCTCCACTCCTGATTTGGAAAGTGGTTAAAATGTTGTCACATTCAGTTGAATAGTTTGCATCTTTTAAATCACCTTTACAGACAGACAGACAGACAGACAGACAGACACACAGACAGACAGACAGAAAGACAGACAGACAGACAGACAGACAGACAGACAGACAGACAGACAGACAGACAGACAGACAGACAGACAGACAGACAGACAGACAGACAGACAGACAGACAGACAGACAGACAGACAGACAGACAGACAGACAGACAGACAGACAGACTTGTCTGCCTACTAGACAGTCCATCTGATAGCATGGCATGCTGCAGACATGCTAGTGTTTATAGTCAATAACAATAAATGGGAAGGAAACAGGATGCCCTGTCGCACATCTATGTGGGTCCTGCCTATTCCTGCTCTGTCAAGACAGATTGACAGGAGACAATCATCAACAGCAATGGGAATAACTATAATTTATTTATTTATTTGATAGGGACAATGCTCATTAATCAACACATCACATCCATGTAAATGGGCCAGAGTTAGCTATAAGCTAATTTACATCTGTAGTCCCTAATAACGTACAATGGATGACTTGGGGCAATATTGTTTTGTAATTCTCTTGGTTTGGGTAATGGGGTGGAATAAGAGAGAGCTAGAAAGGTGTGCTCCTTCCCGTCTTCACCAGACCGGGTTGCCTAAGCAGGGCCCGTAGACTTTGGAAGGCAGTAATAGCCATTTGGAAAGGAATCAGAAAATCTTGATCACCATAGATAATGTGTTCCGCTTTGTGTCAACTTTGGACAAAGTTTATTGGAGTAGTAGCAAAAAGGAAACCAGTATACGTGTCCCTTGAGCCTTCACGTGAAATAGTTCTCTAAGGCGGAACTATTGTGTTCTGAGTCGTTTGTTTCTCCCCGCACATACCTAAAACGAGACACGCTTTGATCTCGCGGCAAAGCAGGTGCCTATGGGCTATAGTTCCAAACATTGCTCCTATGGCTGGAACTATCCCATAATATTTTCAGATGGAGTTACGGGGAGTGTAGTCAAGATATAAGCAATCCTGGGGGGAAATATTTACAATTTAGGCATTTAGCAGACGCTCTTGATCCAGAGCGACTTACATTCTTGCATAAACAAAAGCATGGCATACATCACATATATAAAAAGTAGTTATCATGAATCATGTATAAACTAAGAACGTAACAGTGGAGTACCTATGTCAACTATACATACTATAGGCCTACTATATTATATATTATACAATATACATGTGTACTATAAAGTGCTATGAAATATTATTATTGTGACCTATAGGATTCAAGGATTCAAGAGTTATAGGCCAAAATGTTGCTGTTCGGGAGTTGAACCCTGGCTTGGCAGCCGGACGAACAGCCCCTTAAGTGGGCTGTTTAAGTGCAGCCATGACTTGATTTGGCTGATTTAAAAAACAAACAAACACTGCTTTGAGGCCTTGGCCTACTGGTAGTATGTGTGCAGAGTTTCAAGCTGCGCCAACGATGCCGGAGATTAGCTGTTTGTAATCACTTGTATGTTGTGGGTAAATTCAATAAGACAAGGTTCTTGAAAGAGTAGACGTTTACTGCAAGAATAATAATAATGTGGCAAGGTACAAAACAGGAGCACAACAGGTTCTGGCGGGCTCAGTATGGAGAATGAAGAATGCCAGCACAGCACCCTGGGAAAGCTGTGTGTTCTAGGCATTACTAGTCAAACTATGGACTAAATCAACACAGATCAACATGAAGCAAATACGATTTGCTCATTATCATTACACTGTTCACACTCACAGACACACGGACACACATGGACAGACGGATGAACAGAGGTGAAAACATAGACTCCGTCCATCTGGCCTAGCTGACATGAAATCAATCAAGAGGATCGAAGTGGCTCAAAATAAGGTAAATATGCCGTAAAGAGACTACCGTTATCGGTATAATATAATACAGAAGAGCTGCCCTAAAAATGGCCGCTGCACCCATCAGTTATCTTATGCATTCAGCAATGTACACAATAGCAATGCAAACTCATGGAAACGGCTGCTGTATAAACAAAGAGGTTGTACATAACCTTCCCACCACACTACTGAAAATCTTTAAGCTGACATGGTGCCGATATTTCTGCATTATCAAAGCAGAACAAATCCTGACATTCTCTAAGGGTGACAGGTTTGCCTCTTACCATATTATGAGAAGCATGAAGCGGAGGATATCTTCATTCTTTCTTTGACATTCTTTTCATTTTCTCCCTAAACTCTGGTGGTCCACATTGTTCAAGTGCTGAAGCTGAGATTATGGCTTGTTCATAGTAACAAAGGCAAGTGCTTTAGTGAGGCTCAGGGCTCAGTCCCAGGCGGCTAGAATATTTTGCTTAGTTTTTATTTTTGGACTTGAAAAGAAAATATATTATGCAATGTCTCTTCCAAAACCTGATTAAGCTACATAACTGCTACAGAGAGCCATTAGCTGAATATGTTGCTTTAGATTTCCTTTTCTCCAATTTATTTACTTTTTGAATCAGTCTAGGTCCTGCTAAACATTTGTTTAACCTACTATACTTATCGCCTAAGTTAAGTAGAGATAAGTAGAGTAGGTTAAACTACCAGTAAGCTCTTTTTTTTCTGGTACATATTATACTGAAAAGTGTATTCATTTGTTTAACCTACTACTAGGTGTTTCGGTAGCTTTCGGGGCCAGACACGGGCATGGAATGTGGTCAAGTATGTTGCATAATATTTGAGACAAAGAGCAACATCACAGGCTAGTAGCCAGGACTGCAAAGCTTTGCACGCAACACTCCATACTATGTGGATTTTGTGTACACGTGTGTGGAATCAGGACTGTGCATTTTTATGTACAGTCGTATGCATGCATATTGCACACTATGGTTACTTTAGCTGTTTTCCTCTAATAGAACTGTGACATGGGCATGGCATTTAGCTCTAAACTACCCATGCCATTGAAATTCAGGTTTCTGAAATGCATACTGGAGAAATGGCTGGAGAGAAACAAGTTTCAATGTCTTCATCGTTATGCTAACGATCAGTATAGTATGTCCAAACCCACAGATGTTATAGTTCATTTCCAAAGTGATCAAATTATTTTGTGCAATTAAATGGTCAGATAGATAATGATAAAAAGGTGAGTATGTGAATACCAATGATAGTACCAATGATATTTCACGATATTGTTTACTAATGAATTACATTGTTTCGGTACCTTGTGTTTAAACTTTAGCATTCCTACTTCATCTAGTGTAAACTCTAAACAACTCTCTCTCTCTCTCTCTCTCTCTCTCTGTCTCTCTCTCTCTCTCTCTCTCTCAATTCAATGAAAATAAAGGTGAAGTAAAACTAAAATGCACTAAACCGCGGCGAGTCGGAAAACTGGCGAGTTCTCTGGTTACCTCTCAAATGAGCAAGTAGGCCTATATCCATTTTCAAGTGATACAGTTTGAGATGGATTATGAGTCAGCTATCCTCCTGAGCCCCAATCCCCCGCCGGCGGGGGCTAGAGGCTGTCCACCTCATGAACAGCTCTCAGCGGGTAAATGGGGCTGGTCAAGGTCTCAGGTTCCAACTCCGATATTTTAGATTTTCCCTCCCGGACCCCCGTGGGGTTTAAGAGGATATGGATAGAATATAAATTAGTATTAACACCCCATCCACACTGCCAACGAAAGAGCGATCTGATGACGTAATCGCTTTGAGAAGATATCCTGATCCTAGCATTGCCCATGGTGTTGCGCCTGAAACAATCAAATTTACTATAAAATTAATAAATAATTAGAGTTCGACTATATCAAACAAGACAGCAGTCCCTTTAACTACTTTACAGTCTTTTTAATTGCTTTTTAATTACTTGTCATCGCTCACCCGTGTAACAGGCAGTGCGGACAGGACACTGTTTTATCAAAACATCTTTATCATGAGTTTGTGGGTATAGCTGATCAGTATTCTCAAGTAATTAACCTAGCCCAATTATTATCACGTGAGGATACAGAGGGATTACAAATCTCATATGCCTGTCGTCTTTGTGTCTCTCTATCATTGTCATCTTTAAGAATCTATATGTCTCTCAATCATAACCTTTAGAATGACTTTCCTCTACATATCGACACGTATTGTGGCATTATGTACTAAAGAACATATTCAAACTCAGATTAACTGTGTAATTCAGGCTTCCAATTCATTCTTTAGGCATCTTTGCACACTAAAAACACTCAAAGCCGCTTAATGGTTTACCTTTAACATTCTGAATGAAAATGTTATTTTGGTTCTTTTCTGTTTGCACAAGACCTGATCCCTAAATAATTCCGAAAACACCTCTGAGAGCCACTTATCCAAATCACCATGACGTTATTGGTCTTTAAATGAATGCTCAAACATTAATTTGGCTCAGAGATGAGATGGCGGTGTAAGTTTACACAAAAACAATGAACGCCCTCTAACCAATTGGAATAAGCATTCTTCCAGGCTACAAGTTGAAGCATATGAAGATTTCACTCTCACAATAATCCAAATCATTCTAACTTCCTATACCTTGTGTTGTTTGTGGAATGCCAAACAACAAATAGAATCATGGAATGTCAGGGCCAGAGTGTTTATCATATTATAAGAAACAAAGGAAGCCATCAGCTCTGCAAAGAGCGACCGTTTATGAGGTAGATTCTACACAATAGCCATTCATATTCCCCCATGGGATGGGATCTGGTCATGGCAGGAGGGAACAAGGTCATGGAAAATGTTAATTACAATCCCATTTGTTTTTCAGGTTGGCTTACTCATGTCTGGGACTTTCTTTGTGCAGAGACTGTTTTGACTTTATATAGGCTGCCAGAGTTGAGGTAAACAGCATTGTGTCATTGGTTGTGGACTGTGTATCAATGATTCTTTTAACATTATTATGTTAAAGTCTGGACCAGTTACATTACAGTCAGGCCCGGATTATCAGTGGAATTTAGTGGCGCTTAAGCGCCATGAGGGCCCGCAGCCTGCAGGGCTCTGTGCGAGACTATGTCAAATGGTACAGCTGTTGCTTCCATTGAAGCGCAAAAATACTTGGAACGGAGAACGTGCGGGCCAAAATGTGCGAGCGTCAATGTCACCTGACCGGTGACATTGATTGGGGACTGATGGTTGATTGGCCACAGGTGTGGTATGTCACACTATATATATATGTACGGTTTACTCTTCTCATGTGAAGGTCTGAGGAAACGTTACCACCTTTAAAGTAAAGAATTATTGGGAGCTGAAATTGGTGTGCAGACTTTTTTATTCTTACTCTTGTGCTCCACTCCACCTCAGCAATCCATCTTGGGGTCCAGCGCTGATGTTAGTCTGCCTCAAACGTTACTCTTTTACCTGCTTTTTACTAACACCAACATTACAAAGATGCCCAGAACATTGAGATGAACCTGTGTAGTTTATGGCTGCTCCAACAGTAGTGGCAACATAAAAATAAAAATAAAACGGAATGTCAAAATATCCAGAGACCAGAGCCATTGAGTAATGGTTGAGACAAAGCAGTGAAAGGTCCTGAAAGATACATAACGTCAGTCTTACCCAATACCCAATCTTTCTGTTTTATGAACACATGGCTGCTGTACTTTATATACCTCATACTAAGCATTTAAAGAATGAGGTATAAAGTATGGCAGCCTTGTGTTCATACATTTCAATGGAGATAAAAAAGGGGTCCCCTGAAAGGTTTCTTCTTGTGCTGCAACCCATTGTAGATCAGTGTAGATTGTAGAATGGAATAAAAACATGAACTATTGAGCTAATATAAATGAAATAACAGGTTTTGTCATGACAAAACAGAATTATTGGTTCAGATAATTACTTCTTAGATTGCAGATAAGTGTGTTTGATGTGTTTGGCAGTGAATGCTGATTGGGGAAATTGGCACCTAATGAGGAAACTGAAGGTGTTGTGGTAAATCAAATGTGCTCTGTTTCCCACCAGGAGATTGTGCTTGTACAGTTTATGTAACATATCAAAAACACCGGAAGGTTTGTGTTTCAATTGCTCAAAGTCCGAGCCATTTCCCACAATTTGATCAACAATAAGATATCAATGTTGTAACATGGATGAAAATAAACTGAGGAAAGGTTTAAAATCCGCATGGCTTTAGCCTGTGCTTCCTCAGCTGCGGTGTGATACTCTATTCAGGTCTGACAGTGCGTTTTCAAGGAGTTTCCTGAGGGAAAGCTATTCTGGCACACTGACAAGAGCAACATTCTCTCTTTCGCTCTCTTCTTTAGGGACTCGTGGCCCCGTGAGTCGGACAGGAAAGAGCATCAGCCTACTTCCATAATTGTTTCCTCTCAGCTGTCAAAGCATGGATCCCCCTCTGAAGGGCAGGTTGCCTGGCAGTCCATCAAGAGCTAGCTGCTTTCTTTAGACCTATAGCCAGTACATGAGGACTTTATCCTTCTACATGGGTCGATAGCGGTCACTGTGAGTCTATCATTTAAGTGATGCAATGGCATAGACTAGCACAAAAAACTTCATTTTTTCCTCCATCTCCCTTTTTAGCAGTTTCCTTCACAAAATCTGCTGTAAATGTCAACTGACATGTACAAAACACAGGCAGCTATATCGGTAGTACTAAAGTATACAGTATGTAGTGCAAGAAACACAAGACTCAGGCCTGGAAAAGTACTGCACAAGGCAGGAGCTCACGCACGCTGAAGGTGCGCTGGGTCGACAACACGTCCATAACATTATGGCATGTGACATACTTTGTGCTGACCAACTGACCTAATTTGGTTCACGAATGCCACACTTCAAAGTAATCTCCGTATCAGGTCATGTGCATGGGAGTCATTCTTAGAGATCATCATTAGTTTAATCACGCATGAAAGGCGCTAAGGCACATTCATACAGGCCAGACAGAATTCATCAATCTAGGTCATGGTTTTATAACCATGACCATGACCCCTGAACTGGGGATGGAGTGTACAAACAAACGCCCACACCAGTGTTGTGGAGGCGCTGACCACAATGAATATAAGATCAATGTTAGAAGAAAGAAGTTGCACAGCTCAACTCGTAGCCACATCGGAGCACAGGTCTCCAACAGGCCAGGAACGTTTGTGATGTTTGGACAAAATGTGTAGGAATAATTTGTGTGTGTGTGTGTGTGTGGGGGGGGGGGGGGGGGGCAATGTTAAAAGTGGCATTAATTGTTCCTCAGCGTAGTGGAAATGTGCGTGCGATGTGTTCATAATTTGAGGCATTTTGTTCAATATGGGCCACACCTGCAAACATTAGATTTAGTTAGTAATCTTAGCCAACCATGATAGAATATAAAACAATCACACAGATCCGTCTTATATAATTCTACTTTATAAAATGTAAATCTTTCCATAAATCTCTCAATTATATGCATGGAGCCCCTGAGTGGCTGATTGAACAAGATATTATCTAGATTGAACGAGATATTATCTCGATTGAACGAGATATTATCTATTGTCTGTTTTTCACCAAAATAATTCATAAACTTTCCACTTTATACATTCCTACGGAGCTAAAACATCAATCCCGAACAGCATCGGGGATCCTGCCAAAGCTAGTGGTAAAGAACTTAATACATACATGTTTAGCAGGTCTATTTAATGCAGCCATTCCCACTCCCATACAAGCATGTAGGCATTCTTAACCACATCAACCCGTGTGTTCTTATTTTGGCCATTTATTCCATGAAATATCAGATTTACAATCTCACAACACGGTGCCATGCAAATTATGCAATGCTTTATGAGCTTGTAGATCTGCTTTTTTATGCGAAACTGTTGTACAATGTATAAAATATAGGGCTTAAGTGGTAAACTACATACAGATGAATAGGGATAACTTGACCAAAGTCTCCTATTTTTTTTTTTTTCCCGGGGTTCAAAATAAGAGGATAAAACATTCTGGGCATGTGAAGATGTTGTTGTTCTCGGATAGCTGGTATGTTAAAGGCATGCACTGAAAATGGTTCCAGCTAATTGACTTTTGTTTGACTGGCTTGTTTACAAACAAATACAACTATGAAAAAGGGAATGTGTGTTTAATTCTGCATAAAACGCTTGGGGAGTTTTATAGCTGCCTCCCAATTATTTTTTTCACGTTGCGGCCTTGCGGAGAGAAACATTTAACAGATGGTCAAAGATGACGCCATGCCTGTTGGAAATCACTCAAAGACCTCAAAGTTTAAAAGTTCTGAAGGCACCGACGTGCTTCCCATTTATTCACCTATAAAGCAAGTCAATGAAAGCAGCTGCTGAATTGGCAGAACGGAGGTTTAGTCGTTCTACTGTAAATTGCAACACATGTGCAATAATGGCTTCACTCTAAGCCCAAGCAGTAGTGAAAGTTCAATTCCTCATCAACTTTACAGCTTATTTACCATCCGCCACATAAGTGATTGCCAAAATCCAAATTTAGGTACACAACTCCAAGTGCTTCCAGGTCCATGGTGAAAACTAGTTCAATGTGTGTTGCGAAACACTCCCATGGCCCACATAGTAAATTCTGATAGGATTTGTTAGGTTGTCACGCTACAGACAAACTGTGCTTATCATCTGCACAGGGCCTAGCTGTGCAGATGATGAGCACAGTTTGTCTGTAGCGTGGCAACTTATGCCACATGCAGAGAAAGCCATGGTTGTTTAGAATGTCAGGGCATGCTAATGGAATCTGCTCATGTTGGGATGCCTTCATAGTGTAACAGTGAGGCTCTTGTCTATACTGGCTCAGGCTGCATTATCACGGAGAGAGGGCGAAGATAGTTTGGTTTGATAATGTCAAACGGTTGTTATGTAAGTCGTGACGAGTCGACTAAGGGTACTGCCGAAAACACAGACATTGTGTAAATAAACAAACAAAATGACAACAAGTGGAACAAACACAGCCATTTTTGTAAATATTTCGTCGTTTGTCATTTTATACAGCAGCATTTACTGCAATTCACTTTTGGCAATGGGAATTAATCAAGTATCTTACCATTTTTGAGTTTTAAGATGAAAACCGGAAAGACAAACTGGATTGTTTTGTAATGTGGCCCCATAAACCACTTAAACCCCAGCATCCATAGGGAAAGCTTTTGCAGAAAATAGCAGATCAGCTATTTTCAGCAAAAACTTTCACCACAATGACAGAAAACAGAAAATACACTAGCATAGAGCACTGCAGGGACTCAGTTAAACCTCTCTTTCTATTATCGAACAACTTATTATATGTGTCCACCAAGATGCACGTTTTTGGAAACTCTTAGTTCTGTGTTATGTTGATCACTACCTGCCTGGCTGTACTGCCAGGCTTTTGGGTCCTCACCAGAGACCAAATGTTTTTATAATCGTCAATCGTCGAGCTTAAATATTTTCAACCCGGGCGCCTGCAAGCGCTCCCAGTCGATCACCCGGCATTTTCAGCTTCAGTGGACAAGCCTCAGAGCCATGAAGTGTACACATGTGGGCATTGTAAGCACTGCAGCATGGACAACAACCCAGCTAAACATGGTTGGAAGTATAAAACTTTATTTATATAGCACCTTTCAAATTTGCATTACAAAGTGCTTTACATAATATAGACAAACAGCTAAATATACAGCAGAAGACATTTCAATAGACAACAAAATATAATAATCAGCAGGGGGAAAAAACTACTAAAATATTAGATTGGCAGTGAAGGCTAATCTATAAAAGTGTGTTTTCAACAGGGATTTAAAAGAGGACACTGATTCAGCGCACTTGAGCTCTAAGGGCAGTGTGTTCCAAAGTTTAGGTGGATCCAAATAGGAATTAGAGGCTATTTAACCATGCCAGCATCATTGATACATTTCACTGTCTATTCAAAGGTTCGGCCATAACCCTGTATATCATATAGAAAATGTTTCCAAATTTCCTGTCTATTTAGATTTTCTCCAAATTAAGTAAATAATGTTAATAAATCTCCATGAAATTAAATGTTAGTCAGGGTGGGCTCTCATTGTTAGGGAAGGCACATAGTGGAGTTTAAAGGCCGTAATGCCAAATTAGTTTGGTATAAAGCAACGTGCCGCGCGCCTGCAATGGAGATGTCCACTGAGTCAGGCTGCTGCTTCATCTCTCCTTATTCTCCTACGCATCTCTTTGTAATTTTCCTATAATCAGCAGAAGTGAGTGCCAGCTGTCACTTCCTTGTGTCCATTGTGTTTATATAATTGTCTAGTCAAAGAAGTTATTTGGCTTGTGCCAGGCATTGTGCGCGATTCCATTTGCTCGTTCAGTTTCATCACCCCATAGCAAATGGGTTTTATCCGATTTCCCAAACTTTCCAGACTTCAAGACAGCAACCCATCACTTTTCCATGGGCTATGAGCATAGACCGTAAGGCGATGAAGCAAGAGCACTGGGCATAACAGGCAACGTATAAGGGATCTCTTCTCTCCCTGGAAGGGGATCTCTCCCTGGAAGGCAATGGCATGTGGCACGGCGATTGGTTTCATTATTGTAACGGCCAAACCACACCTATGCATAATGTAACGGGTAGCGGAGGTGTTTTAGGGATTTAGACAGGTGACCATAATAGCCTGCACTTTATTGCGGGAACGCCCCTTCCCCAATGCTAAATCCCCTGAACCTGTGTGGTTCAGTTGATGTTCTCATTTACAAGGGGGGATTTGCTGTTGGTTCTTGCAGTTCAAAACAAGACTAATCTAAAGCACTTATTGTAGTACAATAAGCTGTCCACCAGCATTCCAAGCCAGTACTGTACAAAACTCCCAACCGACGGTACAATGCACTTCTTAATCCTCTAATGTAACATTGTTCTTGGCACTCTTGGTACAAATTGGAAATCCCATAATGCTCTTCAGCTGAGAGGGGCCAGTAGGTCTCTCTCCTGGGAGTGATATGGCACTAAAGCACTATTTGCTTGAAGCTGATCTGAAATGGTGTGAAGTATGGTGGCAAGTAGGTCTGGTAAGAGCTTCTTTATGGTCAGACATCGGCTTGCCTCATGTATGTCACACCGTGAATAGAGCACGTGTCAAGCTCAGGCACCAAAGGACTCAGATTCTGTGAATTCCATGTGACCTTGTAAAAAAACAAATGCAGTGGCCACAGTGAATCTCATGTAGCCTACCCCTGTAGATTGCATTGGAACTATGTCCTATAGGAGAGCAGAGGGAGTCAGGCCTCCCTGCCGCTGGTTATTTGGACAGCTGCAGACATGCAGGCCTGCTCTAAAGTACACTCTAGGGGTTATAACAGATTAAGTAAATCAAATCCCCTTTGGTTGTTGCGTAACAGACACCTAAGAAAGGATAATGAAACTTGACCCAAGGTTCATTTATCATTGAGGATCAGTGTTTGTTGATGTAACATATATAATCCCTTGGGAAGTTAATCGGAATAAGCTGTATTACTCTGTTTCAGGCCACTGGCACCGACCTTAACCGCATACACCACTGGACAAAAGCCACGAGGCACTGAGTGTGTCAACTTTGTTGTGCAATTCTGCTGAAAGAAGTCCTGCCAAGTCTCCCGGTGACACACATCTGTGCTAAGTTGGATTTCCATGGCACACCGGGGACCAGTCGTCTTTAATTTCACTTAGATTCTCCCACTGACCAGGAACTCCATGGGAAAAACTAGCTGACTGAACTGTGTCCAGCCAGCCAACCTAAACACAACATGTCAACACCCCAATCCCTCCTTGCTCAAGGCAGCTTGAACTGGTTGAAAGACAACTATTCAGAGACACTGTTGGATAGTTGCTGTGTGCAGTTTGCTGGGTTTCTGTCTCTAAGTCAGATGTTAATTATGGGCTTCCCTCTGCCACGGTTACCAAGGAGACGAAGTCAGGCCACTACATGTAAACAGAGAGAGAGAGAGGGGGGGGGGGTATGGGAAATGGAGGGAAATGAGCACTCAAGCCTTAACTTGAGTTATTCATTCATCTAAAAATAGCCTCAATATGGCTTATATGTCACATTCTTAAACTAGGTGTGGCATGGATAAAGACACACTAGTTTTCAACTCATACACCTAGGAAAGTAAGCAATAGTCGCCCAAACACTCTTTCCTCTGTATGCGGTGGATGGTTCTCGTCTTCCACTTGTTTCTCTGTAAAAGTGCAGTCAGATGTGCTCAAGTGGGACATTCACAAGAATTGCTCTCTTGGGGCAATACACTTAACAGATAGGAGGTAGGCAGACAGGGAAGCATGCTCTCACAAGCAATGAACTCACTTGTTCCTCAAATGTAAACCAAGTGCGGATTGCGGAAGGAATGTCTGGGACTGGATGACATTCAGTTCAGCAATTGGAGCACAACTCTACACACAGGCACTAATAGAACCTGTCAGGGAACTAATAGATTGTAATAGAGTAATACTGGATGAGTGAACATAGGAACAATTTATGACCATGGGAATCGTTTATTACTTGTATTGTATTATGTACATAGCAGGACTCAAAACTAAATTTATAAGCGACATGCACGCACGCACACGCACTCGTGCGAGCAGACACACAATTTGCATGCTGTATCATGTGATTTACTGCTTTAATAGGCCATATACTGACTAATGAAAACAACAACGACAATCCTACGGGCTTTAGCTTTTAAAGTGTCCATGACTCAATGAGCATCACCTCCATTAATCTATTGTTAATGGAGAAGGTAACTCACACACATTAATGACAACATGTGCATCACATGGTTTTAACAATAGAAGCCATTCAAATCTGAGCCACATGCTTGTGTGTTGCCATTTCTACAAATATACCCGAACATCTAGTGTCCTTTATAACAGAATAGCATAGCCGGGCCGGGCCGGGCCCTATTGTAGATATTGTTGTGTTAAAGGACTTAAATATAGTATTTAGCAGAGTATACTATTTTAACTCCACCAGTTAGCTATTTTTAACTTGTGTTTACGATTACATTTGAAGGCAACAAGTGGTTTACCGTATGTGTAAATTTAGGATTACTTCTATACAATCATGCACACACATACACCCATGTACACACACACACACACACACACACCCACACACACACACACACACACACACACACACACACACACACCACATAAATACACATACACACGCAGTACTGCACATACACAGATATCATAGTGGTGTAAAGTAACTAAGTAAGTAAATGTACTTAAGTACTGTACTTAAGTACAACTGTGAGGTATTTTTACTTTACTGAAGTATTTCAAATTTTCAGTACTTACTTCTACTCACTACATTTCATTTACTTTAACTCTTGGAAACTGTACTAGTTAGGTTGTAGATTTTGATTATTATTAGAAAACATACATTAACCAATCAGCACTATTTTGTTGATCTGAAAATAGCAAGGTTACAATGCATTGGGAATGGGATGTGAGTATGTGACACATTGTGAGCTTGAAGATCTATTATTTTTGACAGATTTTTATAGGCTATACATTTTTATACATTTGAAAACTTGTGAAATTGAACATGATGCATAATGAGCACTTTCTACTTTTGGTACTTTAAGTACATTTTTATTTGTACTTTTACTCAAGTCAATTTAGAATTCTTACTTGTTTTACATTGCAGTATTAATTAAGGAGAAAATGTGAGTACTTCTTTCAGTTGTGAATGGCTATTTTAAAGCGCTCATCAATGATGCAATGTTGAGGCTGAATGTAGGCTGCCATTCCAGTGCTTGATGTAACAATGATTTTGAGAACAAGCATTGAAAGTAATGGGCGGTATTACTAGTTTAAAAAGAAAGCCACACAACCGATTTACCTTCATCACATTATAAGTGCATGACAATTTATTGAACCCATTTATGAATACATTTGTATAATCCAATATAAATTAATGTTTGTCAACAAATGTGTGCACTAGTATAACATTATGAGAAAACTATGGCGCCATAAATATCGACCGCTGCAGCTGCACCAGGGCCAAGACAGTGTGGGGGCCCAAGGGAACCAAAATGAGCCAAGGTGATCCAATTTTCTCTGCTGAAAACCTGCATGCATCCTTGAGGTAAGTTAAGGAAAATGTATTTATAAAGTGCCTTTCAAAACAAATGTTAAAAGGTGCTGTACTTGCATGCGTGCCCATGCATGTGCATCTGCTCAGAGCGAAAGCCAGAGAAACAGACAGCGTTCATTTGGCCGGATTGCACTACTACTACAGCAGGATTTATGGTGCATTTAATTCATTCTATCTCCAGAGATATACAGGCAGCCATGCTAAACTAAAACATTCAATATTTACCATCCTTGGCACTTGAAAGAGAGCTGTATTAGAATTATGACCCAAAGACCGACTGACATGGTCTGTTGACCCACATCCAAAAGCCTCCTGAAGTCTCAAAGTTCAGACTCAACTACTGAAGCTTCAGTGTCACTGACACTATAGGGAGTGTTTACATAGATATTACGGTACATGTGTGTGTGGAATTGCATGTGTGTGTTCTGTGTGTGTGTGTGTGTGTGTGTGTGTGTGTGTGTGTGTGTGTGTGTGTGTGTGTGTGCGTGCGTGTGCAAACTGTGCATGCATGTCGCTTATAAATGTTCTTGTTTTCATGTGTGTATTTACAGAAAAGCTATGAGGCACTTATATCTTATAATTTTACCTCACATACTACTGTAACCTTCTTGTGGTCAGATATTATGGTAAGAATGAAACAATGACACAACAAACAACACAAGCAAGCAACAAAAACAACACACTTCCTATACCTTACATAATCACACGATAGCATGTCACTAGGTGAATAGACCACAACCCACATGGACCACGTCAGCTTCCACAGAGCAGAAAGGCAGACTGTTTGCTCCAATAAGAAGAGCATACATAGGCCTATACTCCTTCAATGACTGACATAACATGGGTTATGCAACAGGCATGATTGACTGAGAGTTGGCCTTTCACAGGTTGTTGCAGGTGTGTGGCATTTCTGTCCGTCTGTCTGCAAGGGGAGTGTAAAAAGGAGGGGTCATGTCTGGCACACTAGACACACAAGATTACAGGGGTCAGGTGAGAGAAAAACATGTAATTATAGGTAACGATGGCTACACAGACAGGTGGATAGATAAAGCTAATTGCCTGGGCTGGTAGGCGTGAGGAATGTGTGTATTTTCTTAATACCTCAGCCAAAGTCTTTCTCTCTCTCTCTCTCCAGTGTGTGTGTGTGTGTGTCTGTATTTATTTATTTTATATATATATATATATATATATATATATATATATATGTACTACACACACACATGCACACACATACACAAATTGCCCCAGCAATGGGACTGCCCTGCCGGTTATAGTTCTAATCTCTTCTCTTGGCCCAGGTTAACAGAAGCTGACAGAGGCGGTGTATAATTACACCTGTGTCATAGGCCTGGCTACACACCATATGGCCTTATATTAAACTGCCACTCTCCATGCCTACATGGTACAGTACATGGAAACACTCCAAAGTACTCTTCATAACACACACATAGGCTACAGTACACTCTGTCAGAGCACACTCCCGCGGGTCCATCGGAAGAATGGATACTTTATGGTGGCACTAAACATGGGTTCAGGCCTGCACTCCAACAGTAATAGAGTATGGCATGCTAACCTATCTGTTTAAAGAGCCAGTTTCCTGTCTCATTTTGTCTTAAGTACTATTATTCATGTGGTGGACAGCCGTCCCTGTAGTAAGCTGTCAGTGCTGGGGAATGTATAGCGTACGTCCCATATGGCACTATTTATTCTGTTCTGCATAGGCGACTTAGTCTTGTTTGAGTATGTTGTGTGTATGTCATAAGGAAGTTGGTTACTCACAGGTGTTAACTCTTGGGTAATACCCGGATTGGGAATTTCATTTCACATGCAGTGTTGATATTTTTTAGTGTTTTGCAAATGCTTTGAAGTGTATTCATATTTCAGCTTTGTCGTTGACTGCATCACCTTTGGTTTGCTAGAGCAGTAGTTCTCAACCAGTGGTCCGGGGACCACCAGTGGTCCTTGAGGGGGTTCCAGGTGGTCCCCAGTTTAACTTAAATGATAGCCAGTTGGTAACCAAATGGACCCTTTAGATCTTTAAACCCTTACCCTTACGGGTCCATTTGGTTTCATTTGACGCTCTCAAGAGTTAAATTATTGTTAAACATCTGCATTACTTAATTTACAAGAAGTACACAATAGATCAGAGAATGTAGAAGAATTGTTATTTTGATCAACGTTTGCCTGTTATCTCTCCTATCAATCAATCAATAGCCTAGCATGGAATTGTGGACATCTTATTCAATGACAATGACAAAATATTCTCAGACAGGTTTTGGGTCTGAGAGGCTAAATGTCATCAAAATTGGTCTGTGGCATAAATGCAGAATTAATAGACCTTAACGTGACAGGATGAAAAGAGTCGAAAACCACTGCCCTAGAAAGTAGACGCTGCTCCAGTGAATTGGAATAGACATTCCCTGAGCACTGAGCAGGCTTCAAGCGCGCTCTTTAAAATCCTCTGGTAGCCATGCCCCTCCACACGCACCTGCTGCAAACTAGCCTTGGCATAGGGTACCCATAGTATATAGTAAGAGAGTGGCGACAGCCACGACACCCAAAACTAAGGAAAACATTAACTTAATATAGGCAGACCTGGTTCCCAAGAGAAGACAGATTTCAACGAGGTAGAGACTGAGCTACACATCCTAACCGTCTGCCCAATGTACCAAGACATCAGAGACATATACTTAGTTTGAAAACATGACAAAAAACTCCCATATCTGTTGGGTGAAGTACAACAATGTGCAAACACAGCAGCGAGATTTGTGAGCTGCTGAAACAGGAGAAGGATGTCAAATGGAATACAAACCATTGTGTGTACTGTAGCCTACACTGTTTATACCCTACAGCAAATTATCTCGTGTATATCAATTATGTTATATAAACAGAGCAACTAACTTTAATTCAATTACATTTGAATAAATTGCTGCTACAATTGTCGCAAATGTTTTTTTTATTTCTATACTAGTGAATGCAAAAACATTTAAATACTGCTGTCAACTTTCAAAAGTATAAAGCTAACGTCACCTATATTATAGGCCTATAGGCTATTGTATATAATTCTATCTCTGACAGAAAATCGCAAATGCACAATATTTTTATATAGTTTCACAAGATAGTATTACCCAAAGTGTTAATGTAACACAGCTCTGTTTACACCTTTATTTAATTCCTATTTATATCCAATATTTATTTGTAAATTACATCGTTTTATTTTTATTGTCTTGTTCCACTTCTGCTTTGGCAATTAAACCCAAACGTACGTTTTATCATGCCAACAAAGCTCCTTTGTATTGAATTGAGTGGCGACAATAGCGTTGACTGCCATTGTAACAATGGAATGCGGAAGTGCTCATTCTATCTCAATGGTATAGTTCCAATGTTTTCCCATAGCACCCGCTTTGCGGCGAGATCAAAGCGTGTCGCCACTCTATTACTGGATTACTGTCCCTGCCCAGTGCCCATGCACTACCAGGCTCTTATTTTTGTTCGCGGCTAGCTGCAAACAAAAAACAGACAGACTGTGAAATAACAACGTATATCTTTAAACATCATGGAAGTCTGGGTTATTAATTAGGAAGTGAAAACTGCTCGTGACAGTTTTTGAAAGAGAAGTTAATTCATCTTCATAACAAAGACAAAGTGCTTTGTCGATTTGTTTTTATTCTGCAGGTGAGTTAGCTACCTATGCTAAGCATTAACGTGCGTGTGTGTTTGTGTGTGCATGCATATGCATATGTTTTGCTTTGTCAATGTAAACGTATGTTTTGCCATGCCAATAAAGCCCTTTGAATGTGTGACTATGAGTGAGCGGGAGGGAGCCAGTGAGGGTGAAATTAACAAACATAAAGGTGCTTAAAGTGCTTTGCTTAAAGTGCTATATCATGGGTTCCCACTTTAGGCCACAGTCATGAAATTCCTGGAAATATTTTAGAATTAGAAAAAGCATTTTCCAGTCCTGGAATTAACCAAGGGTCCTTTTGATGAATTGAACAAGGTGGACCCTCTTGTAAACAAGTGTAATGCTTAATTGGGTCGTCCACTTACAGTTAACAGTCTTTGTATTGATTTTGTGCTTGAAATGTACTGTCATTCTGCAAACTGTTAATAAATATTTCAATCAATCAAAAAAATCCTGGATTAGCCTGACTGGGCCTGGCTGTAAACAAGTTCTTGAGCTTAGTCCATTTACCCTGGGTAAACATGGTAACTTTGCTTTGCTTAACTGAATTTTCATTTCGTTTCACTTCATTATTCAACTTCATTTTTAATGGGCATGGCTAGCAATTCAGGGGCGCTGGAGCCAGGCTAGTAGGAATGTATCAAAGGTCCTGGACCTATATCTAAAACTATGTAGATGTTTTTGGCGATTGATTTAATTAATTAAGAAAAATTCCTCCAAAATATGTATAACATTCTATGCTTTATTTTTGCTACACTGCCTGTCTTTGGGCATTGCCCACAGGAGTAAAGGCCTATTCATAGTCCAGTTTACGGTGAAGAGGTGACCACCGAAAACTACAACATGACGTCACGCTGTGGTGGTCACCGCTCACACAACACATCTGTTTTCACTAACCACCTCTTCACCGAACACTGGACTATGAATAGATGAAGAGTTGTGGGCCAATATTGATGACATCAGGGATCTCCATATGTGGGGGCATTTCCATATATGGGCTTAATATTGATGACATCAGGGATCTCCATCCCTGATGATGTCACATGATGTCACTGGGGTAACCAAACAACTGACTGACTGACTGACTGACTGACTGACATCCAAGTAGTGCTGCACGATTCTTTCTCAGATTTAGAAATGAGATCGCATAGCTGTCTGAATCTAGATTTTGATATTTTTTTGATTAATTGTGCAACACTATGTGTACTATATGTAGCTGTATGTTGTAACCGGAAGGATGCAGTACACAGGTTGTGTACCACCGGTATGTGTGTCTGTTGTTGCTAGTGAGTTGTGACAGGGTACAGTATGTTGCTCTTGGTAAGCTTACTTTCTTTCTTTCTACCTTAATACTTACTTACCCGTATACTCAAAGCTTTTGTGTCTCTCTCAACCTGCTCCACAGGTACACGAGCCAGGGTGATGACCCCAGACCCCCAAGCTCAGCTTCTTCTCAGCTGTGAGTCCAGTCTCCTGTGACATGCTGTGAATGCTGGACCCTAGAGCCTGGCCTAAATCCCTGACCACTGCACTACACCAGTGTGTACTAAACATCCAAGGTTGAGTGAGAAGATGGCAGCCAGGAGAATGAGGCTGGTCGGTGCCATTGATACTGGGAGGAAAGTACTGGCCAGCTAGCCAGATGTATAGAAGATGGAGATGACTGCAGACGCTGCTGGAGAGCTCATCATGAACTAGAGAGAGAGCCGGAGGCGCTGTCTCTATCCATGGGTTCCAAAGTTTGACCCTGGCATCACTTATCGACTGATGAAGTAAAAGGTAGGAACTTTGTTTTTTGCTTACGTTGTTTTACCTTAATCTTTGCTCTGCTGCTGCTTGTGTTGTATGCTGTGTGTATACTAGTGGATTCAGCTGGTGTACTATTACTTTCATTGTGGGACCCAATGACTGGGTGGCAATGAAACATGTTCAGTAACTGTGAATCTACAGTTTGTATGTTGTGTTGTATCTGCTGTTGAAGGTATGCGAGTTGTAACAGGGAACATATATGTATGTTGCTCTTGATCACTTCAATAATTTGCTATTTCCTTTTGGTTCGAGCTAGAGGTTTTGGGCTTTGACATAACAGCCAACAAGGGGTAGGGTCCCTTTGCATTTCTTCCACTTTCTATGGTAGACAGCTGTACATACTCTCCGTTCAGGCCGCTTAAGTGGTGGTGAGATGTTTCAAAGATGCATAAAGCGGCTATAGGAGACAACGGAAACGTGGAAGAACTTTCATTTGGCGCAGATGCCGTTAAGTATTTGTAATCTTTTTTTCCCAGTTTTGGCTGCTCTGAAATTCTCTCTTCCTTCCTTCCTTATTGACTTCCCATTGTACCGCCTCCAGCACAGACACTGGCTTGCTGCGACAGAGCAGATCAGATGCAGGAACGTAGGGCGATGAAAAGAGCTCAACCGATGGGGTTCCGAGAGGGGCTAGAATGTAGCCTGTGATAGTGTGATTAGTGAGTAACAAGGCAGAAAGGTCTATGATGGACCCACACGACACAATAGTGGTGGTCCCCAGGTTACTTTTAGTCAGGTTGGTGGGTCAAAATCAGTTGAAAAGAATTTGACATTCCTGTTGCACATCTCATGTTACACCATCCAATCTACATTAACCACTAAGTCCATTTAACTTTTTCCTGAAACAGCTAGACCTATAGGATATGCCTATGAATCTTTTTCAACAATCTGTAGTTTTTAGTTTTTAGATCAAAACAGTAAAGTTGCAAGAGTGATGTTAAATAAGACTTTCGCTGTTGGTTAAGAAGATCTACGTTTGCAAGGGCGATTTTAGCCTCTGTCAAGAGGGGGGCACGATTTTGTATGGGGGGGGGGGGGGGGGGGTGGAACACCATGTGAGGAAGTACACAGTATGGTATGGTTAACTTGGTACACTAGTTGTTACGCTATGGAAATAATACCAGCCACAGAATCCTTTATACCAGAGAGAGAATTGCATTTATAAGGAACTGAGTCGAGCATAGCCTGCAGATAATGTGTCAATAGTATCTGTACATAGCAGGTGGGTACAGCAGGTGGGCTGGGCTCACAGTAATGTTTGTTACCAAGGTGACTGATGAAAAAATAACCAGTGACATAAAATTGGACATCATTGCATCAGCTGTGTGTGTGTGTGTGTGTGTGTGTGCTCTTCTAAGCACTAGCCTACTACACAGAGCAGAATAACGCGGCAGTACGTCAGAGTATGAGTAATATTGTCTATGTAGTAGAGGAAGGTATTCTCTGACTGTTGCCTATATCAACAATGACAGTATAGCCTGCACCATAGCAACTGTGTGTATGACAACATGGGGGGTGTCCATCCTTTATGCAAATTTAAGATGAACACATAATCACACTGTTTTTGGTTTATGTTTTTGTCATTTCAATAAGATTTTTTTTTCATCCAATATTCAAGCTTTGTCATTGTGGGAACAAGACTAGAATGTGCTTATATCAGCTCTGCATCCTGCCACTCTCTTCTCACTATTCTTTCCCTCTTGCACTTATCTTTCTCCCACAACTCCACCCCGCCTGCCCTGCACTATTTGCCTCTCTCTTGTTGCTCCATCACAGCCATTCAGTTCCCCTCTCTGTCTGTGCTGACCACTCCACCCTCCGTCACTTCTCTCATTTCTCTCACATGTATTGGCTTTCTTACTCTCACCATTAATTATGTCAATCCCTTACTTCGACTTTTGGTTAGATGAAAATGTATAAGAAAAATGTATAGTTGCACACTCGTAGCTGCCAATGCCACATGTTTATCTGTGTCTTCAATAAACGTGTGGCATTAGCAGCTACGAGTGTGCGGCTACACATTTTCTTCATTCAGTGTCTTTCCCGTTGGCTGGCACCTCACAAGGACTGGTTTGCTGTGCACCTTTTGCCTATAGTACGGTATATGAAAATGTAACCATCATTTGCAACTTTTTATCTCCCAATTCCGTCTTATACCCGTTAGAGACCAGCGGGTGGTGGATTTAGCCGCGGGTGAACCGCAGTTTAGGGTGGATTTGGGTCAATTCAATATATTATAAATTTATATCGGATAAACCACGGGTGAAATAATGCGGGAAATAAATTAATGGCATCTATCTATATGCTTATTATAGCTTTTAAAACAAAATATCGGTGTGCGTGTGTATTTTAATTACATCATTTTCCCATGGAAATTGATATATACAACCACTATGTAACATTGTGTGAGCTGTCGAGAGAGTCGTGAGTGACATTGTTTGTACAAGTAGTATAAATAGCTGATCTACAAGCTCACAACACGTCGCAGCGACGCATTGTGAGCTTGTAGATAGGCTATACTGTATACGCTGGGCGCTTCCCTGCACAGCGGATTGCGGGTGGTGCAGATTAATAAATTGGATTAATTAATACATTTCGGTCGGATAACGGGCGGATTATAATTATGCACACGCGGATTCGGGTGACAAAAAAGCTCATCCGCTGATCTCTAATACCCGTAGTGTATGTACTGCTGTCTCTGTCGCTACCATGCCCCACTGTTGGCCGGGCCAGGGTGGAGTCACCTGCTTCTTTTCACCAGACAGTTCAGAGAGGTTCCCACTATCTAGTTCCCCTTCCCAGGCAGACCAACTTTACTAGACCATAGAGCTGCCCTGCCCCACAAGCATTACCTTGAAGTGGAAGTTCCAGACCAACATGAACGCACCCAGGGGGTCAGGCCGCCCCGCGTCCGAAACGGTTGAGAAATGACAGTTACCGTGTGGGGGTCCCTCTACTACTGTCACTGTACTGTACTGGCACACCCGAAATCACCATATATACAGTTAATATGTGTGTGTGTGTTTGTGTTGTGTGTGTGTGTTAGATTGCGCACAGGTGGTGAAAAACAACCATGCTGTTTTCGTGCTCAGACGCACCCACCCACCCACATAGCTCCGTAAGGGAGTGGTTGCACACTCAAAAACATATTAGCTCAGGATGTTTAGAAGCCATTGCCTAGATACAGTCGGCAGTGAGCATTGTCGGTCACAACAAAAACAACAAACAACAAAAGCTATGACTTACCTCTCTCTGTTATCTCTGTTCTGTTGGCAGGACTGGTATTTCTACAATGAATCCTAACTGCTATGTTTCGATGTGAATGCCAACAATGAACTAATGATGAAGGACTTTCATTTAATTAAATGTAACTGCAAGAGTCTAGACAACCAAATCTATGCTCCTGTTTACACACATATGTACAGTGTACACTGAAGAGAGCACACCTGCGTGAGTGAATACATGAGTCAGTTGGATTTGTTTTTAAATCACAACATTTCAGACCAAAAACCAACAACTTTTCATGTTATTTAGTATTTACCCTGTGTTTATCCCACTGCCTCTCACTCGCTCCCACTCACTCTTTTATTTATCTCTCTCCTCTTCCCTCTCTTAAACCACAGCACGTTTAGCCAAATGACTGCACTAATCTCCCCTGTCTGCCAAACAGCTTAATACACCAAGGTCTTTTTCTGTTTAGGTTAAAGGCAAAATAAGCCTGATACTCAAGGTCACCTCCATCAGCTGTCACTCCGTAGGTCTAGCAAACACAGTGAGGTCATTGCTTACATCTGAGAAGGTCAAATCCTTAGTCAGACAGTTGTGTTTAATATGACAGCTTAGGACCCCCTTTCATCCTCACCTGTCAGTACACTGTGTTAGCTAGAGGGGACGGATGAAAGATATTAGAAGGGAATCAAAGGATTTCCTAGAGCCATTTAGCTACTGGAATATCTGAGCGGTTTTGGAATATTCATTACAAGGCACGTGCATCCGGTGTGCTGGATAGTGGACACACGTTTGACCATATGGCAGATTCACCTCAACACCTCAACAGAGGTTAAAACAGATCACAATTTCAAATGAAGTGAAAAAGAAAAAGACGGCGTTTTGTTAAGCAGTGTGATAAAGATGTAAAGGCAGTATTATTATAACAATTGTCAATGTTTTTGTAGATATTTCAAAGAGAGAGAGTGAGAAAGTGTGTGTGTGTGTGTGTGTGTGTGTGTGTGTGTGTGTGTGTGTGTGTGTGTGTGTGTGTGTGTGTGTCTGTGTCTGTGTCTGTGTGTGTGTGTGTGTGTGTGTGTGTGTGTGCGTGTGCAGAGAGTGAGAGAAAGATAAATGAGTTCTTATTATCTTTTAAGATCATAGGCTCTTTTAGGCCATAAGCCAAACAAGACATTTGTTTAACAAGCCGTTTCCTGCTGACTGCTGGGGAAGACAAAACCATCTCCCAACCTTTTATCCAAAGAGAAAACAGATGATGATGTCATGAACCCCACGACATCAGCAGCTTTTTTGTCCAGCTTCCTGTTTACCTCCTCCTGATAGCTGCCCGCCAGAGGGCCAGTCGGGAAACACCTTCAGCAGCAGCAGGACCCCTTGAGAGGGAAAGCAAAAGCACACTGGTGTATGACAACATCAGGCCTATTGTCACCAGACCCTTCGGAGGGCCTTAAAAGGACAAATACACACCACTGGCTCCGCGGAGTGCAGAGAGAATCATAGGGGTGGAAGGGGGAGGGGGAGGGGGGTAGTGCCAGACAAGAGTAGCCCAATAATGGAACGTTGATAGAATGAGAGAGCTACAGAAGCAGGCAGCTTGGGAAAAACAACGTCATGGATGGTGGATTGGGAATCCCCCCATCACCACCCTACCCGGCCCGCTACCCCGCCTGCAGGCCTAATTCACCCAGACAGGAAGACAGCCAGACTATGTTACGAGTTACGACCTAAACCTTCTTCAACTACCCACCCCCACCGCATGCGTGTGCACACACACACACACACACACACACACACACACACACACACACACACACACACACACACACACACACACACACACACACACAGGGAGCACGGCCAATGAAAAAGTGCAAACTGTCCATTGTGTGTTTTACAAAATTTCAAGAATGGTTTTGCAAAGACCTGTTGGCAAGTTAGTGTGTTTCTTTCACCACAATTTCTTATCAGTATTTGTTCCACCTTGTGTGTCGGGACACCGTTCCCATAGCGACACAGATCAGCTCTATAAACAGTGCTCTGTAAAGGGGAAGTGAAAGTACTTAAGCAAAATGATGCATGGTCTGCAATTGCCACAGTTGCCACAGAATTTACAATTTAGAATGTTGCAATACGCGTGGGAAGATCATTACAGAAGTCTAAACAATGCTAATCATTAATTTATTATTATTATTATTTATTAATAATAATTATGTATCAATAATGTATGTTTCTTGCATTCATAAATCCTGAAATACGCAAGCAAATCCCCCCCCCCCAGCACACACACACACACACACACACACACACACACACACACACACACACACACACACCACAGCACAGTAGCGGTGATGTCATCGTTTTCACAGCCCCTCCCCACATTCAGCCAGCTGTGTCTGGGAGTAGAAAACTCAACATGTATAGACTGATTGGCTGTTGCAGATGTCATACCACCCCTGCCGTCACAGAGGAACGCTTACATCGCAACTTCTAAAGTGGGCACATTACGTTGTGTGTACATCTATATGTGGCGTTGGGAGTCACACCACTGGATGTCAATGCTGCCGTTGAGGCCGAGGTTGTGTTAAAAGAGGTTCATTCATTTTTACAGCCCCCACGCCCCAACCCTTTGCTCAACCAAAGTTAAGTGACCCGTTTCATAGTGAGTGAGCCAACTTAAACACACTGGCTGGATCTCGCTTCATGAAGTGGTTCTTTGAACTCAGTCCAACCTCCGTTTTCAGTTAACGCTGCTGCCTCGTATTTAGTTAATGAACAGAATATCTCCTACTACATGTATGACGTGACGAGTCAAAAATCGCTCGTATGAAATCAAGGTGCTTCTTTGTTTCATTATAAATCACAATCCACATCCTAAAACATTTGCCAGAACACAATGACTGTTGGCACACAGGGCATTTTCTCAAGTTGGTGCTACAGTATGTACGTAGATTTCCATCTACAGCACAGTAAATGTTTGTTTAGGGAGGGAAGAGGCACCCATTATTAGCGCAAGAAGGGGGCTAGGGGCCGTGTAATTCCCTTTTCCAGTGATGACTTCACCTCGACGCCCTGGTTCAGCCTCTCATCCCTGTCTTTTTCCCTATAGTATCTGACTCAGTCCATTCTCACACGCAAGTGCTTCTATTTTAAGCAATCATTTCCATCATTCCACCAGCAGGTAAACATAGCTGTGGATTTTAATGTGGAACAAAAAGAAATCCAATGTCAAATATGGAAATACCCTGCTGTTTTGAGGGAAATTTCTGCTCTTCATATAATTAAATATGCTGTTGAGTGGTAGTAGTAAACAAAAAACAGAACCACAGCTAGGATATGGTTAAATGTCACCAAGGTTAAGCTAGGGACCTTGTGTCATCAGCTTGGACTGTTGAATGGGTCCTAATATTCTAACCCAGCAGTGATTCTTGGTAGACTATCCAGCATATAGCTATGACATGACTATGACATCGCGCTTATCAGTCAGTCAATCATTAGAATATGCTCAGGCTCTCCTCCAGTCTCTTGAGCAGGCCTCCAACTGTGTTGTTCTTTATCTCAATGAGACGAAAACGGAATACGTAAATATATGCAAATCCAACAATAACCACGTTATAAAAACACTTAACAACACTCCTCTGAAACAGGTTGATGACTACAAGTATTTGGGTTCATACTGTATATATCTTCTTCCCAAAAGGACTTTCAAACCAGGAAGGGTATGGCCTGGTCAGCCTGCAATGACATGCATAAGATCTGGTCATCCCAGCTTAGTAAAATAAAAATATTTAGGACGTTCGCTAGGGACACAGGCATCATTAAGCAGGAACTGGGGATGGCAATGAAGGACCGGGAAGTCTGGCGTAATATTGTGAAATCCACGATCTCGACCGCGGTCGAAAAATGATGATGATGACCATGTCTATGCTCGGACGTAGAATAGATATACGCGTAGCACTGTGTCGGACCACAGCACACTGATAATGCTCTCAAACACATGAGTCAGGCCTGTGGTAATACATATTTTACATGGCAGCAGTTTTGTTTTGTTTTTAAGTATAGGAACAGTGTTCCGTGAGGGCCCGGGTTCCAAATGGATCCCTTAGGTCTGTGAGAGTGTACAAATGGAAACAAGCCTTGGAAAAGGGGTTATAATCTTTGTAAATGTGTTGTGTGGCTATTTTCACAATTCTTGAAAATATTTGAATTGTTTTGGTAAAATATACAGTAATGCAATCATTTTAAAAAGTTAGTTACTGCGAGAGTGAGGTTTAGCCAACACCAACTCCGGACTCCTGGATCGTTGCCCTCCACACTTTCCTGTCTAACATCAGGTTCTTGAGCTCTACAGTGTTGTTAGCTAAGCTGTCGTGCCGCAGTGAGTCAGTATGTAGGACCTGTAGGTGATGCGCTTTTTTCCCCTCATGGCTTTGCCCTGGGTTGGCTCCCATAGAGTAAATTCTGGGTGCCTGCAGTGCCCACAGACTTTGTCTGTGACCCGTGGTATGTATAGGACCCTTAGAGTATGTATGAATAGAGAGGGCACCCAGAGGAAACCCTGAGGCGAAATGGACATAGTGGCCAAATGAAGGTATTGCAGCCTGACCCCAAACACATGAACGCGCTGGTCCGTTGACTATCATTGTGCACGTTCACGACGGCAGCACTCTCATGCGCGTTTGTGCGCGTTCGTGCACGTTCAACGGCAGCGCGTTCATGTGTTTGGGGCAAATCCATCCCAGAATGCACTCTGTTCCTACCCGGAAAGAGGAGTGAAATCGCGCTTTTGAGCAACTTAATGCAAGTGGATGGAAGGAGAACCCGGATGCCCCCTCTATTCATATATATACTCTAAGATAGGACCCCATAGAGGTCCACATTTCTGATGCGGTCCGTCCATATGACACCTAGTGCCATATTAAAAAGAAAATGTACTTTCTAATATTTACAATATTTTCAATACTTAAGTAGTGTTAAAAGTATTTACTGTGGATACTTCAATACTGGCTTCATGTACAAATTTGACTTCAATTGCTGTTGAATAATGCTTGACCTTTGTGGGAGCATTAGAACTGACTGTACGGAAGCTTTAATGGGATCCTAGCCGTCCTTGGCATCAAAAAGTGTCAGTCTCAACGAGCGGGTCTCTTGGCTGAGTTGAGGATTCCATGCAGTTGGTGAGACATAACGGGGTGTGTTAGTTTCAAAACTCCTATTGACATTGCCAGCTCTCGGCTGGTCAATGTTTAGGTCTGGAAAGATTCATTGGCATGTAAAATGCCCAATGCTTGACAGCTGGTGCTCGAAAACAAGAGCGGGCCAGGTCCTCGTTCCACTTCATGTAAATTGATGCTTTTCCCCAAGCACAGGTGGCAATGTTCTAATTCATAAACAAACACATAAAATCATATCCTTTGCCAGCGGGCAACGCCCTCAATTTTAAGGCGTGGGACACATAAATGCACTTGAACACACCCTCTCCCCCACAGCAAAAGGTGGGTGTTTTTCCACTCTAAAACTACATCCCAAAAACTGCAGCACCACACTTTTGACATCAAATTAGTGCCCTGGACCAAAACAGAGTCGGGATGACTAAAGCAGGGTTTGTTGACACTAGCAGATGACTGTAAGCATAGTGCTTGGAAGCCATATGGCTTCAATATTACTTACGTTTTACCAGCTGTTTGTGACCAAATTAGCCTCACGACTCACGAGTCTACAACAAGGAACACTCTGAAGCAGTTATTCCTGTTGATGTTGAGCCATCATGATTTAAACGTTACAGAGAGGCAACAGGAGACAAAATCAAATGAAATTGATTTCTCAAATAAACCTAAAATTAACTCAATTGGCCTGAATTCACCTCTTACTGGGAAACATTAGGCATGCGTCTGAACCTTATTACAGTGGTAATGTGGTCCACTAGCTGAAATGAGGAGCGACAGCCCCGCGTTCAACGTTGCCCATCCATTCTGGAGGCTTGAGCTAAACAGCTTGCAAATTTCTGTGACCCTTTTACTATAAGTAGCTGCCAAATATGGCAAAGACGCCTGAAGGGGGTGTGGGTATATGTCCCAAGATTTGCTGACTGTACATTATTTACAGCACCTTGTAATATTTGTGTCCTTGTATTGTCACCCACGTTTGTCCAGAACCACCCCAAAAAGTCCTCTGCCCGGGCTCTGGACAGGGCCCCTGCCCAGGGTCCATACTGTATATGGAGCTGGCCTGTTATGACTTTATGACGTCTGCATATACTCCATATTTGGGCTTGCCTGACAAAGAACTCCATATATGGGCATAAAAGGGACACAAACATAATATCTGGGTCGGTCATGCATTTCCAGCTTGCATCGTTCCAAGTAGGTGCCCAATGGGCACCACTGTAGAGGCCCCATGGGCACCGCTCTAGTAGTTCTAAAATGTAAATGGAAATAACCAAGATTTAGTTTTGGCAGTTTAGACTTAGATAGGAGAGTTCATGGGAGACAGGAAACTGAGGGCAGAGGTAGGGGAGACATGACTTGAATTCAATCTATAGGCTCCTCAAAAGTGGTAAGGAACATGTGGTCAGTGTAACTGATTGAGCCAACGCAGCCCACACCCCACAGTGACCAGTTATGGACATGTACTGTGTATCTACCCCATCCCCCCTGTCTGACTCACAATATAAAACACTAAGTTGGCAGTGACTAAGAAGCAACTGAGTGGGAAGAGAGGAAATCTGCAGTGCATTAGCACCAGGTTTTCTTAGCGGGAAGCTTTGTAGCCTGCTATTATTAGAACAACAACATCCTATGGCAGTAACAGCAAACTGCAGGACGAAGCAAAACAGGTACAAACATGCATCTGTGTGCTATAAATAGTTTGCATGATTCATCTCTGTTTAGGAGTTATTCTTCGCAACTTTATATTGACTCTTTTTGAACGACAAAGGCATTTATCACCGGTAATGAGAGGTCGTAACGTTGCGTTTTTCATTGAACCTCTGAAAATGCAGCCTGTTTTTGCTCAAGCCAACAACATTAAATGCAAGATTCAAAGTAAGAAGCAATGAAAAATGGGGAATTAAGAGTGGGGAATTAAGTGTGTGTGTGTGTGTGTGTGTGTGTGTGTGTGTGTGTGTGTGTGTGTGTGTGTGTGTGTGTGTGTGTGTGTGTGTGTGTGTGTGTGTGTGTGTGTGTGTGTGTGTGTGTGTGTGTAGAAGAGAGAAAAAGGGGGAGGGAGCTACATTTATCCATGGCGGGAGAGAGAAAACAGGAGAGGCGGATCATAAGCATAGCTCTCCCATACGAACAAAAACAGTCATTTTGCACAGAGGCCACCCTGTAGCCTGGAAAGAATAGCTCCATGGAAATAAAAGGGCCTGTCCCTCAGCTGAGCGCCTGGAGAACCGGTAGTAAATCCTGTGCAAAGGGGCTTGAAGGTCCCAAGTTCCCGCCGGGGACGCTGTGGGCATATTCTCTCCTCCACGTCATCAACACCCATACCCTAGGTGGCGAATTGGCCTTTCTGTGTTGAGTTTGCATGTTCTTCACATGTTCCATATAGGAGTACGTATGTACCCTCACGAATAACATGCAGTAATCCTGGTTTCTATACTGCCCCTACCTGGTCAATCGGTACGCCTGATGGAAGGGAAAGGAACTGGTTGGAATAACGTGTTCCTTCCACACACTATGTCCTACCGGGGAAACTCCCCACTGTCCTCATGCATTGAAGGAAGCATGAGCTCAGTTCGGGGCTCTCCTCAGGTTGGCAGATTGTGAGTCGCGTCCAGGTTTACAGCCTTAGGCAATTGGCATGGGTGAAAAAATGTGTTACAAATCGTGGGATAAAAATGTAAGAAGAGAAAAAAGAAATCTCCTATTGAAACATATTGCGGTAGTTTGCAGTTTACTGCAGTATGCAGGCTTTTCTTTTTGTAAAGGTGGTGGCAAAGTGCTTGAAATAATGTTTAACTCTCCCCATAGAAGCTAACCCTGTTCACACCGTGAAGGCAGTTTAGATCCTGACTCACACTTTGGATCAATCACATGGAAACCAAAACGGGAAGACAGAAGGATGTGTTTTGGTGAGACAGAGAGAGAGAGAGAGAGAGAGAGAGAGAGAGAGAGACGGAGAGAGAGACGGAGGGAGAGAGAGACGGAGAGAGAGAGAGAGAGAGAGAGAGAGAGAGAGAGAGAGAGAGAGAGAGAGAGAGAGAGAGAGAGAGAGAGAGAGAGAGAGAGAGAGAGAGAGAGAGAGAGAGAGAGAGAGAGAGAGAGAGAGAGAGAGAGAGAGTGCGAGAGCTGCTGCTGCAAACCCCTCTATCTTTGGCTGTGCTCACGCCCCAGCTGCTGGTTCAAAGTACGGTCACTGGCAGACAACCAGGCACAGGGCTGCAGAAACATACCAGCACCGCCACTTCACAGACGGAGGGAAAAGAAAAGGGAAATGGAATGTCTTTGGAACAAAGACCATGACAATCAAGTCCGATGTCTACTTAGACTGCAGCAGAATGCTTGAATATTCTGGATGAGACAGGACTTTGATGGACACGTTGCCAAGATCAATACTTAATAAATCACTTGAAAGTGCAACTTCAACTTCATAGTCCTATTACACATTTTACAGCTGTAAAGGATGAAGTTCTGTTCTAAGCTTCTATGAATTGACGTTACAAAACAAAATCAATCAATCAAGAAAGGAAATTGTAAAATAACAAAACAATAAGGTTACAAATATAATCTTGACTTTGGCACACTGTCTCCACTCTGTTCAAAAGCTCCCGTGCCTGCTTCTTTTTGCATTTAGTAAAAAGGTCTTAAAGGTCGTTAAATTGTAACTTTAGAAATGTGCAGATATCCTGTATATTTATTGTAGGGACCCCTGGCCCCCAGTTTAGGAACCAATTACCTCCTTGGTGTAATAGTAAGGTATAGGTTCCTGCTCCCATCCACTGCCTACTGTAAGTGTATAGTCCAGGACTATAATGAAGAGGAAGGGGGGTGAGCACCTCACTGGTGCTGCGTGGGGACCATAGACTGGGGTCCACTGGGGACACGACATTTACTCTTGTACATGGTTCCTATGGCAAGAGAGGGACACTGCACTCCTTGATTTATTCATGAAGATTTTACATTGTACATTATCTAAAAAGAGAGAGAAAAAAGTCTACATTATCATTTTGTACATGCATGGGACGGTGGGAATACTGTACCATGTCTGGTCAGTTGGCATACATTTCCCATATTTATTTATATTATGATGCATGCATGCAACGGTGCATGCAATGTATCAAACATTGCTTTAAGCATTCACACACACCATGTATTTCTTTGAATTGACTTGCTATGCTTTCATGTGGTAGTGTGGCTTGCTTGGCAGTGGTTATAGAAATCATGCAACTGGAAAATTGTAGGATAAATGCAAAAACAGCAAGAAACGTAACCCCTACTCACTTGTAGTTAGCTGCTCTAGATTAGATATCAGATTAGATGTTCAATCTAACAGACCTGTATCATATTTGTTATTCAATATCTATTCAACAAAACAGTTTAGATTTATTTTATCAATTAAATTGTTTACAATTACCGGTAATTGTCTGCACCAGGCTGAAGGCGTGGCAGAGTCTATGTTTTCGGTTCTGTCTGCCTGTTTGTCATTGTGTGTGTGTGTGTGCATCCGTCTGTCTGTGAACAGCTACTGTAATCTCATCGACATGGAACTGTGTATGCACACTCCCTGGAGGCTAGCGCAAAACATCTGCTACAAGATCTTCCCCCAAATTTGCACACAATCCCACTAGGCCAATGAAAAAATGCCACCTGACCTCATCCATGGTGGCGCTATAACAGGCAGATTCACGCTTTGCCTGTAACTCTTGAACCATACGGTCATACAATCTTCCAGCAAAACCTCCATGTTGCTTCCTCTCGAGATACACACGCCCCAGAGTCGAAGAAGGCGTCTACCTTTCTGTGTCTATGGTCTCACCCCACCCTGTGATTATGGATTGTCTGGTTCACCTGTGTCTAGTTATCCCTGTTGTTCTAGCTTAGCTTGTGTTGATTGAGTATCTGTTCACCTGATATTATATTGCTCTCTTTGTTTTGTTCCTCTTTGCCAGTTTGTAACCTCCTGTTTATCTATTGTGAGTTTGTTCTTTTGGGAGTTTATCTTCCTGTATTTCACTGGGTGTTTGTAAATGAAACCTCTATCCCAATTTTTTACAATCTTCTCATGGTGAACATAAACAGACCACTTCACGCTTTGGCCTATAATTCAACACTTATGTAGACCCTATTTGTGCCATGATAATCTGCAGTACACGTGCATGCACACAGGATTATTAGTTTTATTTATGGTCATTTATACCCTATTAAAACGTTAATAGCCGCGCTGATCATCATCACTGCTCTGGGGGCCATCGTCCTTCTCTATGCTTACACTACAGATACAATACTACATCACTTCCAGTCTTCTCTGCTCATTTCGCAGATTTGGCTGGCACTGGTGCCACGCTCTGGTCTAGAGTGCTGGGCAGTATTGTGATGTGATATATATATATATATATATATATATATATATTGTGGAGTCTTGGTGGGAAATGAACAGGCAGAACAGGGTATTGCAGCACTTCAAAACGCTGTTTATTAGCAAGAAGGTTGATTATGACAGTTAGATCACAATGAGACGCTCGACATCCGTCTCTGGGTAGCATTCACAAGCGTACAGTATTATTGGCTTCACAGGATTCCTTCGATCGCCTGGAGTAGGGTGAGAAACATCCGTTAGTTTCAACTTAGATTATACAGTCTTCTTCTTACGGCACGACTCCACACTGGAGGGCTCGTTATAATAAGAAACGATAAGAATAATAATAATATGACGGCGGAGCCTTGCTTCGTGACGTCGTCAGTATTTAGCCTTTACTGTAGCGTATCTTCTCCCATAGCGGGTTCAGCTCCGAGCGTGCACCTGCCGTTTAGCCCACCGGCGTTCAATACAACGAGAGCCTGCTTGCTAGGCAGTCCTCGAAGAATAGTCTGTGTGGAATTAAATAGGTTTCCTTCCGACCTGTTAGTATGGGTTCCAGTTGTCTTCGCTGTGGCAGGGCTGCCCCCCTGTTGCGTCGCGATAACTGTGAACTCCTGGAACTCCCGTTCCTAATTCACTCATTCATCCGTGTCGTCCGAGGTCTCTGTCCCGCGGACATTCCCTGGCCCGATCCTGAAAGCCTGTGACGGGGAGAGTGACAGTTAAGGCATGCAGAGATATATACACAGGAGTGTGTGTGTTTGGTGAGAGCGTGTGTGTCTGCTTACCCCCCGACGGTTTGTGCGTGCGTGCCTCCGTGAGCGCTTGTGTGTGTGAACCAGCCGCTGTCAGACCGACTACTAAGTCTTCCTTTTATACGCCGGGTGTGGCCGCTTGCTGGTTTGGGCGCGGTCCGTCCATCAGCTCAATCTGGTGGAGGAGGAGGTTCGGGACGTAGACATCCCCTATTAGGCGGCCGAGGGCGTGTCTTACGATCCGAGGCGTCTTCTGTCTGACAGCTTGTCTGGTTGCCCTGGCAACGCACTTACCATCGCGGGGTGTCGCTCGCGAGACCCCACAATATATATATATATGTCAAATGGATTATGGTCTATTTCTGACATCAACTTTGCCCTACTATGCACTCTTGCTCTCTGTCTTGCTCCTCTCTTCTTTCTATCACTTCCCCCATCAATTTCCTCCAAGTTTCTCTATGGTATCATGTGAGTAGACAATGCAGCACTGTTGAGGGCACACTGTGGCACATCAGTGTCTGGCAGCAGACCTATCTGTTTTAACAAGACTGAAGAGAGTGGGAATTATTTACCACGTTCAACCCGGGAAGACGACCTTGCATAGTCCCGTGGTATGTCTACGTAAATCTTAATGATTGGGTATGGGACACAGGGCTCATATGCAATATTTTTAGAAATTGAGCACCGGTGGTCTGAGGGATACCAGTAAGTAGCACTCCTGTTTTAACTTATTTTGTATACATTGAAACCAGGCCTAAATGGTTAGAGGCAAGTTGGCAATCCCCCCCCCCCCCACGCACGCACGCGCACACACACACACACACACACACACACACACACACACACACACACACACACACACACACACACACACACACACACACACACACACACACACACACACACACACACACACACAGTACATAGAACGTAGTACAACTTAATTCAGTCTAAATGTTTTTTTTATTATTCATTAAGTCATTGTATTAACATTGGTGAACAACATCCACTCTATATATCATGTCTGCTATAACACCATGACTGAGGAGCGAGTAGTAGACAGGGTAGGACATTCTGTGAGTCATTGAACTGAAGGTGCTTCTTCTGGGATAGACAAACACACACACACACACACACACACACACACACACACACACACACACACGTGCGCGCGCGCACATGCTCACGCACACAGCACTACAGGACACTTATTTAATCTCAATATCCAATGCATGTCCCAGAAGCTTTGGCCCAGGACCAGAGGAGCGGGACACAGTCCAACAACCAATTTAAAGGCAGCATGCTCAGCAGTTGGTTGACTTTAACATCTGGCCTGGAACCAAAAGGCCATCTAATCAAATTACTCATATATGTCAGCAGAGGAGCTTGTTATCCAAATAGGGCCTTGTCCCTATTGGTTTTCAATTAGACAAAGCCAACAGTACTATGTCTGGATCGACTATTTTCGTCCGTTTACTTTCACTGTTACAAATTTGTCCTCCTGACACTGCGACTAAAGAAAACCCAATGTACACAAGCAAACGAAAAAGGAAAATGTCAATACATGACCTCTCTGCATTGCAAGTGGGGGTTAGTGTTACTGTGGGTGGCGCAGGTGAATAGAACAATCATGTACATTATAGCAGTCGCTCTTTTCCAAAACCTCATACTGAGGGGTCAGTTTAATGTGTTCAAGTTCTCACACACACACACACACACACACACACACACACACACACACACACACACACACACACACACACACACACACACACACACACACACACACACACACACACACACACCTCTAACCCTTAAATAGCGGAAGTGTATATAGGACTGACTAGTAACTAAACATTTTCAAATAATTGTATTGTAGTGCAGTACAAGTACAATATTTGCCTCTGAGATGTAGAAGATTGTAAATACTCCAGTAAAGTAAAAGTACCTATTTATATAGCAGCATCACATTTTTGTAATTTTTTTTAAATCTGTACATACTGTACAGAACCCCAAAAAGGGTTCCCGGCCTGAAATGGTAAAACACCCAAAGGGATTCCCGCCCAGAATGGGTTAAGTACTGTACTTTATGTCATGTACTTGGTTACCTTACACTACTGGCACGCAGCTGTCATCGCATGATAACTAATGAGTGTGAATGCAGAGAGAGACATCACACTACATCACTGACAGGGAGGTGAAGCCCGTTTCCTCCTGACCACGTTTCACACTTCAGTTTTATCTCATATAATGAGGCTAATTATAACTGCCCACTTGTATCGAAAATTCATTGACCACAGCTAAATGTTTGAAAGTGGAGATCAAGATGATCAAATGCAGGTCTTGCAGGCTGAAATAGTCCATGGCCTGAGGGCTATTAAATGTATGTCCTAGACTACACCAACATCTATTGGTTAAAATAATAGTAGTGATATTAGTATCATGCATAGTTTAAATTAGTATTAGCACTAGTATGGCCTTTATCTGGCTTTACGAATTACGATTAAATATCACTGGAAATAGTATCATATTTTCCTCTTTAGAGCCAGTGTTCAGAATTCTCCAGGGCATTACTTTATGAAAAATAAAATAAATAACTAAATATAGCCTGATTATCAGACTGTAGCTTCAAGAGATGCAGTCCACTCAGAGAGTGGGCGGGGTCTTTGGGCTGGATCCAGGCTAGTTTAAATATTTAGACGTGAGGTTTCTGCCAGACAGCGACGGTATATGCAATCATTCACAAGTCACGATCTGAAACAATATTGTGAAATTGTGAACACCGCACGTCATCTACAATATCATAACAGTGGTAAAAACATATCAGGTATCCACCTCCTCTAGTCTTCACTACAGTGGTCTTTGTTCAACCAATATACTAACGTCTGCATCCCCCACGTGCATATCTCACACCACAGCGCCACTGGTGGTCGGATAGGATCACTGCACGACATTTGTGTTAAAGTGAGGGTAAAATATCTCATGTCTCATCTATCTCATGCATGATGCACACAGTATCGATGGTAAATCATGCACCATTGCATCATTATGCAAAGATACTACTGTACAGTATCTGTGATATTTTTGATGAATTACATGGCAAAATCTGAGTTATAAATCTTATGTATACTGTAATGTGCAAACATTTGTAAAAACGGGTGCAGACAAAGTACTGTACGTATCAACATCAAGCAGATACACTTTTATACTAAATGATAGAAAAAAAAGGAAGAAAAAGAAAAAACGGAAGGAAAAAGTGTTTACCCTTTCTCACAGGAAACATTAGCAAAGAGGCCCTGCCCTCCCACTTCCTGGAATGGGCCAGTGTTTTATTGATGTTTTATATCAGACAGGCAGGATACACGCTGACATGTCGAGGCTCAACAGTCTTACATAACAGATTACCACCCACCCATTCAAACGATGGGATTTAAGCAGACACTCTTTAATGAGCTACGGTACCTACTCTCTCTCTCTTCTCCGCGCACGCACGCACGCACGCACGCACGCACGCACGCACGCACGCACGCAGTATGTACTGTGTATATACTGTATATCAAGTGGATTAAATTGCTATCATTCTAAGTTGTTTGTTGATATTGAAATGACTATATACTGTAAAAGCACTCGTGTATGAGATGCAGTAGCTCAAAATGGCACTATTTATTATTGACTGTGTTTACGGTACAGAACAGGGCCTCATTACGGTAAAAGGAGCTCCCTCACTGTGTGTGACTCTTTCTATTTCCCGGACAGGACAGGACAGGAGGCCTGCATGGGGAGTTACAGGTAGTGTATTGTAATCCCAGACATGAGGCCTGCATGGGGAGTTACAGGTAGTGTATTGTAATGCCAGACAGGAGGCCTGCATGGGGAGTTACAGGTAGTGTATTGTAATCCCAGACAGGAGGCCTGCATGGGGAGTTACAGGTAGTGTATTGTAATCCCAGACAGGAGGCCTGCATGGGGAGTTACAGGTAGTGTATTGTAATCCCAGACAGGAGGCCTGCATGGGGAGTTACAGGTAGTGTATTGTAATCCCAGACAGGAGGCCTGCATGGGGAGTTACAGGTAGTGTATTGTAATCCCAGACAGGAGGCCTGCATGGGGAGTTACAGGTAGTGTATTGTAATGCCAGACAGGAGGCCTGCATGGGGAGTTACAGGTAGTGTATTGTAATCCCAGACAGGAGGCCTGCATGGGGAGTTACAGGTAGTGTATTGTAATCCCAGACAGGAGGCCTGCATGGGGAGTTACAGGTAGTGTATTGTAATCCCAGACAGGAGGCCTGCATGGGGAGTTACAGGTAGTGCGAACATAGACAATCTACTTTTTGAATTTTGATTGATTGAAATATTTATTAACAGTTTGCAGAATTACAGTACATTTCAAGCACAACTACAAGCTCACAATGCGTCGCGTCACGGCACATTATGACATTGTAGATGTGGTTTTGCTATTTAAAAAAAAAGAACGATGTCTGAATTTGCCCGTACTGTGGTTATAACCATTATTAGTGAAAGTGTATGTGCGTGCGTGCGCACATGCTTGCATTACGTGTGTGTGTGTGTGTGTGTGTGTGTGTACAGTGTATGTTTAGGAAAGTAATATCACACATACCAGAGGCATACATTCAGTCTGTTTTGAGGCTAAACCCTTATAAACTCCTACTAGTGCCTGGATTAAGCCACTATGCTCATACAGCTAACAACCCCACATGTGTCTGGTACAAACTGCTCATCCATTCACAATGCTTTATGACTGGGTACAACCCACAGTCTCCTTCCACCAACCCCCTGAGGGGGACATTTGCAAAACAAGAGCTCAGACTGAAGGGGACAGACTGGAGATGATAGAGTTGGAAATGGAGAGAGAGGGAGGGGGGGGGGGGGGGGGGGGGGGTTAAATGTGCATTTCAGAGGGTAGAACTTAATAATAATAATAATAATGGATTGCTTATTATAATTATAGCGCCTTTCTATGCACTACGTGCTTACTCAAAGCGCTTTACAATGGTCCATTCATTCATACATTGGGAATGAGAGGGTGTGCACGGTATATAGTTGTAGACAGAATTTGGTTAGAAGAGGTTGAGGATGACAGGAAATTGGGGGAGGAATTGGGGAGTAATATGCTTAAATATTCACATGCAAATACATTTGTGCATGGGCAAGTCTACATGGACCAAACTATCCTGCAGAGTGGCCTGTCTAGAATGTCACTGGGGTTCAGGTCGGTGCATTTCATATATGTACCCAGAATAATGACTGGGTGGTGGGCAACATTAAGTTAACAAAATGAATAGACAATGTGGGGGGAAAGAATATCAATTAGTAGCCACTTGTACTCCTTGTGACTCCCCTTCATTCTGCATTCTCTAAAAAAAATGATTTAGTTATTACAGTAGTACAGTCATCATCATCATCCTTCGAGTGCCCTCGAGATTTGCGTCTTCATGATCTTGTCGTTTGCTAAATGTGTACTGAGAGCGCAACTTCTTCAGACACCCTTTTCTATTCAGGGGAGGTCCCTTAGCCTTTGACCCTGGATGGCCTCTACTACAAGGCAGTAGTCTCGTGACCCTGATGGGGGAGGCTTACGGGTGCTACGTACACCTTGCCCAAGGGTGACCTTTCATATATGTACCCAGAATAATGACTGGGTGGTGGGCAACATTAAGTTAACAAAATTAATAGACAATGTGGGGGGAAAGAATATCAATTAGTAGCCACTTGTACTCCTTGTGACTCCCCTTCATTCTGCATTCTCTAAAAAAAATGATTTAGTTATTACAGTAGTACAGTATATCATTTCATTTTAAGGTTTCTCTCCAAATGTTTAAATAAATGTTTTACAATTATTTCAGAGGGAATAATCTGGTGGTGTTGGAGCACACTTTTTGTTTCACCCAACATCCTGCATGTGCAATTTTGAAACCCACCACAGATTGCCAATTTGCATTTTTATCCCCATCGCTGATGGTAAATTATGTCTACATGTCCTAGGAACTGTAGACATTACCGGTCTGTTGGGAGGGTATTTATAGCTCGGCAACCAGAGGTGTTCATTACACAATCACTGACAACCACTTCTATTGTTGTATCTCTTTCATTGTGTAACACACTACAGCTGTTTTGAAATGGAGTTAATAGTTAAGGTTATGTACAAAAATTGGATCAAATGTCCATTTGTTGAGAAGAATTCAATTATTATTATTTTTTGCTTTTGCCTTTATTTTATATTTTGTATGGAGGGACAGACAGTAGGCTGACAGGAAATGGGGAGAGACATGCAGTAAAGGCCGTCGGGATCGGGAGTCGAGCCCGCGCACACTGCCAGACTGGATTACCAGCCAAGGTGCCTGGACCGCTTAGCCACGGCCCAGGCCCAGAATTCAACTTTTTATACAATTTCTGGCGTTGAAATTACACCGTGGAGCAGCATAGCTTCAAATCACCATCATGTGCCGTGAAAATACAGACATGATATAACAAGAAACAAAAAGTTACAGCACTGGAATTTACCAATACCAATAGACATCCATATGGAATTCTGTCAAAGTGGGTCATGTCCACACTATAAGCTACGAGCTATGAGCAGTGGGCCAGTTTCACATATGAATGTGAGACACGCTCAGTGAACAAAATGTTCCCGGGAGAATAAATTCCCCACCCATTTTGTCCAGTTCTGTCCCAGCTGGGCCACAGAGGCTCCCCATCACAGTCTCATACAGAACCAGCAAAGTCTTACAGGTCAATGACCAGCCTTGATTGACATAGAAGAAAACACAGTTAGATGACCCACTTTTATTAATGTGACCCAGGAGATGTATTACATGCTCCAACACTGTTGACCAAGTGAAAGCCAGCTATGGGCAGTGTTCCAAGTTCCATATCAGTACGCTGTAAATCATGGCCAGTGTGATATATTTGTGTTTAGTCATCCAATTATTAAATTCCCCGTATTTTCATTTAAGATTAGTTTGATTTGTGAGAAAATATGTCTCAAAGACTGCAAATACACCAAGGACCAAAATGCCACGCACACACGCACGCTCTATTTCAGTTTAAGAATAAAATAAAAGTTATTATTTGTACACCCAAATAGATGCACACATAAATTAATGTATAACCTAATCACTTCAAAGGAACGGTTTCATAATCATTATCAATGCCTTGCAGTCAACAGGTGCATTAGATTCCCTGGTGTAATATTGCAGGCTCTTTGCAAGTTTGGCAAAGGTTGCGTAACATCCTCCAAGGTGAAAAAACAAATGACACATTAACAGCTGGAGAGGGGGGAAAACTATTGCCAACTGACTCGTAGCCTACCAGAAGAGTGCAATGGTAGGCGAGAACAAGATGCATGTTTTTTATTTTTGGATATTGCAGAATATTTTTTGCAAGGTTTGGATGAGTTTATGTGTAGGGGCATACATTTGTAAGGAGGTATGATTGTGCATAGGGCCACACAACTATCGATTATTTTCTTAGCAATTATTCTATCGATTACATTTTCAATTAATGAAATAGTCGAGATTGAGTGCTTAAATGTTAAAGAAATACATATATATCATATCAACAAATTGATTGATTGACTGAAGTATTTATTAACAGTTTGCAGAATGGGTACATTTCACATGAAAGCACAACTCAATACCAAGACAAGTGGACGACACTGATAAAGCATTACACTTGTTTACAACAGGGTCCACCATTCGGTCGGCTGGCGACCCTCGATAGCCGACGCTATCCGTGTTGTAGTGATAAGGGGGTAAATACTCCACTGTAGAGTGGTTCTCTAGATACAGTCTGCTCGTCTGCTACTACTACTACTCGTGCAGTGTGAACTAGACACAATAATTATTCTCAATGTCAACTCTCAATTCATAATCCAAATGATCAACTCCAAAGCAAAGCTAGCGAAAACAATGTTGTGTGTTTTGTTTTGTTGCGGTCAAGCTAGCTTGCCATATTCTGTGAGTGAAACAAGTGACCAGGTCTATAGAAACAAGCCCAAAAGAAGAAACCAGTTTCACCACTTGAGACCTACCGTATTACATCCACTATTTTCAAAAATAATCATGAAAGCAAGCCCAAATAAGCAACTACTGTACACTTCAGAAATAAGCCCAAACTAAAGCAACGGGCAACTATGAATATTAAGCTATGTTACAGGAAAACTAGCCTAAAGCCGCTTATAATAAGCAGAACTGGCAACACTGCAAACTGCGCTGCAGGCTGCTTTTTGCAATTTGCATGTGGCGACTGGATTTGTGCTGATAAAAAAATGCTAGTCTGTTGCAATCTGACTAGTCTGAACAGTTTGCTTGGTGTGGAGTCACCTTTAGAGACGTACAAAACTACAAACATACACTTCTATATAAAAAATCTCACCTGTGTGAAGTGAGCGGTGCAACTGTACCGTGTGGGGGTCCCCGGGGGTCCCCGCAACATCCAGACCCCCAGGAACGCGTGTGTTGAACGTATTTAGACAGGTACATGGGTTTCTTGGTGGTGTACAGTAGCAAATATTGTGGACTAGACCAATTGCAAGATGCTGTACTCTGTCGTCAACCCTTAGCCATTCCAGCCTCTCAAAGTGGGCAGGGGCTAGGTGGGTTCGGGGAGTGAGGCCAAGTAGTAGCCTGACCAGTTTGTTTTGGGAAGTCTGGAGTTTTGTTTTAAGGGCCTTTGAGAAATTATTATTATTATTAAATTATTGATTATTTTTCATTAATTAAACCCATTAGTTTGATCAATTATTGCACCCATTAGTCGTGTATATAATTATGTAAGTGCACACTGATAGGGGAACCTAATAGTAGGTGTAATTTATAAGGGTGTGTGCTAGCATCATGCATACGGTATGCATCTCTGTGTGCATGTGTATGTTTCATCATTAACCCCAGGTGAGAGCCAGCCAGGAAAGTAGAGCCAAGGTAATCCTAGGGCAGTGACATTTACGTTATGTTCTTACAGTATGGCTGCAATATGTGTATATGTAATAATGAAGTCAGATGGAATTCCATGGAACATTATGTGGCTTGAGCAACTGGCTATTTTACAGAGTTATGTGGGGAACAGGGGCTGGGACCATATGGGAAAACATTTTCATATACTGTAATTTTCTCTTTGTGTGTACGTGTGCGTGCGTGCACATTATGCTGCTGCCTCTTTAGATTTTTGTAGCAAAGTGCTGTTAAAACACAATTCAGCATATGGTCATGTGCCCTTTCCATGGAATATGCATATAGGGGGATTGCGGTCACATTTAATATAGGTTAATCAAAGGAAAAGTAACCCTGGTAGTGGAACTACACTAGGCTACGTCATGAAACTATATCATTTTTTAATTACAGTTTTCATTGAGTTAGTGTGGGCTGTATCACTCCAAGGAGTTTTAACTTTTATTTTCATGGAAGGAATTAATACCACAGGTAAAACTGTGGGATTATAAAAGTCCACAGCACAATGAACTATGTATGGCTCTATATTCAGACAATCGTTACTATTATATAGTGAGTGTTTGTTCAATATGCAAACTAATAGGCGAGTGCACTCCGAGGCCATGTTTTCTCATAATTCTTATACACGAGTAAACAAATTCCCACACATTACACAAAATGTTCACGGCACATGTTATTGATTTAGACAGAATCCATTCAAATTGTTGAAAAGAAAAGAAAATATTTTCTCATGGCAGCAGCAGTTTTAAATATACAGTCATTGTCAAACATTTCCTCTCAGTTCCTGCTATGACCTTCAATAGCAAGCAGATACGAAACCACAGTGTAATGGAGGCTGCACATTTAGCACAATATTGCCACACCTCATCAACCAAACATGTATGTTATAGACCCACTCCTCTATTGCAGCACATGCCCTCTGTGCTGCACAAGAATAACTCACTCACTCTTTTATACCTCAGCCAAAAAGCAGAAGTGCATCACATGACATCTGCGCATCTTAGAGCAGTTTTCCCATCACGCCCTATAGATGGGGGAGCCGATGAAGACATTGAGGCAACACTACTGTGTGACCACAGACTTCCCCTATCTGTGAGGACAATCAAGAACATGTGGTGAAACGTCCACACCTTTCAGGGTGGTGCTGCTTCCTGTGAGGGAAACAAGGTTGTTGAAAAGTCATACATCTGTCGAGAAATGCAAGAATGGCACTCAGTGAGAATGAAACGCAGTTATGTTTCATTTCATTTGGATTTGTGTCCAATGTTGAGATGTTTAAGAACCCATTCTGACCGGGCACCCATTTTGGTGTTGGCATCATGTTATGCTTTAGCTATTGAAAAATAGCAGATCTACAAGCTCATATCGCGCCACCGAGTGGCGCGATACGAGCTTGTAGGTCTGCTATTTTTGAAAGAAAATCGAAGAACGACTGACATTTTTAGAATCTGATCTCAGGTCAGAATGGGTTAATCAGACCAGTGTGTGTCCAGTGGAAACCTCGAATGAATCTGATCTCAGGTCAGAATGGGTTAAGAACCCATGCACCCATGACTCATCTAGTCCAATGTTGTAATTTTGGTAAATTAAATTATTTAAAAGACCATACAGTGGTCTGGTTAGATTCACTGACTATGACTTATGGCCAGTCACAGTCATGGACATTTTAATTTATTTCGTAAATCAATCTTTTTTCCAGACACACGATTGATTGATTGAAGTATTTATTAACACACTCACTGCCAGGTATTAATTCATTCTTAATGGTCCACTTGTCTAAATACTTCCTTAATGTCAACAAAGTCCACACCCACAACACCAGAGGGGGCTCAACAAACCATGTGCAACCCAGATTTGGCACAAACAAGGGACTAAATTAATTTCGCTCCTACGTATGCCACCAAAATGTGGAACGCCCTACCAACGGTCATTAAGACATGTGAATCCCTTGACTCCTTCAAAACCGCTCTCAAAGGGCACGTAATTATGGATGGCTGCAATTTGAAACTGGCCCCCGTAAAATCTGAATCCCCCAACCCCTCACTGTATGTTTTCTTTCCCCTTTTTACCTTCTTTATGATGATGATTTCCAGTTTTTTCGCTATATAGAAGTGTATATTTGTATGTCTCTAAATGTTATGATGAATTGAACAAGGTCTATTAAACAAGTCTATTGCTTTATTGGTCGTCCACTCACAGTTAACAGCTTTTTTGTATTGAGTTGTGCTTGAAATGTACTGTAATTCTGCAAACTGTTAAAGTCCATAGACTTGTCTGTTTAATCTAATGTGCTCTAAACAAACGTTAAAGAAAAAACAGGTCTTTCGCAAAAGAAGTGTGAGAACCACTGTGCTACACTAAATGGAACAGAGCCTTCATTATTAGTATACTTGTTGTTGATTGACCTGTGAAGGAAGTAAGGAAGAGGACCAATTTATTTCCAATATGGCGACTTGCATATAGCCTATTGGGCAGAACCTCATTTACCCTGGGTTGAAGAAATCAACTACTAAACGTCCTAATGTACTGTATAGGACATGTTGAATGACAATTACATTAGTCATATATGACAAATATATGACCATGTCATATGACATGGTCATAATTAGCCATATGGTTTGGTTTACATATTGCATGATTACATTATTAAAAACATTTCCGTCAAGGGCAACCTTAATCAAGACAGCTGTTTCTTACAGTAGCCTAACTGGAGAGGTGTGTGTTGGCGTTAGCTAATGTAATAATAATCACATGGTTTCATTACCAAGCCAATGAAATGAAAGTAAAACTTAATCCATGGGGTTTTCCAGGCTGTCTTTCACATTCCTTCATTGCTTCATCTGTTGTGTTTGTAATGTGTTTGCTATAAGCTTTAGCTGACGTTGTTTTGGTATTTTAACACCTTATAAATAAGCCAAAAAGGCACTTATGTATCTGTCAAGGAGAGCAGCCTACTATGGGAGTGATATAACGCAAAAGCAAAACAAATTAAAAGAGATCAGGTGAGATTACCGTCCCAAACAAAAAGCCCAGCTTTGTGTAGGAGCCGTGAAATCACATCCAGCCAGTGCTGCTGGCAGTTGTGAATAGATTGCCAAGCTGCTAGTTGAGCCGAACACTATTGATCAACCTGGGCTTCTCACACACACACACACACACACACACACACACACACACACACACACACACACACACACACACATACATACATACATACATACATACATACATACATACATACATACATACATACATACACACACGCGCACGTGTGTGTATGTGGTCAGACATTTAAACAGTAGGCAGAAAATGCAAACATGCCAAAATGACACTGAGCAATGAGCATAAATGTACACCCCCCCCCCCCCCCCATTTGCCCTGTAGGCTATAGCTCTATTACCATACTCCCCACCTCCCACGTACACTCCTCCCTCTCTCCATCCAACTCTCCATCCAAACCCCTGGACATCTTGTTCCCATCCTACAGATAATGAACAACAAACCCTGACAGGTCAGGTTGACCGCTCAACAGGGCTGGCAACCACCTCTTGAAATACAAAAATCGTCCCTTATTTGGAAACTAAAAGACGTGTCCCTCTTTGAACTTTGAAGTCATAAGGGACACACTTGTTTTGGAATCAATCAATGACTCACACTCACACACACTTACAAGTTCAAACAGCTCATATACATAGTATACTATAATAAATAATAAATAAAGGACGCAGGTATAGTTGGCAACCCTATGTCTGAGACACATGCCAGGCACATTGACCTGGCAGAAGGAATATTAGACACTTCAAGATTCAAGATTCAATAATTTATTTGCCATGTCAACAAGTTGATAGGAATTTGTCTTGGTTCATACTCAACATATACAGACAACCATAGATACACAAACAAGAAGGACAATACAATACAAAAACCAGCAGCATAGGCAATTACATTCAGTTTTTTTAAAGTGTCTAATGGCTACGGGGTAAGTGCTATCCCTGAAGCGACATGTTGAGTTCTGGATACTTCTATATCTCCTGCCTGATGGGAGGAGATTGAAGAGGTGATGTGCAGGATGGGAGTTGTCTGCAATGATTTTATTTGCCTTCCTAATTATTCTGGTGGAATAGAGTGAGGAAAGTGTAGGGAGGCTACATCCTATGTTTTTTGATGGCAACGTACTACTCTTTCCAGCTTTGATTTGTCTTGAGAGGTTGTGTGACCAAACCAGACAAGCATGGAGAAGGTTAGAACACTTTCAATAGTGGCCCTGTAGAAGTGAGTCATGGCTGCTTGGCTGACTTTAAACTTCTTAAGCTGCCGCAAGAAATAGAGACGCTGGTGTGATTTACCTATTATGAGACTGGTGTTAAGATCCCATGATAAAGATTCATGAATGGTGGTCCCGAGGTACCGGAAGGAGGAAACTCTTTCTACCTCTTCCCCATTGATGAAGAGGGGGGGGAGGGCACTCTTTTTCCTAAAGTCTATAAACATCTCTTTGGTTTTAGAGATGTTTAGAATCAAGTTGTAACTCTCACACCATCTCACCAGCTCCTCTACTGCTCTGCGGTAGTCGGTTTCAACCTCGTTGGTAATAAGACCTACTAAAGATGTGTCATCAGCAAACTTATACATGATAACTGTACTAAAGTGAGATTGACAGAAATGAGTATATAATGAGTACAGAAGTGGAGAAAGGACGCACTCCTGGGGGGCCCCAGTGTTTAGGAGCCTCGACAGCGAGACGAGATCACCTATTTTGACCACCTGTTTCCTGTCACATAGAAAATTAAAGATCCATTTACATAGAGGTGTACTGACGCCTAGCTCCTGTAGGGTTGAAATCAGCTTCCCAGGCACTATTGTATTAAATGCGGAGCTGAAGTCAACAAAAAGTACACGAGCATAGGTGGATTCTTATAACTACACTTGTCATAGCTGAGGCCTCCTGTCTGTCCAGGTAGCTAACATCATTCTTTATGATTGAATCTTGGACCAGTGAGACCCCTACAGGACGACAGCTGTAACTGCATTGTGGCTGAGCGCCAGCTGTCACCTGTGGAGTGTGAACCAACATACCTGAGCTGGCAAAAAGAAAGCCCTGGTATTATCATATCAACCTCCATTCCTGCTCTACCTGCACCTGAACACGTGACAAATGTAGTTGTGGACAAAGTACATATTACAAGTACATTGTCTTTTTTAATATCAACGCATTGATGTATTAAAATAATTTCAAGCTATTTTCCAAAAATGTCAATAATAGTGAAATTAACAGATCCACAAGCTCACAACGCATATATTTACTATTTTCCACTATACTGTAAATAGGCTAAGTGGTTCATATTGCTCTTTTTCCCTTCCTAGAAATATGGTGGGGTCAATAGTACAATATTTGTCTTTGAAATGTAGTACTGGAGTGTATCCAAAAATACAAATAAACTTGTACTTAGTCATTGCACCTCTTGCAAACACATCTTTACATACAGTATGTTGTTATTAAATTGTACTCATTCCTGGCTTAATGTGCATCTGACCTCACCTACGTCACTTGCTAGATCCATGGCATTCCTAGATTGCAATGGTTAGATATCTTTTGCCTTTCTTTCACATGACTTCAAACATGACCTTAGAATTTGTTGGATTGTGCACATCTCATCTGCATCGCACAAAGCGCACAGCGTAACCATGAAAAGCAGCACATCGCATCTCAGCTTAAATTTGAATTCCATTTGCACATTCACCTGCAGTTTGGATGTCTGTGCACACAGTAAATTCCTCAATGTTAATTTGTGTAACTGAGAGTACAAAAAATTGAACCACATTTGTAGTTCTCAAAGATAAATGAACATGGGGATATTTGCTATGTATGTGTATTTTTGCCAGCACTTCACCCGATGTCTTTTTATGCATCCCATTTTTTTTTTACAGTAACGGGCACCATTTATTTACTTGCTGCTTCTCTGACCCTGCTGAGTGAGTAAACACTACGTGACCTCAGCTGTCCCTGGGCTGGCACACTTTGTCTGTGCCTTCCACAGACTGGCATGGTGCCCAGGCGGCGCCTGCTGCTTGCGTGCCACCACTGTTTGGGCAGATTTGCATCTGGTCTTCAGGGCACACTGGGATGATTCATCAGACTGTGTGTGTGTGTGTGTGTGTGTGTGTGTGTGTGTGTGTGTGTGTGTGTGCGTGTGCGTGTGCATGTGCGTGCACGTGTTCGTCCGTGTGTGGGGTTGTCCTGTCTCCATCTATAGTCTCTCTCTCTGTCTCTCTCATGCCTTCTGTTTTGCTTCTGAGACAATTCATGTCTCATCACTCTTGGTTGCAGCTGAAAAAGTGAAAAATGGAAACATTGGAAATAGCTGATTATGGCAACTAGCACCCTACAATAAAGCATAAAGTGTGAACACAGGAAGGACCTTGGCTTGGATGATGTCAAGAGGGTGGATATCAGGAATATGAGAGGAAAAGGAAACGTTAATGGTTTTGGGTGGAAACTGCCTGCCTTTTTTCACCCCGCTGATCCAGAGAGGTGGGTTTTCCGTGACAAATTCATCCACTTTAGAATGTGAAGGCCCACTGGGTAATAAGCCTTGAGCACTTGGTGAAATAAGTGTGCCCATTCATCATGCGAGCCAATGAAAATGCAGGGTCTTCGTGAAATACATCACATGTAGTTCAAGTATTGAATATAAATCTCGCAGTAAAGGAGCACTGTTTGTGTCTTCAGGATTGTGTTTGTCTTTGGGCGGGGGATCTCGACTCTTCTCACTCTAGTGTAATGGACAGTTGGACACACAGTATAATATTTCAGTACATTTTCTGGTATTGTGAAAGCCTATAGATTATCATCCATGCATTCACCGTCAAGCTTATTCCAGTGAATCGTGTCGTGGTATAATGAAGCCGGGCATGGATGATGCCCATGCAAAGTTCATTACATACCGATAACCTTATTTAGTCACAGGGACGAGAAGACTTTTGATCAACGCAGAAACCATGGCGGCCATGGTTGACATGCTGAGTTCCTGCAGCAGTGAGGTCACACACAGTTCAGCGCACGGTGCATGGCACTCAAGCTCATGCTGATATTTAGATTTGCCCTAGGGTTCATAACAGTCATCACCCCCTGATCTTGTATCACTCTTACAGCGAATCATTAGTGCAATTGTTTTTAAGCGCTCAGGTCATAAACCTCACAATCTTGCACAATGTAATTGATGTCTCAAAAAAACAATGATTCATATACTATATGGGAATACGAAGCAACAGGAATCGCTAAAAAGTTAGTTTTTCTTATTTTTGTTTGTGTCACAGAGGTTTTACTTATGGTGACGAACAGAGGTTTTACTTATCATGGTGACGGGCACACCTCCAAGGTGTTTGTTATCACTATCAGATGTTGTATTTGGCAGTACATCTTTGTGATGTTCTTGGCTCAGCTCCAGACTGGGTACAGTAGGTACTCCAATTCCCCAATTCGTTCCATTGCCTATCTTTTGTTCACTCTCTGTCTCTCACGTTCTCTCTATTGCTCCGTAAATCCTGTGACCATATGTTATTTTGGTCAAGGCAAGGCATGTAGACTAATTGAAAACTCTCTTCCAAAGATAGTAATGTACTGTAATCATCAAAATTCTTGTCTTGAAAGGAAACAATCCAGATCACCTTGACATGTCATCCCAACTATTTCAATTACGGTAGATAAAGCAGATAGTAATAATGAATACACAGGTGTGGTGTCATCCACACTTAAGCACCTGTTATGTTTCCAAGACAAATTCTTTATCTACTTTTTAACATAGAATTTATAATGTCCCTGGGTGTTCACACTTAAGCATTAAAACCGGAATAACAGCAATCTGCTATTTTTAAACATTTTGGAGAGAGAAAAAAAATCAAGTGTAAGAACTACAGATTTAGAAGGCATTTGTAGAATCTGGTCTTAATGGGTTAAGCATTCATGTGGTAAGTGGAGATGACATATGCAGAAGATATTTTACATTACACTAATTCACATTTGAGAGCGGATGTCCTTTTGCTGTTCTGAGGCATGCTAGATTAGAGCCATGACTGATTTCTTTGCATACAAGTTAGTTACATGTTCTCATACAATATCATATAATATAAAAGGTTTTTAAACTGGGGTCTCGGACGGTGGAGAGAAACAAAGGCCAGAGAGAAGTCCTTGGCCTGGACGACCAGGGAACCAGGGACACTGCAGTGTTCTTACTGACAGAGCCATCGGGTGCTCTGAGCGCTCTCTTCACGGCTTTTCTGTATTTATTTCCTTATTTTCTCTTTTCTAAATGTTTTCGTTTTGACTTTATTTTCACATCAATGTTTTTGTACCTATTTTTTTTATGTTGCCAAATTTCTCTACATCTCTTTTGCTCTATTTACCCCCTCCCCTCCCTCCCTCTCTTATCCAAACACCTGAACTCAATGTTGCCGTCTTAAGATGAACAACAAACTATGGAAGGTCAACTTGACAGCAATCTGAAGTCTGATTCATGCATGTTGTTGGGGGGAGGGGGGGAACTTGGAAATGTGCACTGTAGGCTACAGACAGAGACAGGACACCCACACAGACAGACACACACGTGCAAACTCACTCACACATGCACATCCGAGCACACACATAATATGACACTATGATATGAGAGAGAGAGAGTCGAATCCCTGATGTGTTGTTTTGCATTAGAATGAACCGCATGGGTGGAAATGGGAAATGGGATGTGATTGTTGCACTTTAATCAGCTATCTATTTCTTTCTGTGAGGTCCCTTAAGGTGAAGTTGGCAGTGCTGCGGTCTCAGTGTGCTCAAACAACACAACCTGGTCACAGTGTCAGAGACCTTGAGTGTGTACTCAAATACCACACCACGAAACACATACACACACGCACGCACGCACATAGCAAACACACACTATCACTTAGCACAAACACTGTACGTACAGTACAGTGTAGGTAGGTCAGAAATGTGGTTCTCACCAATTACACGCACGCACGCACGCACGCACGCGCACTGACAGACTGACAGATTGACGTTAATCATATGAGAAGTCCATGACATAGGAATGCTTGCCTGGTACTTACTGCTTTACGTAAATGCTAAGTTTTTGAAATGATTGAATTTCTCAAATCCATGTGGTGCACTAATATTTGCACGATTTTGGTCAAGTCAGTCACTGTAAAGTTTAACCACTTAAACCTTTGGATGTTAGTGAAACAGACCTAAGTTACAAATGTACTTGGACTACTTTTTCCGTTGCAATGTGACTCGTTGTGAGCTTGTACATCTGCTATTTTTGGAGAATGTTCCCATTGGGATGCAAGGGGTTAAAATGGTAACAGACAGTTATTTTCATAGTTAAAAACAAAACAAACTAGAAAAAGTGCCCTTCTGGGCACAGGTCTCCACCAGGATAGGAATGTAGGACATTGCAGCTTGCCTTCATCTGGTGGTTGGATAAAAGGGCAACAAAAGTAAATTATCCACAGATCCGTGCAGTTAGAGGTAAAAACACTTTTCGGCCAGTTATAGCGCCACCTTGAGGCTGAGTTGAAATTGTTCATGTGGCATTTTGTCCTCGGCCTAGTGGGAATGTGGGTGCACAATTTCACGGAAATCACACGATGTGTTCATGATTTGCAGCATTTTGTTTGAAACTGAGCACTCCTGTGAACTTTGGAAGCCAATCTTAACCAATCAGGATGGAGTCTGAGAAATCTGAAAGACCCGTTTCGTTGAATGGCTCTAGAGAGACTGTGTACCAATTTGCGTGATGTTTGGACAAAATCTGTAGGTGTACTGTGCAAAAACTTGTTTTGCACAAAGCGGCCTCCTGGTGGCGCTATAACAGGCCGTTCTGGAAAGTTTGGGGCAGAGGTTCATCGTTGGCATCCAGGGAGTGTGTGTGCAAAATTTGGCAATCGACCGGGTTAACGGTGGCCGAGATTAGCTGCTCATGGACACACACACGGACACACGGACACACAGACACACGGACGGACGGAGTGAAAAACATACTCTCCCCCCATGCCTTCGGCCTGGTGGAGACAAAAAACACAGCCATGCCAACCACCACCAGAATAACAACAGATCTCTTTAAATCCCAGTAACATACAATGATGATAACAAAAGTCAAGACATATCCTGACAGGCTGAGACTCAAATACATTTGATCATAACAGCAAACCCTGCTCGCACAAATAAATAGATTCACACTTGGATCACTTTCCCTGGAAAGTGACACCCATGATTCTTTGCAGTGTGGTGTTGTTTATGATGTATCTGGGAATGTGTTATTGGTGTGACCGCTTGTGAATGCATTGTCTTTCTTAGAAATAGACATAATTCCTGTGACCATCAACCGACTGTGGATGGATACAGCACTGTGACACGTCACGTGTGAGTGTGCACCACGCGCAGTCACACAGTCTCTCTCTCTCTCTCTGTCTGTGTAGGTGGTTTTCAGCCACTTCCCTTTGTTGAAAACCAACCAAGGACAGTTTGTTCCTAACAATTTAGCTTCCATTTTGCAGAGTGGCCATGCACAGAACAGTGGCATGAGAAACATGTGTGTGAATCTGAGGTGCACATTGTATAGCAACGAACAACAACACGCTTCGAGGTCACCAAAGAAAATATCACAGTGACCTGACGCTCGTTTCAGCCAGGATTTATTGTATTGGTTTGCGGCCTTGTGAGGCGTGCCAAGAACACGTGCAAACACGGACACGCATACTCAGATTTAAGGGCCCATAGTGTATTTATGCACATGTAAACTAACAGCCCAAGAGTGATAAATTCACAAATAATATCATAGAGGAGAAACAGAAGGCATGAGAGCGAAGGGGGGATGGTACTTGGAAATGTGGAAATGTGCACTGTATAGACAGACACAGGACAACACAGACACACACATGCATAAATGTACACACGCATGCAGGTAGATGCTTAGGGTACTTTTTCATCCCAATTGTACAGTTTGCTTATGATCCAGAGAACAAAACACCTGAATATCATTGCTGTCCGGAGGAAACCTCATAGTAGGACGGTTGTGGCTCAGAGGTAGAGTGGCCGGATGGTAACCGCAAGGTTGCTAGTTCGAACCTGGGCTCCCCCAGAGTTAGTGTCGAAGTGTCTTTGAGCAAGACTCTGAACCCCTAATTGCTCCTGATGTGCTGGTTGGTGCCTTGCATGGTTTCTTCCGCCATCGGTGTATGAATGTGTGCGTGAATGGGTGAATGCAATGCACAATCTATATAAAGCGTCTTGGATAAAGGCGCTATATAAATGCACCATTTACCATTTATACTCATAACTCAATTTCAGAGGTTTTTGATTTTTAATTCTTCATAAATCAGTGCTATTGAACACCCTTTACGTCTGTGTGTTGTTTCGAAAATATTGAACCAATGGAAAGTAGTAAAAAACGCATTGGACAAAACCTCTTAACTCCATTGGACCCTCAAACTGTCTGCTAAAACGGCTAACTCCACCACCTCTCTCCTTCTCATGCAAGTAATTGGCAATATCTAAAGTCACAACACCAACTTTGATGAGGCAGTATTGCATCATTTAAAAAATATAAGGTTTTATGAATTTCCTTAATGTATTTTCCATTTCCTGAAAAAATTACATTTTGGAGTTATGAGGTTTCCTCCGGACAGGCGGACAGCAACGATAACTGCCAACTGATGTCATACAGAATTGGGACTTAATAAAACGGTTAGGTGCAGCCTCACCTCACGCCTTGTAAATAGAAATGACTCATGGCTAGAAGGGGCCTGGACCCCTGGCCTCAAGCTCAGTGGAGATGTCTGCAGCAGCATCCAAGCTGAGACAGGTTTGCTCTTGGGGGGAGATCAGAAACAAGAGTATTATAGTATAGCGCAGTCCTGTCTGAGTGCTCTAGCAATTTACAGAAAGGGGGAATTAATAAGTCATGCCGCTAAATGGGATTCTGTTGAAACGTTAACCTTTGCGGTTAATGTGTTGGAAATTATTTGGAATTCAAACAGTTGCCAATGGGAGTCCAGTTTGTGAGGCGAAATGACACAGCCTGATCAATAGACACGATTGTTCTGGGATTGTTCTGGTCATAACAATTTCTCCAATTAGAACAAAGCCACTTTGTCATTACTGAGTTTGAATTGCCGTCGGCAACAGTAAATTAGTTTCCCAGATTCTTTGGCAATTGGAAAAGGGACACTGGGCACCCCAGGGGTATTTGCCAGCCATATTCCCTTTTTGGTAAAAGTATATACATTATACTCAATCCCCCAAATTGACCTCCGATGTAAAAATCGACCCAACATTTGTACACTCAACACAGGATTTTACAGTGTAGTTCCATGGGACTTACATGGGAACACAGGCAAGCCACGCACAGCCAATTCCCTTGTACTGTATGTCAGTGCTAAATCCCACAGAAGCAGCAGCTTATCACGTAGGCACCAGCATTGTCACACTCTGTTATCACTGGGAAATCAAAACTGGTGCTGATGCATAGCTCACAGACGCACAACATCAGGCTTTTACATCACTTGAACTTTCTTAGTGCTGAACTTTTACCAAATCTTACACTGTACAGCATCACTGCATTACCCAGCTGCACAGCGATAGAGTTGGTGTATCCGTTTCCTACCCTGTGGTCGTACGCACGCACGCACGCACGCACGCACGCACGCACGCACGCACGCACGCACTCACTAACTCACGCACGCACGCACGCACGCACGCACGCACGCACGCACGCACGCACGCACACACACAAACAAACTCACCCAAACTGATGCTATTGTGCACAGGATACAAATATACACAAGCAGTTTTGCCACAGCTGATTCTATCACAAATCACACACGCACACACACACACACACACACACACGCACACGCACACGCGCACACGCACAACCGTATACTTCTTTTGGGAATTTACAGTACATTCATTCCCTGGGTGACCCTGGATCACTATGGGGCCGTAGCCCCCCATAGTGCTGCATGCTCACCCTTAACCCTTACATAACCCTGACCCTCAAAATAGCCTCTTGAAAACCAGGACAACAGAAAATACTCACTTTATTCCAGGACTCCTCTCATCTCCCTATCCTTTTGAGGACATTAAATGTCCTCAAAATGACACCGGTATGTGTGTGCATACCGCACGCATACCGGGGTACCTCTATTTGTATCCTCACACAGATAGAGGTACACACACACACACACACACACACACACACACACACACACACACACACACACACACACACACACACACACACACACATCTTTTAGTCATAGGTGTTGTACGTCACAGGGATCAAAACGTGATCTCTTTCTTACATCTCACAAAATGAACTCTCAAACTTCCACTCCATGCACTCATAATCCCTAGAACCACTTCACGGAATGAAGGGACGCTAGTGTTTACATGGAGCACAGTATTTTCACACGCCTGGCACGTCACCAGCTATGCAAAATATGTTCACTTTCTTCATGCAGTCGCCTGAGTTGCTGACTTCAAACCTGCTTTGGCGTGGCTGACCTCATGTGAGAAAAGAAAGGGTTCAGACTTCTAGAACATAATGTCCCAGACACACAGCTGAAAGTAGGTCAGGAAGCTGGGAGGGAATGCATGTGCTTCCTCCTGCTGGTCGCTATCTGTACTGTAGGTGGCTGTTAATTGCATTTTGGACAGAGCCCAATTGAGGTTAAGGTCATTTTTAAAAGGATGTAGTGCTGAGTTGAAAGCAGCTTTCTTATTTGCCTTGGGGGCCACATTTATAAAGGATTTGCAGGCCTTTTTTATGCTAACAAGACAAAGAGCATCTGTACGCACCAGAGCTTTGCAACTTTGCACTGGTGAAATGAGAGAAAACTGGCTTTGCTCAACATTGCATATTTGGGTTAATGCATACAGTACAGTATGTCGCTATTTTAGGGTGTTCTGATGTTGGACTGCAAACATTTGCGTGAAATATACAGTATGGCCTGTAAAAGTTCATGTGCATTTATGGAATGTAAATAACAAAACAAAATTGTTGTAGACATCTAACATCATGACACACAATGAACACATTCTCTGCACCTTCTTTCTCTTGCTGTGTTCTGACAGAGATCTCTGCAGCAGGCCTTTCAGAGAGCTGAGACACCACTGGAGGCCTCAGCATAAGCATAGGCACTGTAAATCCTAAGGTTAGGGTTTGGGACAGGCTTAGTATTCAGCGTGTCGGGATGGCGGGCTTCGGAATGCCGGTGTGCGCAAGAGAGACCAAATTGGCCCGGATTGCAGCTTTAAATGAACACTGAAGACATTACTTTGTGTACACATTATGCACCTTTTCTGTCTGCACTTTATTACTACTGCTATTATAATAAATAATCATATTTTTTGGTTCCTCCTTTTGGTTTTTATCGTGCTGCTATCACGCTAGCTTAGTTTGCTGTGAAGCACATTGTGCTGCCTGCCTGTCCTCGCAAAATGTGCAATAAATAAAATTACCTGACCTTATCTTGTGTTAAGCCGCGGCAGTGCATTTAATTCAGCTTGCTATGGTTGAGCTCATTTATATTATCAGTCTTAAGTAAGTCGGTAAAGGTTTTTTATAAAGCACCTTTCAAAATCATATTTACAAGGTTCTGTACAATGAGCAAACAACACATGGCAATACTAAAGAAAGATGAATAAGTAAGTTCTGCATATGGAAAACTTGCACTGATGCAGAGTTTTGCAGTTCTGGTTGAGCTAGTGTCAGTCATGGATGCGATGAAACAGACATCATACTTGAGTGACTTCAAACTAAATGTATTCTTGCAGAATAAATATATTGCTATGCTTAAAATATTTCACAAATATATTTTCTTATGATCTAATTCTGTCTCCCCGGTTTTTCTTTCTTCCATGGTAACAAGATGCTTTCTGTTGTGATTTGCAGTGGTATCAAAACACAGTCCATTAAAACGAACTCATTCCATATGTAAAGGACAAGAGCACATCAAGGTGTAACTTCAGCTACAGTAGATTTGTCTGGAAACGGTGTCCTACAACAGGGAAGGCAGGTACAACGCAACTACCTCAATGTTACCTTAGCCGCGTGACTGATAACAGCGTTATCTACAATCACACCCTTCATCACAAAAGCTCCAGGACACTGTGTACCATTCTTCCAGGGAAAAAAATCTAATAAAACATTAGGGAGAAAGCTACTACAGTATATCCACGTGAAAGACAACACAGACCACATGAGTATTTTAATAGTTGCATGTACCGGTATATTATATTTGCCTGAAGCTGCCAAGTTAAAGTGTGTGGTGAAGCAAGTCTTATTCACCATAGCTTTGCCTGAGTGCACTTCCTGACATTCACGGCAGCATGCATTGCCAGTGGAAATTAGACAGGTGTACCAAAACTATAAACTGCTTAGATAAAAATAACCCGTGCACGGCTCCTTTGAAGAATCCATGGGCTGCTGCTTTGTGTCTCTGCTCTAGATTTTTCCCATGATGTGTGGGTGGGAGATAGGATGTACTGAAGTGTATAGGACAAAGAGAAGGACACCACAATATCACTCCCCCTGGCCTCCTCCCCCAGACATGCAGCACTGCTGACCTGTGAACAGACCGCACTCCGACTTGTTGGGAAGGGTTAACTAGGGGGATAATTAAGCCACACAGCTACCTGCCAGCTCCCACCTGTCTTTCTTTGTATCCTCCATCTACTTCCCTCTCCAGCACCAACACTTGTCGTGTCCCATAGCCCTTTGTTGGCTCTCTGCTCCCGTTCTAATCTGGCATGCTGCTCCACTTCTAATTCGGGGACTCATTATGGGAGTGATTATCTCAGTGCCGGGGCTCACTCCGCGCTGAGCTTGAAAAATAAACTGAGATAGTTTTGCTTATTGGAGCAGTGTGACTGCGTGACTGTAAGGCGTGCGCCATAAAATTGCCTTTTCTTTCTCAGCATGGAAAAAAGTGCAGCAAAGAGGTTAACGAATGAGTCAGATAATAGTAATATCTGTGTAATTGAGCCTTGAAATGTGTCTTTTGTATGCATCTCTCATTCCGCCCCTCATTTCATGAAGACTGAATGACATTCAGAGCAACGCCACCTCTGTCTGATTCAAAGGATTTGCTTATTAAACAATTGAGCTTGAACATGACTTAATTAATGTTAAATAGTCTAAAAGACTATCTTATGGAGATTACTGAGATTATGGTGCTTCCTGGCTCTAGAGATTCCCCCATAGCTATTCAGTTTAATGGCATTAATGAATTACATTTTATCTGGGAACAATGGGAACATACACTATACTACTTGCATGTATTTGAAGCATGGTGGCAATTAGAATAATTTCCATTTCCAAGTTTTACCATGGTTTCCCACAAGGTTAACATATGTGTTGTATACTGTGCACATATATAGCTTTGTGCAAGCATACACAATTTTATGCAAAATTCCCCATGCTCTCCATGAGATAAACTGACCAGGTGTGACTACTGACTAGATAGAACCTATGATGCATTAGTAAAGTCAGCTGTTAGTTGTAGATAAAAGAGTTGTTGGTTTAAAGGGGAGTTTTTAAAGTTTCGAAGCAACTTCGACATGGAATGTGAAAAGTGCTTTTTAAAAAGGGTGGTCAGTCTCACATACTTTGCACCATATAGTGCACAGTGGATTGTCTGGTGAGTAGAAACAAGGGTCTATCTTGCATTTTGACACATGATGGCACTAGAGAGCAGTGCTTCTCCTGGAATACATTGTCTTTTCACCAGTCAATCATTAGGGTCATGTTCACTTGTGCAGAATTGTGCTTGCTTGCTTGCTTGATTGACTTTTTTATTGACAAAATGCATATATACATGGTCATAATACTTGTACATAAGCCTACATAGAGTAGGCTATCTGTAAGAGCCTGAGAGCATATTTCCACTGTGGTTCAGTTAGACATGTCACTTTCGACTCTGCTCCTGTGATACTGCAGATTATCTGCACAAGCATGACACAGAATCTGATATCACTACCACCCCCCTGAAGCAGAGCATAAGATATAGTTATTGCTTGACCATGAATCCTTCAAAGGCATACGTTAATATACACAGACATATAATAACATCATACAATCCACAGAAACATATATTTAGCTTAGATAAGACCTAGAATAGATGGCAGATGGAGGGAGTTTGATCACTGACAGGCTGCAGAATGCAGCTATGACCAATGCTGAGCATTAACTAAACTATGAAGTGTGAACAGAGTTCTGGTTAAAGAGACTGTCTTGAATGAACCAATTATTGAGGGCATGTGTGTCCGCTTGTTAGCGGATGCAGAGGGAGGTTTAGTGAGCTGAATGTGGGCGAGCGGCCTGACTGGGTGTTATGTCTTTATTAAGTTGTTAGCAAATGGAGATCGAGTGAGGTAAGCGTGGAGAACCGTCTGACCCTGACTGAACTATCACAAAGCTCAGTTCTTTAAGGCATTCATAGACTGGATTTTCGGTGGTGAGGTGACCACCACTCTGAAATAATGTTGAGCGGTGGTGAGTAAAAACAGAGAGATGGGCTGGGGTGGTGGCGGTGGTTTTCTCTTCACCACGGCTTGTGACATCATGTTGTAGAAAATCCAGACTATTTGTTTTTTGGGGTGGTATGTTTAATTATCCAGGAAGCTGGATTCCGTTCATTTTTGTACAGTAAACCAACTTGCAGAACCTATTGAAACAATAGGCAATCCAACACAATGAATATTGTTGCACGTTACATCTGCGAAAATACAATGAAGTTTGCTATGTCAGTATGTCCATAGTTTAAGGTGCACACTCTTTAATTCTGTCATGAATATTTAATTGAATTTGAACTAATTTAAACCACAATACTGTCCTTTTTCCTTAGTTCCTACCACTTGTTAGTACTATGTTATTCTTCATGCCTACTGTATAATTTGAGCATTCAAGTCCAAGCTGGGTGGGGGAAAGGTGAAAGCCATCGATTCACAGTGTGTGCACAGAACAGAAAGAGGGCTGGAAGGTGAAAGGAAATGGTACGGCATTGTGCTGAGTTGCCACTCAAGTGAAGCATCATGTACATCTGACACGAAGACGATGTTAAGATGTCCTGGCCCTGAGATAGATCATTGTCCTGGCTCTGAAAGCAAGATACAGGTGAAAAGGATGAGCAGACATCAGGTCTTGTTAGAGCATGAACGGTGAAAAAAGGACAAATGCAGATCTTTAAGGATATAGTATGCGGCTCTTGTCAATACCTTGAACTTAATGTGGGAGTTTAATGCACCATATATTATACAGTATGTAGCTGGATATACCCTGAACTTTTGAGTGATACTTGGCAACTTTCTTGTACTTTTAATACATGAATGCTAATTTGTAGGGGTGTAACGATATAACTGAATCGAAAAATCTATTTTAATTCCAAGAATCGAAGTATATCGAAATGTAAACGGAAACATATCGTATCATTTGATTTTGTATATTGTATAGTTTTGCAATTATGCAAATAATCGGTATCGAATCGTTTTGCAATGCAAATAATCGTATACTACTTGTGCGCTGTATTTAGCAATAGAAGATTTTAAGAGGAGCGAAAAAGACGGGTTTAATTACTTTTCCCTTAAAATACTTCTATCTACCTGATTCATACATTTAATTTCTTAGTTAAATAGTTACTGTATGGATTTTAAATCATTGAATCGTATCGTATCGCCATGAATGAACCAATATCGTATCGTCAACCTGCATGTATCGTGGTACGTATCGTATTGCTGTTAAAATGTATTGTTACGCGCCTACTAAATTTGCAATAGATAACAGGGCCTTTCTGTCCCTTTCTGTTCCATTCAGGAATCGAACCAAGCTCCATCCTTTGGCACACACTATCTGTGTGCTCAACATAATGCAGCGATCAATTGCTAATTCACACACAAGCAGACAGGAGTATTCGGTCAAGTCAGCGACTCAAAGGCACTAATTCAACAACCACTCAGCCTATTTGTATCCCATGTGGCAGTTTGTAAAGATCTACGGTGACCACACAGATCCTGACCAGCGTGATTAATGTCCCCTGCACACACACGACTAGATTTGTGGATAAAGAGACTTGGATCAATAGCAACTTTATTGATAGTCCCCACCAAATAAAGATGACATTTGCTTGCTTTAACCGATCTTACAATTTGTCATGCTAAGTGAAAATGTAATTCATTCTCAATGCTGGGCCAGCTTCAAAGGTCATACAGCCAGGGGGCAAGAAAGGTAGATTGGAGGAAGCAGGAGGAAGCAGGGTCTGAAGGAAAAGAAGGGAAGAAGAAACTGGAATTATATTGAAATTTCAAACAAAAACCCTCTTCTGTATGCCATCCATACATCTGCCTCCCTCTCTGTGTATTTACACTGAAGACAAGCCTCAGTGTTTGCACAGCTTTGCTATCAAGTTTGAGCTGAATAAAGGCACAGGCCTCCCGGCTCCCTTTGAGACACTATGTCATATAGGGAACATTGAGCACTCAAGCTGGGCAGCCAGATGCATTGTTGAGAGAGCACACACGGGCTTGTGATTCGGCCACAGGCCCAATTGGGGAGGGGGTATATTTGAGGTTTTGCAGTTCATACTGCAGATAATGCGCCCCCACACACCTCCATGTCCTCTCCGTCTTCCCAGCCACCCCCTTCCTTCCCTCTCTATCTTCCTCCTCCCCTCTTATCAAACGCTTTGTGATCCAGGTCTGGAGCGGTTGCCTCCCCGGTGCCAGGGCGCCTCCCCAATCACGCTGTGATTTGAGCATCTTGCTGCTCATTGGAGGGCCGATCAATAGGCGAGGATTCCACACACAAAGCTAAGGTGACAGGCAGAGACTGTGAGAAAGGGGAGTGTGACCTTTGGAGAATACAATTTTAAACATCTATCTGACTCGGGCTAAGTTAACTCTGGCACCGTGCTGCGCCTGCACTTGCGGATCGTTTATTTTCCTGGACGGTACCAATTGGTGGGTGGGGTACGGGGGTGGTGGGGAGGGGAATGGGGGAATGAGGGTAAAGGTAGGGCTGCCGGGGTGGTGATGTTGGGCTTTGGGCCAAGTAAACAGAGGAGTGCACCAATTTCAGCGTGGTGTTGTGCCAGTGGATTTACTTGCTTTGGTCTCCCTTCCCTTCCCTTGTCTCATTCTATCAGTGGTCCTGCAAGGGTTGTTTAAGGAGGCAGACAGAGTATGTATGGTCTTGCAGAGATCCAATAGCCCGAGCACTGTATGCTGCCTGGCTTCCCTGAGACTCATTTACATCCTGTGAGGCGAAAAGATGGTCCGAGCCTGTACAATTACAATGAAACGCTGACAGAAAATCTATATTTGTCTGCTGGAATGATTTAGCTGGTGCTCTTTCTCTCTTTTCTTTCTTACTCTCTCTCTCTCTCTCTCTCGCGCGCGCTCACGCAATATATATATATTTGCTATTTTCTCTGAATGTTTGCCTATTGTCACTGAATTTTGACTATTATGACATGCCCAAAACTGCAGGGATAATAGGTTTCAAATGACTAAATCCCTCTCTCCCCAATTCTCTCTCTCAAGTTTTGTCCCTGCTCCACATGGACAAAGAAGAAGAATGGGTGGACTGGTTCTTTGTTTTGTGCTTGGCAAACATTTCAGAGATCTACTGTAGTTTGTAGGTAGGAATCAAATGTTTGACTTATTCATGCCTTGATGGTCAGTTTTTTACAATCCCATCAGACACATTATTTAAGATTTTTGTTCTCAATTTTCAAAACCTTGGATACAGCACTCAAAAAGCCTGTCCTGTTTTTTCTAATGAGATAAAAGGAGATCCCGCACACTGTCTTCACTTAAATGGCAGCAGTTTATTCAGCTGAGTAACCACGTTTCGGTCTCACGACATTCATCAGGTATCTGGTTACAACAAGCAACAGGTAACGGTTATATTGAGGAGCTCAGAAAAGCAAGGACCAATCAGAGACACACACCAGTCTGTTGCCATGGATAGGGGACAGCCCATACAGGTGGTAAAGGTGGTCTTTTTCAAGTACATAGTCAATATAATAATACACATAAATACATATTTAGCAATGAAAATAATATTACAGAATACGTTGAAAAATGATAAATATAAGTCAATATAGAGAGTAATAGGCTGGGGCACAGCCCCTAATACGAGTATGAAATACCATTGGGAATTTCAGTCGAGTGACATAATCCCCCAGCACATGCCACCTCTTCCCCCGGGAGTGCCGCGGCTGTTACCGGCAGTTTACCGGCAGTTTACCGGCAGTTGCGGCGTCTGGAGCGCGGCTGCCTGAACGAACCGACAGAGCAGCGGAACGGACCTATCATAATCCATCCAATTCAACTACTCCGGCAGCTGCCAGTCCTCCACCCACTGCCGGATTATGCACTCGCTGCTTCTGATGAATGCAGTGAAAACAACATGCTATCTAAATAACATTCTTAACATTTGTGGTCAAAACAAAAACAAGTCTAAGTAACAAAAGCCTGAACAACAAGTGGAGATATATCTGCATAGTAAACTAACATAATTATATCTAAAGAAAATGCCAAGAAGGGATACAAGGAGAGACTGGTTCAACGGATTCAGTCAAATGTTTTTTATTTTTTATATTTGGGGAAAAGGGTTGGGAACACCTGCATTATAGGATCCCAGCACAGTTTTGCATCGATCCAACCATACTATCCTTTGAAATCGCAGCACGCATTGTTATGATGTGTGGATGGTTGCCCTCTGCCTTGTTTTGGTCAGGTTGCCACCATACTTGCCACAAGTATGGTGGTTCTCTACCACCCTCTAAAAATACATTATTTAACAACAGGAATCTTGAAACCTTACATACTTATTGCTTTTGTTTGATATTTCTTTAAAAATAAAACAAGTAAATATGTTTCATAGAGACCTTCAAAAGTATGGTTAGAGGACTTATAGCTATACCACATCAACATTTTCAAATGTTTCTGAATTTCGGTCAAACGGATGCGTGTCTGGTCTAAATTGGCCACAGCTCTTGTTCCGCACTAAGGCCCCTGCCACTGGTATTTGGCTTCCTACTCGCTACTACAGGGAAAACACATTGAGTAACCACAACATTTGTTATATAATGAGTTGTTGGTGTTGGGTGGACCTTGTACAACTGGTATGACCAAAACACTTTTCAGGAAATAGACAAAACAAAACTGCGTTCCAATGGGTGTAGTGTAGATATAAGTTAGTCACAAGCTCATATTAATACTTTTCATTGGTTAAAACCCAAAATGAGGGGAAATAGCAGATCTACAAGCTCACTTGTAGATCTGATACTTTTGCTACTTTCATATTGTATACTTTCATATTATGGCAAACCAAATAGGTAATTTATAAAAATAGTAATACATGAAACGAGGACTTGTGGAGACAGAAGGTTTCTGCCCCACAGCAACAATACTAATATTGTGAGTACAGCTTCTCCAGTTCCTGGAGATTTACTGTACTTTTTCAAGTCCTAGTGATTTGTTACTGGGTGGTATCCAGTAGCACAACTGTCATTTGACAATTCATAGTTATGCTTAGACTTCGGGTTCTTACTGCATAACGTCCTAATGATTAGGGCAAATTTTGGTCGCCTTATGGCTGAACTATCGTAGCAGGCCCAGTCATGGTCATTCCATGATTGATCGCAAAATCCACAATTACTGCGTCGATTTCATTGGATTTTATTGACTTGTCGCTGTGTTGGTCTGTGTGGCCTCGACCAGGGATAGTACCCCCAGCCTGAGCTACACTTAGTTTTGAATGGGCGTTGCATACCAAAAATAGCCAATCTACAAGCCCACAACGTGGGTCACGTTGGGAGCTGGTAGATTGCTGGCTATTTTCAGCGCCCATGCAACTGAGCATACAGGCGTAAGCTGAGACCCATGGCCACCTCAGAGGCACATCCTCTGCCATTCTACTGATGACCTCCTGCTCATCCTCCTGTTCATCTTCATCTTCGTCTCACTGCTTGAGTATCTGCTACTGTTACATGTTGTTGCAAGTGGATACAGACCCTTTTAGATCCTTACTTTATTCACCAGTAATGAGTTGTCATTGTAAAATGGCCTGCATACTTCATCAGTTTCCATCAGTTTCCATAAATATATGCATAATGTTACAGTTGTCCTATTGAACAGTTATGTACTCATTGGCATTTAATTAAATTATACATTACACATGTTGTGTAATCTGTCTTTTTAATGTTCAAAGGCTTCTACTTAGTTATTTGATTCAGTGAACAGATGATCTCTGATTTCTGTTTATTGTATCCAAGCAACTGCAAATAAAGAGTATTTCAATATAGAATATTTGATAATGCATCATGAAGGGTTTTGAACAATTACCTCTACGTTCTGAAATTAGTATCATTGATGGTGGGAAAACTGTAATAGGGTGAAAAAAGTCACACTTAGAGCAGCTATATTTTTCATGTGAAATAAGTGGCCTTTTAAAGTCATGTATGTAGGCTATTCATGAAACGTTTCATGAATAAGTTGGTGTCTGGTGCCTGCCTTGGGCTAAGCTGCAGTTCCGCTTCTGCCCGGCCTGCTGTTACCACTACCAGACAGCAGGGGGCAGTGTTACACGAGGTATCTCGTTCAGAAGCCACTTTGTGTCCTCTCCTGAAATTGGTGGTGGAGAGGAGACATGTCTCAGAGAGAGAGAGAGAGAGAGAGAGAGAGAACGAACTACTGCATTGCACAACAGACCAGTGTATCAAGGGGAGAATAAGAGGAAGCCGGTGGATTTACGTTTTTAGCTTTCTCCCCTTGTTTTACATCTCAATTGTGTTTGGACAAGCCGCACTCTACATGTGTAATTACCACTGACACCGTTACTTTTTCCAGACACAAGTTCAGGCCTTTCTCGGGTGATTAGTATGCTTTGTGTCTCGGGGGCACCCGTAAATACAAAAACCAAGGGCTCTCGCCATATATTTGCTTTGTTTCCATTTTTCTCACTGTCCCCATTAATGTGAACTCACTGTTATTAATAGCCCTCAAGGACGAAGGCAATTTGTATGCAAGTCTCATTTTGTCTGTCTTGAAATCACTTGAAATTTGAGAGCATGTCATTAGAGTTATGAATAATTCCAGGGATCTGCCATCTACATTTCCTGGTTCCGGCATTTTCTTGGGGGTATTGCGAACAACACGACTAATTACATATCATTTGATCACCAAATTCAGCTGGGACAATATAGGGAAAGGATAATGCTGATAATACCTCCAATGGAAGGATTTGTCTACAGCAGCGCCCATTGATGGCAAAGATTGCATCTTCAGGGAAAATTAAAATTCATCGCCACACAGTTAAAGTCTAAATCAATTTCTCTGCTTCCATCACGTTGCGTTATCAGCCCTGAGATTGTAAACAGACAGTAAGTGCCACCGTCTTCCTGGTCCAGAGGCAACCTAACACACAGCATAATGGGCCCTTCTACGTGATAATGTTTCCCACAGAGAGATGTCGTACATCAATATTCATGTTTGCTTGAATTTATTGAGGAGTCAATGTGGGCACACATCCTAACAGGGGGGGAGGGCAGTTAGTTGCTGCCAGCTGAGTGTGATTAAAAGATCATCTTATGACAGCAAATTATGTTTTTGCATGTTTATTTTTAACTTGACCATGCTTTTTCAGGAAGGGGCTAATTTCATATCTGTGAGCAAAGATAATTTGAATTTTTACGTGCTGAAGGGGCCAGCACCTCTAGAGCAGGGTTAGTCCATCTCTTTCTGACCCCCAAAAAAGTAGGCAAAAAACTACACTGGTCAGCTGACGCTGCTATGCTAATCACACAATCCACATAGCGTTGGCACATCACTGTTGCTTCATTCGCAATCTGCTGCACACAATACAGTGACTTGCTACCCATAATTTAATACAGATTGCTCAGGGAATCCTTTCTGTTAATAGAAACGGTCTTGTTTTGTTCACGTTAGTTCATTTCCAAGTGCAAAAAAGATTTAAAAGTAGTTTTGATGGAAATCAATGTGCCTGTGATTCTATAGACAAATCCGCACAGCGGTTCACTGTAGGCCAGCTGTAGGCAATGAATGCTGCGGTATCAAGCTGCGCTTAATGTGACACCGCAATTGCGCCCAGGGCAGCCTGCATGGATTTGCCTTTCTATACCGTTGGATCATTTCCACAAAGCATTATAATGCTCCTGCTGAAGGAACCTTGGATCACACAGCACAGAAGTGTTTTATTCTTTGCAAGCTCAATATGATGTGCTGTTTGCTAGGAATGATGGGTCCCCCAAAATAATGTTGCACAGCGAGCGTGATGAGTAACCGTATTGAATTGCTCCTCTTTGTACACTCACTGCACCTTTCACAAACTTCAGGCAGACACTCATTCTGACATACTTTCCTAATGAATGGAATTCTCTTCAGGAAAACCATGGCATCTATGGGGAACATGGCGCAATAAAACAACGGCCATCAGAGAGATCTCTCCAAACAAACATCCCTTCGGGAGCTGTGAACCACTCCTGCACCCAACCTTGAGCCGACCGCCCAACATACTGGCATGTTACGGTGACAAACACGTATACCGATCCCCGCAGGCCCTCAGGGGTCTTACATTTCCTTCCCTCCCTTGAGTCCTCCATCCGGGACCCCCAACACAAAAGGCAGCCCGCTATTTGATGTCCTTCAAAATGCAATTAGCCGCTTGCATTTCCTCACGTAAATGAAATGACTTGTTTCCATGGAACCTGCCGGGACCTCAAAGACATATCCCTGCTGCTGGCATGTGCAACGTAGGGTCTGCCAGCATTAACATTTGATAAGAAGGGTCGTTTACAACTCCCAGCTGCATGCCAGCACCAGCCAGTGACCTTTCAAACAACAGTAAATTTTACAGACCTTTAAAAAAATGCACCCTGCCTCGGTCTTGCTGTCTCAAAACTTCTTTCATTTTAGCCATAATGTGTACGCTCTTGCCATAACGTGTATGCTCTTATGTACCCCACACAAAGGTACAGTATTACCTAACTTCTGTTGGCTGATATTTTGAACTCAAACACACACACACACACACACACACACACACACACACACACACACACACACACACACGCAAAAATTGTCATGTGAAAAACAAAATGCAACTAAAGAAATGTACTGATCATGGAACTGCATTGATCATTTTCATTGAGTGTTCTCTTGTGGATTGGTCCCTAACATCACAGGTTAGGTTCATGGCATGCGTACATCGTAGAAAGAGTCTTCTAAAATGCACACTCCAGGCCTACCATTGGTCTGTAAATCACACTTAATCCACTTTGTGCATGTGCTTTGCAAAGGATGTGTTGCCAAGAAAGAAGTGCTTCAAAGAGAATAAGGCAGAGGGTTTGTAAGGTAAAGAGCAAACAGGCTGTTGAAGGAGTGGGTAAATTATATAGTTGTAACACGGTATAGCGCACTGCTGTGGCAAGGGAATATGGTAGGAAACGCACAACGACAATAATAAGACAGCCTTGAGAGTGAGAAGTATTGATTATATGAGGACGAGAATACTCATTCATGTGGGTTAAAACATAAATGGAGGTACGAAACAGTCATAGCACACATGCTACTTTAGTTCTTTGCCATGGCAACAGCATGTTCATTGTCACTTTTACAGAGGATGAGATTTCAGCGGTGACACATTTATCAACGTCTTCATGATTTCAGTCTATATCGTTTAGATTTGATAGCTTCCATTATAAAATTAAAGTTGAATATTTCAAAAAGTTTAAAACATATTTATGTGAAAAATGTGGCAGTGTGCGAAATACTTTTTGAGTGGTGTCTTCACTCCATTACGCAGCTATGTATGTATGCGTGTCCCTGTGTCTCTGTCTGTCTGAGCACGGAAAGCTGCAACACAGTAACTCGGGGCATGCCCCCTGGGGATGTTCCTGCGAGTCCGGATGGTCCGGGGACCGTTTCAGAAATATGGGAAGGCTCGGTGGAACCGGGCCAGCCACACGGTAACTTAAGATTTTTTCCAAATATAATGAAAGTACAGTACAGTACAGTACAGAGCACAGTACAGTACACTACACTACAATAGCCTACAGTACAGAGCACAGTACAGTAACTATAAATGCATAGTTGCACCGCTCAGTTCACACATGTGTGATTTTTGGTGCTACACCAAACAAACACACACACACACACACACACACACACACACACACACACACACACACACACACACACACACACACACACACACACACACACACACTGCTGCCAATTATAGCAGAGACACCACAATACTTTGCCAGCCTTTTTGCCTCCTTTTTGGGCATCCCAAGTTGTTGGAACCCTCTAACAACCAGTCTGTGTGTATGCCCTAGGCTGCCAAATATAAAGACAAATAGTCTGCAGCTGCACTTTGCACCTATAGCCCAGCTCTGAGATGTTATGTAGAAGTGGTTGGTATTTTATGACCTTGGTCATAAAGGCTTCCTCTAGGCTGTGGTCAAAAAGGTGCAGGCTATCTCTAATACAGACACTTCTCTTGACTCTTCATCAACCACAACAATATCTGGTGTATTAGCTGCTAGAGATGTAAAGGTATCTGAGTTATCACAGAGTTGGAACATGGATGGAATGACCCTGGAATGTTTGTACATTCTCACTGAAGATGCATGGTATTTTGATATATCCTTTGCTATGAGTTCCACTATTCTATCATGGCGTGCTATGTACATTCCTTTATATGCATAACATCCATTCAAGATGTGTGACACACACACACACACACCGCCCACCCCCTTTCCCCCTCACTGTATATGTTTCTTTTCCCTTTTTACCTCCTTTATGATGAATTCCTGTTCTGGTCTTTGACTATATAGAAGTGTCTATTTGTACGTTTCTAAATGTTTTGATGAATTGAACAAGGTGGACCCTCTTGTAAACAAGTGTAATGCTTAATTGGGTTGTCCACTCACAGTTAACAGTCTTTGTATTGAGTTTGTTCATGGAATGTACTGTAATTCTGCAAACTGTTAATACATATTTCAATCAATCAACACACACACACACACACACACACACACACACACACACACACACACACACACACACACACACACACACACACACACACACACACACACACACACACACACACACACACACACACTTTAGCTGGGTCATGACTTCCCTTCAGGTGTGGCCATGACAGCTAATACAATCCACCTTTTGGTTTTCCCCTCCCTTCCCTCCCACACACACACACACACACACACACACACACACACACACACACACACACACACACACACACACACACACACACACTACATGCAAGTTAAATGGTTTTATCACGTGGCTTAGTTGAATGCTTGATTCTGATTGGTCAATCGCTGAATTCAGCTGTGTGTTATTTCTTGATAATGCTCTATAACAGACCACAGTACTCTAATCAAAGCCTCAGAGCACCTGCTGCGCTGCTTGGATTTTATGCTGTATCCAAAAGCCATTTAAAAGAAACGTCATGTCATTTACAACTACACATTGCTCTCAAGAATGTTTTTTGAAAACACTTAAAGTGTGAAATAGACGATGCAGTAACCAAACAATTATTCTATTTGATCAACTCACTTCCTTGTTTTCCAAGGCGACTGTGCTGCAGCTGGGCAGGCTTTACTTTCAAATTATTACCGTAAGCAAGGAAATACCTTGTTTTGTTGATACTTTTGGGTCAATTTTTGAATGTATTAATAAAGTAGCCGAGTAATAAGTATGTATGCTGTAATGTATGACACGGCGGTAGTTGTTGAAAAAAAAAGACCTTCAGCTTCAGGATAGTTATACACCTCAACTTTGTCTCTGTGTTTAAACATCCTGTCGGGCATTCTTTTTCAACAACTCATCCTTAACCTTCCGTACTCTACACTATGCACTTTTGAGTATTCTGCACTATGCACTTGACATTGCCCTGTGTTTTTGTCTGAGTGTTTTTAGGGTTGTAGCATATTTTTATGATCATGTTTGTCTTGTATTGGAGCTTCTGAGCATAAGTTTTTCACATGTATGTACCTAAACCATGCATTTAAGTGACAATGAAGTGAATCTGATTCCCTTCCTTAATGCACACCTTCCAGCCAATCAGAAACTAGTATGCTGTACATCCAGATTATGGATGCATGCATGCATGCCCCTTCCTTTCGCCTCATGGTTTCTTATTCACTGTATTCACAGTATTATGCTTAAGTTGTTTATATAAACTCAGACTTGGTTTTTAAATTATACTGTAGCTAAGTGTTAAATCTTTAGATTTTGGAAAAATAACAAAACAAAAAAACATCCCCGTTATAGCAGAGAAACTGTGTGCAGCTGGTGATCATTTTATTTTAATAATGTGCCACCAATTGCTACAATCACTAAAGAAACACACTATGAATGTGTACTACTTGGGGCATTATCTCTTATTTGCCATTTGCCTTATCTGATCTTTGGAATGGCTCAAGAGAAAAGGCTAATCTGCTGACTGCAGCATATTGATGTGGCTTTAAACTCTTTCACCCATTACTCTGTGCATCTGTTGGTCAATCGTTTTCGATTCTGAATCCTTTGCCAACAGCAGGTGAGCTTTGAGCAAAACTCCAAAGCACACTGAGGAAATTAATGAATATTCATTTTATAATGTTAAAAGTGGTACTTTGCAGAGTTTAGAAGTGTATAGATACAATAGATTATAATGTATATTTTCAATAAACGTGAGGTTAGGTGATGTGGGAGGGAAGACGTAAATGACTTAAAAGCGTGTTTATTTCAATAGAATTATCCTTTTACTTATAGTAGAATAATTATTCTATATGAATCATAATGGTGTTCACATGTGGGCGGCGGTGGCTACGACTGCTGTATTGGTACAGTAGCTACATCAAGATATGGAGCTAATTCTTTTTTGGTTATCACATACCAACTTTACTTGGGAGTGATAAAAGGATTGAGATGGTGATAAGCCATATCAGCAATAGGTCTGATAACTGTTATCACCCCAGGGCACATAATACAGCAGTAGCTGACCCATCAGTACAAGCTAAAGCGCCACTGCACACTGAACTGTCAAAATGAGTGACCTTGCTGCAGAAGGAACTCTGCATGTGGCTGTCAGTATCAAGAGTAGCCTAATAACAATGTTAATAACCTCGGGCAAAGACGAACGAACGCCCAGGTGGTAATCTATATTTTGTATTTTAACACCCCCTTTTATTGCTTCCTTTGCCCGCTAACATTTTGGACACCCCTGGTAACTTTATAAGACAATGGAGCAATGGAGAAATGGACTGCAATACTTTATTTTACAATTGGCTGTGCCTGGATTGACCAGTAAGTGATACATGTTAATACCAGTGGTTGATAGTAGCCTATATTTACTTTACCTGTGTAGAAAGCTAAAAAGTCCATCATGAATGAGCAACTTATAGTGACATTTCTGGAAAATCTTTCAATTCTTTGGGAAACTGTCAAATCTTTAGAACAGCAATGCACTGAGAAAAAGAAAATGCCCATTGTAATTTTGAATGCTTAAGTATTTTTAAAAGCAAGTAGGCCTACAAATTTGACAGAGCAACTTTCATGTAGTCGAATAATATTTGACCAGGACACGTTTACTCAAGTACTGGAATTTTACTTTGTCCATGACTGGTTAATTATTATCAGAACATGTGTAATATAAAAACAATTCAATAGATCAATTTCCATTCCATAGCACTATGGCACAAAATATTTAACACACTAAACCTCGGCTCCAACAACCTGTCCCAAGAGTTATGAGCAGTAATTAATTGTTACCATAGCAACTGTTAGCCCAGTATTAATATAGCATAGCATTCTATTAAAGCATAGCACTACAGTATATGTTTTAAGACTAACACATTTCACAAATTAGATTAAGAGTAAGCCACTAATTGCACAAAAGCACATTAATAAAGACCAACACATAATTTAGCTTGAGTCTGTGACTCTAATCTACACAACACTCATATTGCACGAGTGATGTATGCCCAGTTTGTGCTTGCAGTAAGCTTCATGTTCATGATCCTATGTGTATTGCAGAGTAAGTTACACCTCAACCAGACAAGTATGATACTGGGAGCCTTGTGATAAGACCAATGAGAGTTAGTATACTGCACTGCACGCGGCTTGATAAGTGTGATGTAGAGGGATTTGGAAGGGATTTGGATAGATGTGAGGACCATACGTAATCTTTCCCACCCTCCTTCAAATGAATCCTTTATTCCTCTAAGCCACATCTGATGGGACCTCAGTGGGCACTCAATCAAAACCTTGCTGCCTCTCTCCTTCTCTCTCTGGGTGATAAAGCTTGTCCAAGCCACCCCCCCTACCCTCGCTGCATGCTTAGCAAGCTAAGCTACACACGGTATATGGGATGCAGCCTGATTTATATTTCGGCACGTGACGTGACAACATTGTACGACTGAGTATAAATTAAGCAGGATACAGCTGAATAGTAGTAGGCTATAAGAACACATGCCTACCAGGGGTGTCTTCTCCCTATATATTACATCGCTAATACATGCAACTCCCACCACCATGCACATGTGCACACACACACACACACACACACACACACACACACACACACACACACACACACACACACACACACACACACACACACACACACACACACACACACACATTTTAGCTGGATCATGACTAGCTTCCCTTCAGGTGTGGCCATGACAGCTAATACAATCCACCTTTTGGTTTTCCCTTCCCTCCCCCGCCAACAGTAGAAGACAGTGTAGACAGGTCGGAGCACTGAGACTGGTCAAGTTAAAGTAGTGCTTCTCAAACTTTTTAATTTGTAGGCCCACAGTTTGGTATACATAACTTGGAGAGTGTGTACTCTCAGAGTGGACCCTTAAAGGTCCACTTGGTTCCATTTGTACTCTCTTACAGTCCTGCAGGCCTGGATTGGCCACAGGACGTACCAGGCATAGAATACCAGAAGACTCGCCCCGGTGCTTGCCCGTTTTTCCTCCCGGAATTGTCACCAGTGAGGGGGATAACTTTGTAATATGCTATTGGCTGTTTGTATTATTTTTGGAAAAATATAAAAAGATACTCCTGTAGAAAGGCTATATTATTTTACTTATATTGACCCTATAAACAATTTAGTATTATTTAGTATATGTATGGTTTTGCACACTCAAATGGTACCTCATCAGATAATCCCCACATAGCCTACAACAACTTCTGTGAACAGACTTCAATGTAGTAGCTTTTCATACATTTTATTTGTACTTAGGCTGTTCTGCTGTCATGAAAGTTTATAGTTAGAGAAATTCAAAGTCCAGCCGTCTGCTTGTCCAGCCTCTCCCACCCCTCACTGGGGAAAATTCTGGGAGGAAAACAGAAACGGGGCGAGTCTTCTTGTTACCCCAGGGATATGCCCGGTGGTCCGACCCTCTGGTGGGCCGGTCTGGGCCAAATGTCTGTTGGTTGTGTATCATTTATGTTGTATTGTAAATATGGTGGTGTTAAGGGCTTGTATTTCAAGTATTTGTATGGGCCTCGACCTGAAAAGTCAGTAGAGTATCTACTCTCTGGTGGTGGTGGACCAGTCTGGGCCACCCACACACACACACACACACCACACACACACACACACACACACACACACACACACACACACACACACACACACACACACACGTCACACACCACCCAAGAACCCCAGGGGACTCCGGACCCCAGTTTGGCAACCACTGAGTTGAAGCACAAAGACCATGATCCATTCCAAAAGAAGCCGGTGACGTTTGGCGAATTAGCCTCTACAATATTCATATGCATGTATGGCTCAACAGAAGTATTAATGTGTGGCGTCAAGGTCTTACCCCCAATTTATATATTAGAAAGCTACATTTTAATTAATTGTAACATTTACGCTACCCAGAGAAAATATTCAAAAGAAGATATCCTTTCAATCACATGTACAGTACTTTAGTTGCGTGAGATTCTAATGTAATTTGTTTGGAAATATTCTCTTGCAGAAACCATATCTTGGATTGTGATAAAAATATTAGCTCTTAAATTCTTAAAGTTCATCTTTGTATATATATCTATCATCACTTTTCTTTTCTTTTTTGGCACCTGGCATTATAGGCCTGCACGATTAATGTTTTTTTTCCCACACATAACGTAATTATGAAGCTTGACAATTAATTTAACCATCTTATTTAGTCAGCTGTTCTTGCCCTTGTCTCCTCACCATTACACAAGAGTTAATAACCAGAACATTGTACAATCCATCTCCCCAGCCATCAGAGTCACAGAGGAACAATAAAATTACAGGGACCATTACATGAGCATTTTTGTTTCCAGATAATTTTACCCCAAAAGTTAAATCTGTTTGGGGCAGCCTATAGTCTTCATTACCAACACATTTCATTAAAGTCTGTGACTTAGGCTATTCGTTTCTAATCAACTGCACACCAGAGCGATATACTGTGTACAATATGTCACCAATTGGACTATTACATCATTGACAAGGAAGGAAGGAAGGAACACAACTCTTTTCTTTTCAAAATCTTTTTATTGAAGTTTTTTCTTTTTTTTACAAACAAACAGACCCAGGGGCACACACAACTCACACAAGGAACACAACTCAAACATCTACTAAAGTGTCCTATTGCTTTAGTAATCTCTCTGTCTGGGGCAGCCTGCTGCAAGTTCTATGAGAATCCGGCCATCCGTCCTCAATGTATTTTGCTAACAAGCAGATGAACAGACAATGGAATGTGGCAAAAACATAACCTCTGTTCAGCTCCAGTGGTGGAGGTAACAAAATATAATCATGGTTATTATTTTGGCCGCACACTGTACTCGTGCAGCCCTTCATCGTGGGTATTCTTGCCTATTGCCACACATTTTAGCGATGTGGAAGCGCAGGCGAAATTGCACAATTTCAGGCCATGGAGAAAAATCTCTGAAATCTTTTTCCTGCTCCTTTTCATCTCTTTATTCCTCTTAAAGGGTGGTTTTAATTTATCACTGATCCTTAATATAATACTGAGACACGTTGTATTTCTCCTCACTTGAATAGTTCATCTTAAAGTGCCATACCAGTGTCTGCGTCATTCACAGCTTCAGTCATATATCGTACATAAACTATATAACATTTTCCCATTAAAGGCTTAATTTTATTAGATTTTGTGTGTATTTACACATATTATGGAGAGAGGTTGTAGTCCTGACTAAGAGGCGGAGGTCATTCAACAGCCATGCAGGAGGGAGAAAAGTCTAGGATGCTTGGAGCGTTGACAAGGGGAGCGACAGACATCCTTTGTTAGCTGATCTAAGTGTGTGGGAGGCAAGGGGTGTAGACCATGGATCATGTCCTGGAGGCATGGCGTGCCATGACCTTGATTGCCTCGTAGGTCATCACCACTGTTTTGAATTGCATGCAGGCGGCAACTGGACGCCAGTGGAGGGAACCCAGAAGTGGGAGACGACTCAAGGGTCAAGGTTGTACTTTAATGTTAGATCTTGTGTACAGGTACATACTGTAAGAGTCAAACTTATTTTTGTTTGGCTTCCTTACAACAATGCAGCGGCATAGATAGCATAACATTCAAAACTAGAAAAAGTGCCCTTCTGGGCACAGGTCTCCACCAGGAGGATAGGAGTGTGTGTGTGTGATGTTTGGCAAAATGTTTAGGAGCAATATATGAATATAAACGTGTGTGTGTGTGTGTGTGTGTGTGTGTGTGTTTTGGTGTGCCATCACATCTCTGACCCAGCGTCGGGGGAATAGCTGATTTCCAATTGAAATGGATAAGGCGAGGGGCACGGTTGGTAGTGCTGTCGCCTCACAGCTAGAAGGTCCTGGGTTTGATTCCCGCTCGGGATGCTGTGGGTGCTGGCGGCGTGTTTCCTCCTCCGCGTCATCAGTGCCCATACCCAAGGTCGGGTTGGCGAAAGGGCCTTTCTGTGTGGAGTTTGCATGTTCTCCCCATGTCCCCTAGGGTAGGTACCCTCACAAAAAACATAATAAACGTAATCCTGGTCTCTAAACTGCCTCCCACTGGACAGCCGGAGCGCCTGATGGAGGGGAAAGGAACTGGTTGGAATAACGTGTTCCTTCCACGCGCTACGTCCAACCAGGGAAACTCCCCCCTGTCAGGTGTAAAGGAGCAACTTGGACACTCAGGCATGAAGGAAGCTTCAAGTCCGTTGCTCTCCCCATGTCCTGCATATATGGGTACTAGTTTGGTGAAGGGTGTGTAGAGCCCAGGATCACATTAGATAATTGACACAGGGGTGAAAAATGGGTTACAAAATCTTTGGATAAAAAAGAAAAAAAAAAGAAAAGGATACGGCGAGAGAGGAGAAGGCTATAGCGTCGGATTGGATGACCGATGCCGTCATTTCACCATGGACCACCCCAAACACAGCAATGAAGGGGTTAGGAGTCAGGAGGACTGATCTCTTTGTCACAGATGTAAGAGAACAGAAAGCCAGAATTGTGATAATGATGGGCACGACCAGAACATAATATGTTCTGGTCGTGCCCATCATTATCTCTGCCCATTGTGCCCATTATTATCTCTGTCATATTATGACAGAGAGTGGCTGGAGCCTGGTGGCATCTGGAGCAAGTCGGATCTACATCTGGATAAATCTCAGCAAGTCTGCTCTTGGAGAAGTGTAACCTATGAAGCACTTTGAACTGAAGTAGCCCATGTCTGACACAGACAGAAGAAGAATTAATTATTTTAATTGCCATTTGCCAAGAATCGTCCGGGATCTCAAGTCCCATTATCGTTACACCATGACTCCCTAATACGTTCCGGAGATGCCATCTCTTGAATTCTCAGGGACACTTCATGACGTATGGACTGGCATGGGAGGTGACGTACCAAATGGCCTCTAAGCTAGTTTCAAGAAGTAGCCTAATAATATATATAATATATATATATAGTATATATAATTTAATATACTCAAATGAATGGAATCCAGTCACGTCCTCAGAAATAATAATAATAAAAGAAAAACACACAAAATACTTTGGAAAAATGATCTGCAGTAATGCCAACTGCATTGTATGTGTGAGCAGTACATATGAATTACAATGTAGTATACAACTGTAGATGTGGACTGTGTTATAATGTTGAATTGGGAAAATGGGGAATTTGCAACGTCACTAGCTTCAAGCCATGCTGTTGACCACCGGCCAATTTTTTAAAAAGTGATAAAAGTCATGCACGTACTGTAAAACCATTCTACATTAGGTTGAGATTGAAACAAAACTAACTGTACTCATTCCCTCTGGCCCAGTAAATCTAGCTCTAACCCAGAGCAATTGAAACGACTACTAACCTATTCAATCCACCATGGTTTACCGTCTTGGACGTTGGCTCTTGTCCGCATGCAAGGCTCGGCGCATAATGTGCACTCCCCCTTTCTCTGGCCCATGCAATCTGGCACTAACCACCTCATGGCATTCTGGCTAGAGATGCACGGATCACACTTGGCAAACTTGCACAAATCTCATGGGGACAAATGCCGTCCGTGTCTAACAAGGGCGAATGATGATAAATCTGATGTAAATTTGATTTGATTTGAACAACCAGTACAGTAAGTATTTATTTATCAATCAGCAGCGAGAAAAGGTGTGATTGAGCTCATTAGGAGGATGGCTGCTTTTTGGCTGCTTTCTCAGCCCAAAAATGATCCTGTCAGTGGAGACTAAAATTAGACTGCTGTACGTACCTCGTGCACATTATGCAGTGTGTTGATGAACCTCTGCTGTTGAAGATGGACAGTGATGACAGTGTACGAGCAAAGAAGCAGGTGGACTTGGAATTTACATGGGAAGAATAGACACCCAATTTAATATATTCCTCATTAATTATGTATTTAACCCACCCACAACACAACCGATCCGCTATTCATCAGAATGTACATTTTTCACTGCCTGGATCCGCCCACTGCAATACACAAATGTCTAATTATGACGGATCTCTTTCTCTGGTGTGTGTCAGTGTGCCAGCATGCTCATTTGCTTAAAAAGAGAAAATAAATAAATCCCCACCTCTATGGGAAGTGTGTAAATTCGCAGGTGAATTTGCAATTTCCAATTTTGAAGATAGACGTGTAAATAATGTTTTAATTTACAATTACTTCACAATAAATTAATTTTGAAGCCAAGGCAATGTAATAATTATTTCTATTTATAGAGATCATTTGGACACATTTTGAATCGGTTGCCTTGGAGATGCCAAAATGATTATCATCATACCCAGGCATGCCTGTGTCCGCGTTATGCCACTAGCGTGGAACAGTTCTATTCCTACCCTCACCCCTTACACTGGAACAGTTTGCCAATAAAGAATAGGGCAGTGCTTTTAAAATGTATAATTGAACATGCAAACGAACATGCAAGATCAACTGAAATTAGGGAGTTACATGCAGCAACATGATACTGTAAATCCTACCTGGAGGGTAGGTCCTCGCTGTACTCCTGGCGAGAGCAGGAGTGGACCTGGTGAGACGTAGGAGGGGCCCTGACAGGAGGCAACCCACAGAGTCTAGTCCGTCCACATGCCAGAATTGTACAGGTACCTCTCAGTCCCGGCATAGTAGTGGTTCTAACGGATTGTGTGGCCCTGGTCTTTCCCTATTGGGTCTGATCGAGGGTAGCTACTGGGACGTAAGTCGGGACTTCATCACCCCGGCTGGGTCACCCGAGTGAGGGGTATGATGTTCACCTGAGTGAGGGGTATGATGTTCACCTGAGTGAGGGGTATGATGTTCACCTGAGTGAGGGGTATGATGTTCACCTGAGTGAGGGGTGTGATGTTTGCGAGACCCGAAACCCCGATGACCTTGGGATACATGACTGAGGATACGTCCCAGTTTCATCCATGCAATGTATTTTCGTTCTTCTTCTAGGTTAATGGTTAACCTATGGTTAATGTCACATTAACTATCGCCACATCATGCCTTGAAAGATTGTAGGTCTGCTTTTTATATTTTTATGTATTTAATATTTATATATTTTTGCCTATAATGATATGCTTCCAGCCAGGTTGAAAGTGGTTAAAAGGTTTGACATTGTAACTGGAGGGATCTGTGGGGGTTGATTTCACTGTGGTTTTCAGCTGCTTGCATGCTAGAAAGACTGCAATATAAAACCTGATTGACCGCTGAGATGCTGAGCTTTTGTAAAAGGGTTATTCGCGAATCGCGATGCAGGTGTGGAAGTGTACATGAAGTGCTCAGTCAAACCTGCAAAACAAGTACTTTACATATTTTCTCAGGCAGCCAGCAAACCTATTGCTGAGACACAAGCATGATATAGAGCTTTGATTGATTGAATACAGTACAGTACAGAATACAGTCAGACACTTGGCACCAAAAAAGGATAGCACCAAAAGATTGTCCTTGCGGTCTTGTTTCCATTCGGGTCCTATGTATTCAATTCATAAACTTGACATGCAAAATAACAAATTTCAATATTAAAATATATAACTACTGTATGTACAGAGTGAAAAAAAGGAGGTGGTTGTAAAGAGGGGGGTGGGGGGTGATCACCTGTCTAAGGGAGAAGTGATCATGTCCTCTCCCTTAGGCCTGCTGAATGGTGGATTTTCAGGCCTGTTTTAAAGGATTTCAGTGATCTGCCTTTTTGGAATGGAAGGGGTCAGGGCATTCCGCACTTGGGTGGCAGTGCTGTAGAAGGACAATTTATCCATGTTTGTTTAAGTGGGTCTGACCAGATCATTGTTCTCGCTCCCTCTAGCATTGTGGCTGTTGGTGTCGCTCACTGTTTTGAGGTAATTAGTCAGGTATGTGGGTATTATTGAGGGCAGAGTTGCATCGCTGGTGTGAACTGCTCAAAATGGTGTGCCTGGGATGCAACTGATATGGAGAGATGTGACTCAAGAGATGTGACTAAAATAAGACCAATGCAGCAAGTTTTTTAGAAAACCCATTTGGGAAATTGTAACACTGTTTAATGGCTTTTTTGGCTTTTTTCCTTTTTTTACACGGACCGTTTTAGATTCGATAATTTGCTCACAACTTACCATAGCCACCAAATTCATGCACATTATTAACCCTTAATGATGAATTTATGATTAATTCAGACTGAGGCCGGTAGCTAGCAGTTTAGGATGAGTTCTCACAGGCAGGTGTGGGTTCCAAAACTATCATGTGGTGCATGGCTGTGTTTGCCAGACGGGGGTCTCTCAAGTTCGCTGGATTGGCCTGGTGGTCCCAATGGGACCCCAAGGTGCATCATGGCTTTCTTCATTACCAAAGTGTGGTTGCTAAAATAGCATAGGACAAGCCCTATTTTTCAAGTTTGGAAAGAATATAGTTAGAATAGCTGCAGTGGCCACGGTGGTACTGGTTCATCATGTATAAATATGTACGTCAGTCAGCGGAGGTCTTTAATGTCTACAGTACCAATTAGAGTTCTCATCGGGCCTGAAAATTAAGGACCGGCCCTACCCTACCCTAACTGGGTTGACTTTTTCATCATTCACCGTTGGCTAACGTTGTGCAACAGTCCCGAACAGAGCTATACAATATTATGACAACTGTCAACGTGGCTATAATCTACTAGGCCTATATAGTTTACATTAAAGGTATATTCAGTGATTTCACTCAAAAAACCTTAGGTTTCGTTTTTGGCTGTGGGACCCAGCCTTTCGTCCAATCAGGATAGAGAGTCAAAAACGAAACCTAAGGTTTTTTGACCCCCAGGGGTCAACTGGGGACAGGGAGGAACTCCTTATATGGTCAGCACACTCTATAGTAGGGAGGATTATCACAACAAAACAAAAAAATAAGTGATATTTGAATTAAGTGAAATCACTGAATATACCTTTAATCATTGCCTCTCAAACCCACATACCACACGTAATGTGCGTTGCCTAACCAAAAGAACAGACATACAAACAATCAACATGCCACTCGATTGCGTGTCGACAGCTTGCTGCGCTACGATGGGGAAATTAAATTGCTGTACTGTACAGCGCTACAATTTGGAAACCAAATAGCTGTAGCCTACAGTGAACTGTAACATTGCTTGATCATCATGTAACTATATTACGTGTATGCAGTCAACATTAGCATTAGCGCTTTCATAGTTATATGGAGCATTTACCGTGGTGAGTGTTGACGTTGATTAGGTAGCCTAATTTAGCTTATTCACCCAGCTGGGTTCAACGAGACAGCAGTGTCTCGTTAAGCCCTGACGTTTCCAAAACAAGCTATGAATCGATGGTCGTATAGAACATTTAAGAATATGGCAAGTTAATTTAAGTTATATACTTTGATGCTGAGCACTAAGCAACTGATTTGGTTCGCAAACCAGAGGCCAGGCAGCGGTAGCAAGTTCAACAACCACCGTTCTATTCTGTCACTTCTCTGGTGCGCTGCTGCTGCCGCCTCCTTGACCTCCACCATGCAGTCCGGTCACATAGTATGGTAGCCTAAACTGTAAAAGTTAATCGCCAACATTCACCAGCTCAGCCCTCTTCATAAATACATTACACAAACAACATAATAGTTTTTTTTATTATAATAAAATATATATATACAAATAAAATAATAATAATAAAAAAGAAAATCACAGAAAATCACAGAGCCCGAGGCTCGGCCCGGGTCGGGTCGGGTAGGGTCGTGTTCGGGCAGAGATTGAGAACTCTAGTACCAATGTAGAGCTACTCTTGAAACATATTCCCGACATCACCATTGTCCAGAGAATAGCCCTCAATAGAGTATGCTATATGCAACTCCTAGCTTTATAGCAATGTGTTGAGTCATAAGGGTAGATAATGCTTGGTATAAATTTGGAGGTTCTGTCAAAAGGCAGTTGCAGTTAATGATGCAACCTGGGCCAAGTGCATCTGGGCTTGAGTGTATAAATTATGTGTGTGTGTGTGTGTGTGTGTGTGTGTGTGTGTGTGTGTGTGTGTGTGCGCGTGTGTCTGTCTCTACCGACACCACTGTGCCTGCCAGTATAGCTATGCATGTCTATAGGTCTGAATAGGTCTTTTTTGCGCATATTTGTTGTGTCTCACAGTCTCACTGTGTGTGTGTGTGCGTGTGCAAAATATCTCCTGGTTGAGAACCACTTCCATGGCTACTGCTCTCAGGGCAACAGACACACATAGAGAGCAAGAGATGTTGTCTGTCTCTCGCGATCTCTGTCTCTCTCTCTCTCACGCCAGTCTTTCTTTCTCTCTCTCTCTCTCTCTCTCTCTCTCTCTCTCTCTCTCTCTCTCTCTCTCTCCCTCTCCCATACACACACACTCTTCCTCTCTCTAAGTTCCCCCTCGACAACAGCCCGGCCAATTAAAAGGAAACTCTTGAAAGGGGAGCAATTATTTTTTTCCCGCAGCATACATGGCTCATGCTTGCTTCAACCCATTATTATCTCTCTGGTATCCTACCACGAGGTGCCCAGCCAACCATTCACCAGCAACCCCACTACATATCTGCCAGCCTCACTGCTTCTTCTCTCTATCTGGCTGTCTGCACTGATGAGAGCCGTATTGTACGACAGGGCAGTCTGAGGAGCAATGGTGAACAGAGCAACATGAGATAATGGGTGGATTATTAAGGGGAGCCCCTATTGAGAGAAAATATGTTTTTCATGCCAGTGCCACCACCCACCCGCCCGCTTCTCCCAACCCGCACTCAGTCTCTTTCCTTCCTTCCACCCCCCCCCCCCCCCCCCCCCCCCCCCTCCTCTTTTATTTTCCTCTCTCTGATGATCCCCAGCTGCCACATGCAAATGCAAGACAGAGCAGCGGGTTTAATGCTAATCAATACTGCGCAAACATTCATTTAAGGAGACGGGTGTGTGGCGACAGAGGGACCCGGCCTACTTGAAATGCATGCTTTACATTAGGGGCGCTGTCAGGGAAATGTGCATGAATACATGCAATGTAACCCACGACACATCTCGCAAAAAAGGCCTTGGTTAATCAGCTGGCAAAGACAGGGAGAGTGGAATGGAATAAAAGGATAAATAGATAACAACTGCAGAGACCAAAAAGGGGAAGGAATCGGGTGCTTTCATATACTGCATATAACCACCTCACCTGGATAAATAATGGAGACCTCTCTCGCTGTCATTACATAAGGCTTTTGTGTGAAGATTGTGCATGGCTGTACCCAAGGAGAAAGGTGTAAATGGAAAGGCATGGGGTGTAAGGTGCCACAGGCGTGGGCTCCCTGTTGCCTCCATCATCCATAAAAGCACATAAGTAGACACCTAAAGGGCTTGGATTAAAAGCTCCACAGTGAGAGAAGCATCCTGGGACATGTAAAACAGCTTGTTAATATTACTTTGATCTCTGCTGCTAATCAATCATCTTGCATGATGTTTTTTATTTATTTTATTTTTAAGAATAGGCCATGGCTCAGGCTGCTTAAATGAGTATTGGGTAATTAAACCATGGCCTGACAGCTCACACGCGAGCCCACTTTCCAATCCCAGGCAGCGTGCACCTTCATATGAGCCCATTTGAGATTCTCCAGTGGAAAATTGACACTGATTAAATTGTTGTGATTTGAGAGTGAGAATTAGTCATTGGAAGCATACTCGACCGAATAATGACCTCCACTAAAACAGAACTCGGTCATGTGTCATTTCTAACACCTGAGCCCATTGGATATTTAACAGTAAATATGGCAAATAATAAGATAGTCAAAGATATTTTGGCAGAATGGTGAGTATGATTATGTATAGACTAAACAATTTATATCTCTTTTCTCTGTCTTACAGCAAAACAAAATAAGCAAATTAACCACGTAACCACAACTGACAATTTCGATGTTAAAAGTAAAGTCTCAAAGTCATTCTATCAGACCATCCAATTACAAATTTGCAGTCAAAGGCTGATTCTGCTGTGTGTATTCTGTGAGACTTTGGAATTTGGTTTTGCATGAATAATATAGTTATTTTGAAAATCCCTTGAAAGAATAAAGGTTTCAGTTAAAAGTACTATTGGTGAAGAAATTTAGTGAATTGTGAAATGAAATGTTCAAGATAGTAGGAATCTAAGCCATTTCTATTACTTTGGGAAGAAAACATTACATAATGTCACTATAAATCACAATTGGTTCTCTGCTTTTTTGACCTGTTGGCTCATTCATTATCTGAGACATACTTTACTCAGTATGGAAATAACAATGCTGAAAAATATCTAGATGGACCTTTCGATTCCCTCCATGTTTTCTTCCCTGTGGGTGTGTGTGGAAGTGGGGGAGTTATGAGTGTGCGATTCTTTCTTCTCTCATTTACACTAAGGCACAAATCTGCCTTTTCTTTCAAGCTCTGTGCCCAGCAGACTCTCATTTGGCCACATCACAGTCCCAGAGAGACGTTGCCGGATTGCCTGTCTAGTGTCTACCATGGATGTACGCACGCACGCACGCACGCAAACACACGTGCGCATGCTTGCAACCGCCTCTCAGGCCTGTCTGCGCCAGCACTCTCATTGAGATGCTTTTGCTGTAAAGTGGGGCTATCTGGCCACTTTCTCTGACCCCGAAATAGAATCATTGAAAACAAAATAACACCCAAACATTCCCCAAGCAGTCATTTACAATAGCCACACAGCTCGACAGGCCCTTGTTTTACAGCTTGCTCCAAACAATCAATACGCGTCTCTCCAGTAGAGTAAAGTAACTAAGTGCATTTACTCAACTACAGTACTACAATTTTGAGGTATTTTTTACTTTACTGGAGTATTTCTAATTTTCAGTACTCTCAGAGGCAGATATTGTACTTTTACTCCACTAAAAGTATTTGAAAACTTCACTAGTAGATATTATTACAAAACATACATTGACCATTTCAGCTCTATAGATTTTGGCCATTTCAAAATATCCGTTCACAGTCCGCAATGCGCTGCAATCTATATAGATCTGATCTTTTCAAAAGATTTTATAGGCCTACATTTCATACATTTGAAACCGTATGAAAATGGTAGGCTACATTCTGCATAATGAGTATACTTTCTATACTGTACTTGTAGTAAGTACATTTTGATTGCCAATACTTTTGTACTTTTACTCAAATTGATTGATTGATTGAATACTATTAACAGAAGTACAGTTCAATACGAGGTCTGCTAAGAGGATTTAAACCCAAGAAAGCCTATGGCTTGTTTCCATTTGTGGTCGTTCATTGAATTCCGGACTTTTACTTGTAACCGAGTATATTTCTATTGATAGTTTTACTTAAAGGGCCACTTCACCCCTTTTGCAACCAGAGCTTATTTAAAGGTATATTCAGTGATTTCACTTAATTCAAATATCACTTATTTTTTTGTTTTGTTGTGATAATCCTCCCTACTATAGAGTGTGCTGGCCATATAAGGAGTTCCTCCCTGTCCCCAGTTAACCCCTGGGGGTCAAAAAACCTTAGGTTTCGTTTTTGACTCTCTATCCTGATTGGACGAAAGGCTGGGTCCCACAGCCAAAAACGAAACCTAAGGTTTTTTGAGTGAAATCACTGAATATACCTTTAAATGTTGTTTAGGACACAAGAAACAGTTGGCTAGGGTTTTTATGTGTGTATTTAATATGTTTTTTTATAGATATTTTAGTCATGACGCCATGTTCATGACCAAAAACCTGTCATGAAAATGGGGTATCACTTCCTTCGTGGACTACAAAGTCACACCTCCATGCAGCCTCCACCCTCTCCACAAGGAGGGGAAGTGCACTAAAGCATTATGGGCATTGTAGGAATTGAATGAGTTCATTTTTAAAATTTTGAACTGTGAACTGAACTAGTTCATAAAAAAATTATACTTTCCCAACACTGACTGTTATCACCTACAAATACTATTAACACTGAGTGACTGCAGTTTCTTCCAGTGGTGAAATCTCCCTTTAAGTGAAAAATGCGAGTTTTTCCTACCACTGCACCTCACCATCACCGTGCTCCCTCTCTCGCTGGAACGTGTTTCCACCCTTTCAATTTGCCTCTCCATCGTTCTCATCCCATCTCTTTTCAAACACCCTCCTTCATTTGCTCTGTCTTCTCTGTTCCGCTCCTCCCTCCTTTTTGTTCTCTCTCATCCCTCCCCCGTTTCTCCATCACTCTCTCGGGGGACAGCTTTTTCAAATAAACTGATTTTCCGCGGCTGTCCGCTGTCATTGGGTAATAGGAAAAGCACAGAGGAATCGGCTGCAAGAAAGTCAATCAATCAATGCTCTCTTCGATTGGAGTTAACTCTCCCAGAAGTCACTAACCCCGTCCATGTCCCACTTACATTCTTGTTTATTATGGAACTTAGTACAATTGTATTGGACAGTGACGGCTAGAGTAGTTGGATAAAATAAAGTGTTAACAATGATGAAGGTACAGTGAAAACCAGGTTTCATTCACCAGCTCTCCTCTCTAACAAATTGCTACCATCTGGGTGGGAAAATTCTAGTTGTGATTTGTTTTTTTTATATGGCCTAGATTGTGATGTTATATGATGGACCTTGCTGACCAGTAGCTTATTAGTGTAAAGGGCCTTGCAAACGGGGAGCGAGGAACGCACACGTTGTTGCCTGGATCAACGACAGGTCTGCTACAGGTCTGCTCAAGAGGGGCGCGACAACGCAAGCGTAAACAAACCTAATCCAGGTCTGGTGAATCACGGGACCGTGCTCACGTAAATACGTTGCGTTGTCGCACCGCAACTTCTCAGAGCAAAAACGCAGGTCTCATTGAAAATTAACTATAGGCGTATTTTATCGCTCCCCGTTAAAGGCCCTTTAAGCTTCTCCTGTGGATAGCCTATCATAATGTACTTTTAAGCTTCTCCTGTGGATAGCCTATCATAATGTACTTTTATTGACCCTATAAGTAATTTAATATAGGTAAGGTTTTACACACTCAAATGGTACCGATATCTGGCCTGGCCCATGGACTATCTGTCTCGCTCTCTCTCTCGCACACACACGCAAACTGACAGAACAGAACAGAACAGCCAACATCCAGTGGCTGTCACTCTGCCGTTTAAATGAATGGTTGCCTCTTGCCCTGTCCAACGAGCCCGCTAATTGTATTTTCTCTTACTTGGTGGCTTTTGACAAGCTCCATCAGTCTTGTATGGCATGTGTAAAATGACAGTCCACCTAGTTGACATTGTAAATGGTAGTTCGGTCAGGGCCCTCTTCTCCTCAGGGCCAAGAGGTTTGTTCAAACATTTTGCCTTGCCTCATTAATTCTTCCTGAAAAAGGGAAGGCAAGACTTAGTCCTCCATTATGTTTGGCTGGTTGCCCTACCTTTGTGTGTAGAGGGACGAAGAAGATGTCTGTTCTCCCAATTTAGCCCTTGGGTAAATGGGTTTACAGTACATGAAGGGTGATAGAAACTACTATAATAGAATATCATCTCAAAATCCAACACCTTTTTCATTTTCTGAAATGACGACTGAATTGTTGCACGTTAAAGAATGTGCGCGTTGAAGCAGAATGTAGCACAATGTATCTCAGACACTGAGGAACTTAATTTAGTGAAAATACATATCATATAAAGACACAGTCATTACAACAGTGTTACATTCTCCCATGCTATAGGAGTAGTGGAACAGAAGGTCTTCAGTGTGCTGGTGTAACCTTTTCCTTGTCAGTACTTTAGCCAGCCCTCATATCTCACTTATCAATAGATAATTATAATTATCAAGCAGCATCTCTCTCTGACTCAATTCCCTGGCTTGAACACTGAGCTAAAAGTCTTTCAATGGCACGTATCACCCAGACTTGAACTTCCTGCTCTCAAATGTCAATGTACACTGCACGAATATAAACGCTTAACATTTAGTAGGCTGTGGTCAAGGCATTGTGCAGTGGTGACATTTCAGATCAGTGACCATAATGTTTTCTGGGAAGATGTAAAACACATTGTGTTGGAGACTCTCAATGTTTCAGTGTTAGATTTGAGGGGAAAGCCTGTGTGTGTGTGTGTGTGTGTGTGTGTGTGTGTGTGTGTGTGTGTGTGTGTGTGTGTGTGTGTGTGTGTGTGTGTGTGCGTGTGCGTGTGCGTGTGCGTGTGCGAGGGAGAGAGGGAGATATGTTTTGTGATTTGTGTGTTGATTTTGTGGGTAAGGGAGCCAGAAGGGGGAGGGGAGTGGTATTACGCAGGAAGAAAAATTGCCATTGTCGCAGGCAGAGACAGTGGTAAATGGTGCGTCATTTTGCAGTAATTTACAAATCGCGTAGTGGAAACAAAATTAGATTAAGTGGGTCCGTTGAAATGGGCCTGCTAAACATCACTATTAATTATGTCGCTGTCAAGAACAAATATTATTTATTTCTGTGTGGAGAGTGAAATCATGTCGTATAGGTGACTGCTTTGGGTTCTCTTTTTTGGAGGGAGACATTTTTCATGTGCACACACATGCATTCCTAAAAGGAGCCAAAGGGAAACATGGACATTCAATCAACGGCCACTAATGTCTCCATTATTGTCAGGGCAATGAATGGCTTAACTTGACATTATGTGGATTAATAACCAGTGGAACCCAAAAGTCATTGCAGACATTAATGAGCGAGGCATTGTTTTCCATACTTAAACAGCCAAAGTAGTGATCGTCAAAATAAAAATCAGTTCTGACATCACATCACACTGACATTTCTCCAGCAGTAAGTATTAAAATACTGCATTTGAATCCAATTTGAACGTTTACAAACAAATATAAATAAATATTTAATTTGACACAAAAACCCTAAGCCTAAGGCATGGTTACTATATGTCCAGTTTGAGGTCAAATACTAAATAGGTCAGAGACAGTATTCCTGACTGGAAAAACCTACTGTGTGAGCGTACTGATACTCAGTACCATTACTCGGTACTCATTTATGTGTATGTCTTTAAAGGTTTTGATGAATTGAAAATGTAGGACCCTTATGTAAACAAGTCTCATTGCTTTTTCTGGTTTTATCCTCTTTTTGTATTGACCTATTTTCCTTGAACTGTGCCCATTCTGCAAACTGTTAATACAATTATCAATCAATCAATCAGTCAATCAATCAGTCAGTCAGTCAGTCAGTCAGTCAGTCAGTCAGTCAGTCAGTCAGTCAGTCAGTCAGTCAGTCAGTCAGTCAGTCAGTCAGTCAGTCAGTCAGTCAGTCAGTCAGTCAGTCAGTCAGTCAGTCAGTAAGTCAGGGGTAATAGGGGACTGCTAGATGACTGTGGCTGTTTGTGCGATAACAACCACAAATATTCTTTAGGCCTACAGTATTAATAGTGGAAGTCTGCAGTGGGAACATTCACAGTATTAGAGGGGCCAACCAACTGCCTTGATCTCAGCATTTACTTGAAGTAAGTGCAGCCTGACGTGTAAACAAGAATTATGTGAAATTCTGCAAGGAACTTGGAATCCACAGGACTACTTCTAATACTACCAAAGTGAATCACTGCCATTTTCTGCTCTAAAGGAGGCCAAACATAATAGTGACTTATTGTAAAAAAAAACAACAACACACAAGTTTCATATTTTGCATTGCGTTAATATTTGTCCCCATTCCCTCCCACAAATATACACACGGCTCAGATAAATGGTTTCATATTTTCTTTCAATACTTTCAATATATTAGTTTCCTTTCTTTCAAGACTTTCAATATTCTATTTAAATCCTGGCCTTAAACTCATCTCCAATTATAACTGCAGGCTAATTCCAGAATTTGTTAATTCAATTCAAAAAATGTAAGTCCATCCAATTCAACTTCAACTCTCTAACCCCAGGTCTGAAACCTGATTCTAAAGTCCTTGTCTTAATTAGCTCCAGCTCTATCCTCAACTCCACCTCAGCTCCTATCTTTATCCCCAGATGCCAATAACTCTAGGCTACCGCGGTATGCTAAATTCTATTCGGCTTCAATATCGGACCTAGTTATAACCCCGGCCCCAGAACTACTTCTCGGGCCACTGCTTCATCCCCTTTAACCGTGCTCTCTACAACGCAGACCCTGCCCTCCACAGGCCCAGCAAAGGCCCATCATCGCTAGCCGATTGTGGATAAGCCCATGTTCCCCAATCTCTATCTGCCTGGCAGGCTGTCCCATACTCATTAGACCCCCTTACTGGGTACCCAGCTGGGGGGTTGGGGGTTGGGAGGAGGAGCATGAGAGGATAGGCCTAGCCCCAGATCCCTCGGTACTGGCCATCCGGAGGGGGGCATCTGGCAAGGCTGCACCCCAGGTCAGGCTATCTGAAGAGGGAGCACATCAGTGGGTGCTTCATAGATGGCTCACTGTCTGTCCCTGGCAGCTTGTCATCTATCACTGCTGAGCAGCGGCGTCAGGTGGGAACGTGATTAATTTCACTTTACCATTCTCAGAAATAAGCCCTATAAATCATCTTAAGCTTGGCTTGTGTGCAGGTTTTGTGTTGCCGGGGCTGGTATGACAAATCTTTACCCGGGTCCCTTCGCCCTGCTCCGCTTCGCCTTGCCTCTGGGGTTCAGGCAAAAGAGACCAATAGCAAAGAGACAGCTTTACAGTGAAGCTCAGGGATGTCAAGTGTCCACTCGCACAGGTGTGAAAGAGAAATGTGCACACACATCCTCACGGCTGACATTCACGGCTGACACATGCATTGACAAGACATGTCATCATCATTGTGACGAAGAAGACATGTGCGACGTCATTAACAAACATCAGGACCTCTCCTTTTCAATCTCCTCTTCCCTTATCCGTCCGTCTGGCCTGTCTATGGCGGATGATAGGAGAGGAGAGAAGGATGGGGTACTGGACAATCAAATGGAACATGCTGATGACGTGGACGTGTCAGTGGATTCTGTGACAGTTGGGGAGTGTGGGAGCAGAGTGGGTTCTAGTTTATTACCACAGCCAGAGAACACATCACATCTCATATGTCAGAGGTAATAAGGACACTCCAGTGATGGGTGGCAGACTGCCAATATGTCAGGCAAGGCACCCCACTATGAAAGCCTTTTCTATTAATTTTACAGATGTGCTGCTGTTCGGTGAGTGATTTAGCTACTCTTTAGTGAGACCTCCACTTCCTCTCTCCCTCTACCCTCTCTCACTCCCCATAACTCTATCTCTTCCTCTCTCACCCTCTCTCTCTCCTTCCTTTCTTTCTGAGTGCATGCAGTCAATGGAGCTAGGCAACATTGGTTTTAAAAGTATATAATTGACGTACGTCAGCAGAAATGAGTCATTCTCCCCTGAGATGTTCGTTCTTTTTTTTTTTACCTCACGATGCCAATGTTTTTAATTAACTAATGCTTTTCAAATGAATCTCCGATCATGTGTGAGGGAAGATACTTACCCTTAAAAGTATCTTGGGCTTGATGGATTAACTCTTGAGGAAGTGGGTCATGTGTCTCATACATTAAGTGTCTCTCCATTGCTTTGTCACTCCTGTTAACTAGAGGCATAATGGGGCATTATGTGTAGAGATATCTATAGCGCTGACGCTGTCACTGATTTAACATAAGATGGCATGAGAAAACATTGACAGATGGGACATGTGGTGGCATACAGACAGTTCTATCTTTTATTTTCCTACAGTTATGACACTTTCACCTTATATCCCAATGGCATAATACTCTCCCCCGTAAGAACCATATTTACCCTAACAAGCATTGTCATTCCCTGGTGAGCTTGGTGAACAATTGCCCCACAATCAGTTCTCTGCCAAACCCGTGGTATGCCCACAACATTACTCCAGCACTGAAGTGAGGCCAATCGATTCGACTACGCACAAGTGTGGTCAGAGCCACCGTCAAAATATAATGCTGAAATAAAGGAAAGAATGAGGACACTTGTGAAAAAGTAATCACATTCATGGTACAGAAAGAAGATGCTATAGGAGAGGAGCTTGTAACATTGGAGAGAGTGAAACAAAGGATCCTTTTTTCTGCACAAAAGATGTGTGTTTGCAATTCCTCTTCCTGAACTCCAGTCTCCACTTCCTCTCTCCGGCACATTGTAGCACAAGGATCCAGATTGCATGCCTAGTAAATACCCATGTAGAGCTTTCTCTATTTGATATTTATATTCCCATTGAAGTGCTCTTGTTCCTGAAGTTTTAATTGGATGCTAATAAATAAATCATTCCATCTCTTCCTCAGCAGATGTGCGAGTGAGCGTCCTGCCACATGATATCTTGCCGCTGTGCAGGTGTGTGCACTCGGGTTCATGTCAGATCGGTACGTTGGGCACTGAGATATACCAGCCTGGGCCCCCTTAATCTGGCGCGCTGGAGCACAGTGTGAATGTCACATATCAAACACAGGCATGTTGACAGGCCCCGGAGAGGGATCACAGTTCACTGTGACCCGTTTCTTGCGGGAGAAATGCTTTAAACACATCTGTAGATGGATGGTTTATCTGTCCTCAAGGAGGAAATAAATGTCCACGGTTAGTGCATACAGTCCATACGTAAGACATGTGGAGTTGTGGGAGATGAAGATATGTACATATGTAATTTAGTTTCCGATTTCTTTATTTATTAGCACAAAGAGTTCAAATACATATAACCATATTGTGCAGGAGAGGTTTAGAAGCCTAGGGGCTTCTAGAGAACTTCGCCAATTATTTTAATCAAACTTACATTATTTAAAAATACCAGTAATACAGTACATTCAAGAGATATGCATAAATAAGTACACTGTATGCATATATTACAAACAGAATAACCAATACCCACCTGCCTACAGTACAAACCTACACACCCACATAACCAAATGCATACAGTATGTACATTTATCTAGTGCTTTTTTTTGTAGTTTGATTTAAAGACCAGCAGAGGAGGAGATTTTAATTAATTCATTAATTTGGAATGTGTGCCTGTAAATCAGTGAGAACTTCGTCTGGGAAAGTATTGTATTGTGATGATGCCAGATTGGATCGTCAGTTTGCAGCTAATTAACCCATTAAAACCGGGAAAGCATATCTGTGTCATCTTAGATTATAGCTAAAAAGCCTTAGATTACTGTATATACTTTGGCTAATCAAAAATAGCAGCAAGCTTCGTGCCACAAGCATTTTTAACCACAATCTTTGCTTATGGGAGTCCATGGAAAAGAAAATATTTTTTACAAAATACTTTTGGGGGTCCTTGACATCATTGACATGAAAAGGTTTGTGCATCACTGCTAGCATGAATTCAAGTTTTTCAGAAAACTGTTAATATTTAATAGCTTGAACCAGTGCTGGTTGTCTCGTTAGAGCCCGCTGCAGTGGTGTCAGATCCGAACTTAACCGGGATGCATTGAGTTCTGGGATCACTGAGGACTTTTGGGCTGTAAGGCCTGTCTCGTACGGAAAGCAATAGTCTCTTGCGTGGAGCGTAGCAAATGCTGATAGCTGCCTAAACCTCTTCGTTTTAAACTTGCGTTGGAATCACAGACAGACAGAGGGCAATTTGACCACAGATTGGCAAACATTAAGATCACTAAAGACAGTTTGCTGCTGAAATCTCTCTTTAAGTCGAAGGTTCCAGCCGTCCACAATGCACTGAGTGTCTTTGTGCAGAACTATTGGAATGCTGAAGGAATACAGCAGAAATGTATGTTCTCCACAGCACGCCTTCCATGTTGCTGAAGCTTTCGTCACCATCAATGGGGTCATTGCCAGGCATTTCTCAAAACCTCTGTTCTGGTCGAACCAGTAGGTTGCTTGTGCTGTTGTCTTGGTTGTTTTATGCCACAGGCTGTGGAGTCATCAGATCAAAATCGGACAGATTTCTTGCAACCCAAACACCAGCTGCAAATAAACCCAAGTTGACCAGTAGGTTCCTTCTAAAATCATTTCTGTCTGCTGCGAATTGGCAAGCAGACGTGATCCATCCTACCACACCAGGTGGACGCAAAGAACCCTTCTTCACAGCCGCTCCACTCATCTTTCTTTAATGCGACTGGTATGTGAGTGTGACTGTGTGACTCTTCGGATTCTTCTTATATATGTTTCACTAGATGCGTGTCATGATGCCGATGCCAGCCAACTGAGTACGTATCACCATGACGATGCCAGGTGTGTATATCCGTATATGAGGTCAGCGCTGGTTATTGCTGTTGTCTCCATACATGGAGCTATAGGTTGTCTCCATATATGGAGCTCTAGGTGAAAGCCTTCGTAACAGCCACCCCCAGATCTCCCATAGGAATCTGTACCATATCAAGAAGGCTTAACCAGATTACGTCGGCACTTCGGGCCACCCCATTAGAAGCGTACCTGGCCCATGGGGCCACCCCATCGAGAGCGTACCTGGCCCTTGATGCCACCCCATCGAGAGCGTACCTGGCCCTTGATGCCACCCCATCGAGAGCGTACCTGGCCCTTTGGGCCACCCCGTCAAGAGCGTACCTGGCCCTTTGGGCCACCCCGTCAAGAGCGTACCTGGCCCTTTGAAAGCGTATTGCCAGACCTTCACCGACTCCTGTCTGTTCTGACTGCCACCGATGTTATATCTATCATAGCCTTGGAATCCTGGCCTGTCCGTGTCCTGCTGTCCCAGGGACTGGGTCTCATGCCGTCTTAAGGATGGATTCTCCTGCCCTCTGCCAGGTCCTTCGATCTCCGCCTGCCATGTGGGTCCCACCACTTCAGGTCCCTGGCATCTGACAACCTGATGCCCAGAACCTCCAGAGCCTACGAGCTCTGGAGGCAATAAAGGATTGTTAAGGTGAATCTGCTCCACAAGTCTTTGCACTGGCTGCTGTAACCTCCTGAATCCTTGAGAAGCCGCTCCACCACCATCCCTGGAAGCTTCCTACGTCCTGTGTTACTGCAGTACGCCCTAATCCGTACTCGAATGGACTTATTGAATAGCTTGAACCAGTGCTGGTTGTCTCGTTAGAGCCCGCTGCGCTCGATATTGCTGTTGTCTCCATACATGGAGCTATAGGTTGTCTCCATATATGAAGCTCTAGGTGAAAGCCTTCGTAACAATTAGGATTTAACTACATCTCATCTTTTCTGAAATGGGACTCTGAACCCTACCCCACGCTCACGTAATTTCCCCAAATTTATGGTACCAAAAGATAACTGTGAACTTGGTAGATCTGCTCTTAGCTTATGTGGCCCTAAACCTTGGTGAGCAATGCATTCAGACCCCCACAATATGTACCTGTAACTGTTTTTAGATCGTTAGATCGTTTTGAAATGTGTCTTTTTTTTATATAATTTTTATCCCACGACTTTGTAACCCATTTTTCACCCCTGTGTCAATTATCTAATGTGATCCTGGGCTCTACACACCCTCCGAGCAACGGACTTGAACTCATGCCCAAGTTGCTCCTTTACACCTGACAGGGTCCTGATCTTCTGATGTATTGTGATGTTTTTTAAATACTGAAAATCAGTTTGATTACTCAGTATAATTTCGAGAATAAACAAAACTTGAATGAATGAATGAATAACCGCAAGCACGGGAGCAGCGCATGTCCGACCGCATGTCCGACTGTTGTTTCCGCATGTCGGACCTTTGGTGTGTCGGATCTGCGTGTGCATCCCAAACAAGTGGCCAGGTCTATGAAAACAAGCCAAAAAGAAGCAACTGGGCTGTGTTTTACCACTTTACATCAGCTACTAATCTACAAGCTCACAGCGACACATTGTGAGGTTTTACATCTGTTATTTAAAAGAAAACAAAATATTTTGTGTAGGTCATATTAATCTGGGAGTGCTTGACGTGAAAAAAATGTGGGAACCGAAGCACTGGTTTAAACAACATTAGGAAGCCTAAATAAGCAACTACACTTAGAAACAAGCCCAAAAAACACAACCAGCTACTACCAATAATTTCAAGCGACTTTATAGAAAAACAAGCCAAACGTCGCTTATACTAAGCAGACATGGCAACACTGGCTGTGACAACTGAATAGGAAGTGTGGAGGAAGTGAACACACATTCACTTTGTGTGTTTTCCCCCAGTAAGGTCCTTGGGAAACAGGTTGATAAGATCATGTAAGATAAGATTAGATAAGATAAACCTTTATACTGTATCCTGTGGGGAAATATAGCAGCAACAGCAGTAAGAATGAAACACAGCAGAGCTACAGGTAAGAATCAAGATTCATACCAACACAGATAAAATAGTTAAACTTGGACACTAGATATCTGCACTGCATCTAAATGACATGTAAAATAACTTCTGGAAGTTGAAGAAGTGGGTGTTTATACATGCAAGTATGTAACGTGCGTTAGTATACAGGCACAATATATACAGTACACTGTTGAACATACATATGTATGACCCTGCTTTGTCTTGATGTCATCAGAAGTTTGGCCTTCTCAAACATAATCTGCACATAATATTATTATATGCCTTTGTGTCATCTTTAATTTACTGTCCGTGGAGACCCCATGTGTGTGGGTGGCATTGAGGAAGCTTACCAACCATAGTCCAGCAGGGCTGAAGGCGTTCTATGAAAAATGAACTCCAAATGCTGTTTACTCCAACCACCCTTTCTTCTGCTGTGACTTCTTGTATAAAAACAATGCGTTGCAGTGCCCTGGGCATGAGTGGGCAGCACTTGCACGGCTAAGAGGGATAAGCTGGCACACCTCTCAAATGGAGAGAATGCCCACCTATTGAGAATGTCTGCCTAATTACAACTAAACGACAATAATGCAAAAGTGGTACAGTATATTAATTGCGTCTGTGAGCAGCTGGAAGCAGCTCCCAGACGGCAGTGGGTGGTGACTCTGTAGTTGCACACTGCTTTTTCTCTGCCTTTACATCTAGATTTCCATAAGCCTCTCGGTACAACCAATTCGACACTCATTTGCAATGGTAGGATGATGATGAAGATCAGATGTAAACAAAAATAGAGCATAAGGTCACTGCTGCTGCCAGGCATGGTACTGTACCAAGTGAATAAATAAAAATTAAATAAATAAAACATCTTAGCAATGCAACTCTTTTGAGAAACCAAGCCTGTGAGGATTAAAGAGTACTGACTTGGCTGTATCAGATCTTGGCTTTCCAGAACCCGAGATTCCAGAGATCTTTACCCCATTGTAAACCAGCCTGGATTATTTGAAGGCTACTGTAATTATTTTCTATTTAGAAACCCATGCTTGCCAAATTGCTTATAGTAGCCTACATACATTATTTCATGTGGTTGAATGTCTATATAGATGTAAATGCTAACCAAGGCACACATTGTTTCCATTCACAGTGATGGAGACATACAGTGAGTAGCTTACATTGATAACTAAATACTGGTAAAATAAAACAAGTCCCATACACCTATTGTACATTGAGTCAGACCAATGTGATCTAATCATCTCTCTCTCTCTCTCTCTCTCTCTCTCTCTCTCTCTCTCTCTCTCTCTCTCTCTCTCTAGTCTCATCTCCGTTTCTCTGACTTTATTCTGCTCTCTCTCCCTCACTCGGTTCAGCGGCCCATCCTATCCCGTCACAGCCGGTCCTGCCCAACCCCCATACCTGCTTATTAATTTAGAATCATTTGCAGCACCTCCAGGGGGAGATAAATGCCAGGTGCAGAGACAGGGCAGTGGTGAACCCATAAAAACTATTACAGAGGCTTCTTCATCACCCCTACTGCCATGGCCTGATTATAGCCTCAACACTGCAGCGCAGAAGCCAAACCATGGGAGACCATGGTGTTTCTTTCTCACTGTCTGTCTGCATCCCAGCCTCTTTCCTTTGAATCAGGGTCACCGACAACAGTGTCATAAGACACGATGGTGACATACAATTGTGGTACAGTGCAGTCAGTGGTAGGCTACCCAAATGTGGTGCCGAGACACAATGAATCATGGTGTACTGTGAGACCAGACCGGGTGCATGTCTTGGGATTCTGTGACAACCACACATTGTTATTGTAATAAGGCCTCATTAATTACTTGTTACTTGCGCAAGCAGAGCACGCAAGTCATAATTTCGCCAGGTCTCTTCCGCCGTGACAGCTGTCCCGCCATTCGATGTTTATGCAGAAAAACATCAAATCTGTGCCTGTTTTGCTGGGGCCAAACGGCCACAAATGACCATATTTCATACGTCATCATTTAGAGCTAGTCATACGTATACTATATACACAAGTAAGACGCGCAAACGCGTGAAGCGAACGCAGCTCGTGTGTGTGTGGTTGTGTGTGTGTGTGTGTGCTACAGCTGCGCCCTGTGTGTGTGTGTGTGTGTGTGTGTGTGTGCGTGCGTGCCACAGCTGCGCCCTCTGGTGGCGGGCCGGTGGTGTAACAGCGTGACACCACACAGCGTGACACACAGACACTCAGCCCCTGCTGTCATAGTAAGTGGCTCACTGCGTTCGCAATAATCAGTAAAAATAAAATAGCAAATTGTGCCTGATTTGCTGGGACCAGAGTACGTGGTGTGTATATGTATGACTAGCTCTTAATGATGACGTAAGAAATATGGTCATTTGTGGTCGTTTGGTCCCAGCAAACCAGGCACAGATTTGCTGTTTTCTTGCATAAACATCAAATGGCGGGACAGCTGTCACGGTTTTTGGCGCAAAGTAACCACAGTATACCGCTAATCAACTTACAACTACACACTCTATATAGTATATGTATATGTATACGTATGTCCTACGTCATCATTTACAGCTAGTCATACGTATACTATATACATAATCAGTATAAAATAAAATAGCAAATTGTGCCTGATCTGCTGGGACCAGAGTACGTGTTGTGTATATGTATGACTAGCTCTCAATGATGACGTAAGAAATATGGTCATTTGTGTAATCTGGTCCCAGCAAACCAGGCACAGATTTGCTGTTTTCTTGCATAAACATCAAATGATGGGACGGCTGTCACGGTTTTTGGTGCAAAGTAACCACAGTATACCGCTAATCAACTTACAACTACATACTCTATATAGTATATGTATATGTATACGTATATGTATACGTATGTCTTACGTCATCATTGAGAGCTAGTCATACGTATACTATATACATAATCAGTCAAAATAAAATAGCAAATTGTGCCTGATCTGCTGGGACCAGAGTACGTGGTGTGTATATGTATGACTAGCTCTTAATGATGACGTAAGAAATATGGTCATTTGTGTAATCTGGTCCCAGCAAACCAGGCACAGATTTGCTGTTTTCTTGCATAAACATCAAATGGCGGGACAGCTGTCACGGTTTTTGGCGCAAAGTAACCACAGTATACCGCTAATCAACTTACAACTACACACTCTATATAGTATATGTATATGTATACGTATGTCCTACGTCATCATTTACAGCTAGTCATACGTATACTATATACATAATCAGTATAAAATAAAATAGCAAATTGTGCCTGATCTGCTGGGACCAGAGTACGTGTTGTGTATATGTATGACTAGCTCTCAATGATGACTTAAGAAATATGGTCATTTGTGTAATCTGGTCCCAGCAAACCAGGCACAGATTTGCTGTTTTCTTGCATAGACATCAAATGGCGGGACAGCTGTCACGGTTTTTGGCGCAAAGTAACCACAGTATACCGCTAATCAACTTACAACTACACACTCTATATAGTATATGTATATGTATACGTATGTCTTACGTCATCATTTACAGCTAGTCATCCGTATACTATATACATAATCAGTAAAAAATAAAATAGCAAATTGTGCCTAATCTGCTGGGACCAGAGTATGTGTTGTGTATATGTATGACTAGCTCTCAATGATGACGTAAGAAATATGGTCATTTGTGTAATCTGGTCCCAGCAAACCAGGCACAGATTTGCTGTTTTCTTGCATAAACATCAAATGGCGGGACGGCTGTCACGGTTTTTGGTGCAAAGTAACCACAGTATACCGCTAATCAATTTACAACTACATACTCTATATAGTATATGTATATGTATACTAGGGCTGTCAAATGATTAAAAATTTTAATCAGATTAATCACAGCTTCAAAATTAATTTAATCATGATTAATCACCATTCGAACTATGTCCAAAATATGCCATGTTTTCCTGTTTATTGTTGTGGAAATGGAAATATAAATGACAGAAAGCGGATATACATTCGTTTTTGAATGTTTTTTGTTTTCTAATGCATTTAGTATAGACATGATGTGATGTGAGCATTTGTAGGCCTAGACTACACTTTGAGTTAAATCAACACTGGCTTTTGGCCATGTAGACTGCGGTCCCCCAGGAGGAAGTCACTAATGTTGCTCTGGAGAGGGAAGTCTGGAACACTCTGGTGGAGCTGTTGCCCCCGCGACCCGACTAGGGATAAGCGGTTGAAGATGGATGAATGGAGACTGGGGTCCCAGTCCAGAGATGAAAATCATAATAAAATGGCCTAGGCTACTTTCTATCAATTTAATTTGGGGGTCCTTGAAATTAAAATAGCTGAGAAGCAATGGGTTAAACTGTAGACTATAGTTAATTGAAATTCACAAAATACAATAATGGCACATGAGCATTTTTGGAAACAGGGCTTGGTTTAGAAAACCCTATATTTTGCGCTAAAGTAATTATTGAATAACATATAAATGTAGGTTTTAAGGCTAGAATGGCATTGTAGTGGAATGTAGTGAGAGGCGAGATTGTCTCTCCTTCATTGCGGGACTGCAGGACTAGTCTGGAGATAGTTAGTCGTGAATCAGCTTCAGTCAGTGTTTTGGTTCGTACCTGGAGTTGTGCATTATCTCCGCTGTGCACAGCAGCACAGGGGAACTGTCTTTAATATATCCATGGTCGTTTTCAGTTGCTTTCCATGTGCGACACGAAAGTACCATGTGTTTGTTTTGGTAATAGCCTACTGCAGGCGCAGCCATGCTGATTCACGTAATCGCGTAGGACAAAACGAAACCAGCCGGACAAACATTAATGGCATTTTCAAAATGTCCACAAGTTGCGACGGACCCGAGTGATCATTCTTGCAGCGCGCTGATAGCTAACACTAGTAGTGTGTGTGTGTGTGTGTGTGTGTGTGTGTGTGTGTGTGTGTGTGTGTGTGTGTGTGCAGTGTAGCCTAATGGGGCTTTGCTAGGCAGACAAAGTAACGCAACAGAGTTACAGAATCAAACCACTTTGCAACCAAACTACAATACACAAGCTATCTCTCTGGTGTTGTTCAATCATGACTGTGTGCTACACAGTGACAGATTTGTTATGCTCTGGACGTTCCTGAGCCGCGCGCACGGGAGCATGTTAGGGGGAACACTAATTAACATGCGTTAATTGCGTTAAATATTTTAACGCAATTAATTAACGCAATTGATTAATGCCATTAACGCGTTATTTTTGACAGCCTAATGTATACGTATATGTATACGTATGTCTTACGTCATCATTGAGAGCTAGTCATACGTATACTATATACATAATCAGTAAAAATAAAATAGCAACTTGTGCCTGATCTGCTGGGACCAGAGTACGTGGTGTGTATATGTATGACTAGCTCTTAATGATGACGTAAGAAATATGGTCATTTGTGTAATATGGTCCCAGCAAACCAGGCACAGATTTGCTGTTTTCTTGCATAAACATCAAATGGCGGGACAGCTGTCACGGTTTTTGGCGCAAAGTAACCACAGTATACCGCTAATCAACTTACAACTACACACTCTATATAGTATATGTATATGTATACGTATGTCCTACGTCATCATTTACAGCTAGTCATACGTATACTATATACATAATCAGTATAAAATAAAATAGCAAATTGTGCCTGATCTGCTGGGACCAGAGTACGTGTTGTGTGTATGTATGACTAGCTCTCAATGATGACTTAAGAAATATGGTCATTTGTGTAATCTGGTCCCAGCAAACCAGGCACAGATTTGCTGTTTTCTTGCATAAACATCAAATGGCGGGACAGCTGTCACGGTTTTTGGCGCAAAGTAACCACAGTATACCGCTAATCAACTTACAACTACATACTCTATATAGTATTATGTATATGTATACGTATGTCTTACGTCATCATTTAGAGCTAGTCATACGTATACTATATATATACTGTAATCAGTAAAAATAAAATAGCAAACTGTCCCTGATCTGCTGGGACCAGAGTACGTGGTGTGTATATGTATGACTAGCTCTTAATGATGACGTAAGAAATATGGTCATTTGTGTAATCTGGTCCCAGCAAACCAGGCACAGATTTGCTGTTTTCTTGCATAAACATCAAATGGCGGGACAGCTGTCACGGTTTTTGGCGCAAAGTAACCACAGTATACCGCTAATCAACTTACAACTACACACTCTTTATATACAATGTTAGTTTCACAGGCGTCCTCGCCAGCCTGGAGAAGGATGAGAACAGAAGATTAGATTTCAACTTAGGATTGTACAGTCTCTGATAGCTCGCTCCTCACTGGAGGGCTTTGGGTTTTAATAAACGATAAGAGCTGACGGCGATGCCTTGCTTCGTGACGTCATCGGTCGTTATCTTTAACTGTAGCGGGTCTTCTCCCATAGCGGGGGGTTCAGCTCCGAGAGAGCACAAGCCGTCAAGCCGTTCCGGCGTATATAATGAGCGCCTGTTTGCCAGACAGGACTCAATGCAATATCAAGAATTATAGGTTTCTTTCCGACCTTATTATTTGTAGTTTCCACGTCGCCCTCACTGGCGGGGCTGCCTTCCTCCCGCAGCACGGTACGTGGAACTGGAACTCCTGTTCCTATATTTTATTCATACAGTCCGGTAAGCTCTGTCCCTCGGACATTTCCTGGACCGTTCCTAAAAACCTGTGACGAGAGGAGAGTGACAGTTAAGACATGCAGAGCTATACACATGAGTGTGTGTTCGGTGGAAGTGTGTGTGTCTTCTTACCCCCCGACGGTTTGCTGTGCGTGCCTCCGTGAGCGTGTGTGTGAACCAGCCGCTGTCAGACGTAGACTGAGTCTTCCTTTTATATGACGGGTGTGGCCGCTTGCTGATTTGGGTGCGGTCGGTCCATCAGCTCAATCTGGCGGAGTAGGAGATTCGGGACGTATACATTCCCTATTAGGCGGCCGAGGGCGTTCCTAACGGCCCGAGGCGTCTTCTGTCTGACAGCGTGTCTGGTTGCCCTGGCAACGCACTTACCATCGCGGGGTGTCGCTTGCGAGACCCCACAGTATACTATATACATAATCAGTAAAAAATAAAATAGCAAATTGTGCCTAATCTGCTGGGACCAGAGTACGTGTTGTGTATATGTATGACTAGCTCTCAATGATGGCGTAAGAAATATGGTCATCTGTGTAATCTGGTCCCAGCAAACCAGGCACAGATTTGCTGTTTTCTTGCATAAACATCAAATGGCGGGACGGCTGTCACGGTTTTTGGCGCAAAGTAACCACAGTATACCGTTAATCAACTTACAACTACACACTCTATATAGTATATATATGTATACGTATGTCTTACGTCATAATTTAGAGCTAGTCATACGTATACTACATACATAATCAGTAAAAAATAAAATAGCAAATTGTGCCATATCTGCTGGGACCAGAGTACGTGGTGTGTATATGTATGACTAGCTCTCAATAATGACGTAAGAAATATGGTCATTTGTGTAATCTGTCACGGTTTTTGGCGCAAAGTAACGACAGTATACCACTAATCAACTTACAACTACATACTCCATATAGTATATCAGACAGATCAGGCACAATTTGCCATTGTATAACTGCTCTCAATGATGACGTAAGTAATACAACATTATGTTTCTGGGGTGTATAAAAGTAACGAAAGTGTCAAAAAGTGAACCATAAATGTTAACGTTAGTGTAGTGTGCAAACAATTAAATACAAATCCAACTACAGATTACGGAAGTATTTTAGATCATGTATATTTTAACAAATGTGAAAGTATTATTACAGAAATTGAAGTTAGAGACACATATTACTCTGATCATGATTTAGTATTAATATCACTATAGTCCAACATGAAATACATTTAAAACAATTGACAATTTACAATAAGTAATAGAATAATTATACTGTATAATATATTTTAATTCAGTTTATATGCTTTTTTTTCATCACATATCAATGATTTATTTTTCTTTGAAAATAAAGATAGAAACTTGAACCATACTTCATAATACTAGGTGTTTACATGCATAAAGTAGATAGGTAGCAAATAGTTACACCTAATAATTAGACATTTCAAACGTTCCTTCACAGAGATATTGAGATTCCACCGTTTACAGAACAATTATACTGTATAACATATTTTAATTCAATTTATATACCTTTTTTTTCATCACATATCAATGATTTATTTTTCTTTAAAAAACTAAAAAGGGATCCAGAATATATCTACATCGATAAAACTGTATTTCTTATATAGATAGAAACTTGAACCATACTTAATAATACTAGGTGTTTATATGCATAAAGTAGGTGGGTAACAAATAGTTACACCTACAACGGTCAAAAGTACTTGCACGCTCTGCTTGCGCACTAGTTGGCCATTTTTGGCCTACTAGTGTGCAACAAGCAAGTATGCACTCGACAGAGTGCAGTTCTAGTTATCTTTAAATTGACTGTATTAGTACTTTGTGCACACTCATTTCCCAATACAGAGGCAAATACAGAGAAAATAAATATATATTAACCACAAAAAATATAAATATATTAGACGTATATAATACTTAACCGCATAATAGTACAGTAACCCGTGTATGACTGTGCATCTGCATTCCACCCACTCACCATCTCTTTTTTTTGTATTCCTTTATGGTGTTGCTGTGATTATTGTTTTCAATAAGACGTTTTCATTGGTGTATATTCATTATAGAAGTTTATGGCCTAGATAGAAGTGGAGATATAAAAACATTGCAGATGAAATGATAAGATGTGGCCTCAGCTCTTCTCTCCCTCTGCTCCAAAGGCTATTAGCATGGGGATTGTATGGCCAGTGCATTGAAACACCCACGCATTTCTAATTCATCACAATGGGGAAAAAAAGAAAAGACATGTTCTGTACAGCGAATCTCTCTCTTTCTTTCTCTCCCTCCCTCCCTCCCTCTCCCTCACTCTCTCTCTCTCTCTCTCTCTCTGACTTGTATCACGTCTCATCTTTGCTTCAAAACCAATGTTTCATGTTTATTTTTAGGGGGCATAAACAAGAGAGAGGCTTTAAGGGCTGAGATGAAAACAACTGGCCATAAAGTGCAAAGCGACCGAATAAACCCTCAATCTTGGCCTAATCCGTGACTTGTTCTTAGTACTAGAAGAGTGTCAGTAAAACTTGGATGAGCCCGAAAAACACCCCAAATCCTATTAAGGCGTTTCACGTGAAAAGCTGACATTTTGTAGTAGCCTATAATTAAAATGTTGCCACAATGAATTGCTAAATGGTTAAAAATAATTAACAACTGGCATGGGATGTCCAACAGGGACATAACCCCGTTAGCTGGCTATAGCTCTGTCCATGTTTCTTTGACAACGAAATTGTGAAGCAAAAACAAGGGTGTGGAGAATCGGGACCCTCTTTGATGTATCATTATTCATATTATCCATTTTCCCTCTCAACTTTAATTATTCAAATTGTAAAAAAAGGCATTGCATGCTGTGTATAAATTTGATTAATGCATCCATTAAATGATCAGTTGCTATCATAATCAGCCATTTAACCATGCGGCTCTGTGTGGCTGTTATGGCTGCTGTGTTTGTATAATTGTTTATACAATCATGCAGTCCCTGCTTTCCACTGATTTGCATTTTCTACGAATGTCTCCAAGCAACAAACCGAGGCAGGAGGGGCTTCAGGGAAGCAACCCCTCAGGACACTCTACTCCCATGTCCATCGCTCTCTCCCACTTCGCTGTCAAGACACATACTTAGAAACCACCCGAGTGTCACCGTGCTTCTCCGTCCTCCTTCCTACAAAGACACAAGGAGGGCAGACACTCTGTTAATCATCCCTCGCTCGCTTCTGCTTCTCTTCTAGTCGTTCAAAATAACAAAAGCTGTCAGATAGGCTCATGTCATCTCCTGGTGATCATAACGGATAATTACCCTCCCCCCGGGACACCACCAGTCTGGCCCCATCTCTCCCACAAGCACTATTTCACTCTGAATCCAGCAGCACTTGTGAAATGGCTGTGTGTGAGTAACAAGCCCTGAGTGGCAGTGATTTAGTCAGAGATATCCCGCCCATCACGGCAACCAAAGGTAAGTCAAACTTCAACCCCTGCTTCTGTCGACTGATAAAAAAACGACTCTTTTCTCCCAAAGCAGATCTATAAATCAATGGGAAAAGGATGAGAGCCAGAAATCGTTGGGACCAGTTGTTTTTCAAGGGGGGGGGGGGGGGGGGGACATCATCTTGTCCAAGTGCCAGATGCCCTGTCACCAACAGGGGGCAGTGTTGTTATTTTAAACAAAGGGAGATGCACGGGGCTGCCGGCCAGCCTGCTGCAGTGAGTGAGTGAGTGAGTGAGTGAGTCAGTGAGTGAGTGAGTGATTGAGTGAAGGGCTGAAGGAGATAACATGTTCACTGACTGACAGGGGAAGCTACAGTATTCAACATTGATCCTGCAGTGCAGACCTCTTGGTCCACTGGTCCCTCCTCAGCCTGCCATAGGGCACAGCATTATGTGGCAGCATGATTTCATCTCTTGGCAAATATTTATCTCTGATATTACACAAAGCATCCGTTTTTTGCAGCAATCATGCTATATTTGAACAATTTACACTGACTGGAAAGATTAAGAGAAAGTCGGGATCAATCGTCTTGGGAAATATTTCAGAATCCAGGTCCATACTTCATTGTGGGAGCCACGTATTGTATGCATTTAAAATGAGGTCTGACAATATTCTCGCAGCACCGGAAAATATACAATTTTATTAAGTTTTCAGAGTTGAAAACATTGAAAGAGATGTTGCTGATGAAGTTATACCTAAGGGAGTATATTGTTCAGAGCGACATCAAATGGAAATGTTCAGATATAGAGGCCAACATTTAAAAAGCAATTTATAAGACTTGCATACTGTAACCTCATGCAGTCCAATTTAAGGTAAGACATGCCTTGGGCCTCTATTTTAGGGCATGGTGAAATTCAGAGAAACAGATGGTGTGTTAGACTGGGGCTTATTTGCATTGAAATAGTCTGAATATCTCCTTTTGTGTTACATCTCATTGTCTACAAGCAAAAAAACTGTGAAAAGTTGGAATAGAATACAAACATGGGTTTCATTTGTAGATAACAGTTTCTCAGATACTGTGAATACAGTACAGTATACAGTATATACAGTACATAGATTATCACCCATTACCCGAGGGCAGGCTTATCAACCTCGCAGCTGCCTGCGAGGTTGTATGTTATAATGGCAATGACAAATGCCTGGCTGATCATTTATACCACAAACCCATAGACTTATTTATTCACAAACACAGTGAGGGAAAAAAAGGAAAATCATTTGATCAACACTTTAAGTTAATAGACATTAAAGCCTGATGCATACTTGGTTGTGCATCAATGTCACACACATTAGAAAAGCTACAAGCTCACCTCACGTCACATGTTGTGAGCTTGTAGATCTGCTATTATCGGTGCATCACACTGGTGCACAACTAAGGCCACGCACAACTGAGCCATGACATCACCCGTTTTGCGGATTCCCCTGTGTTGCCCATTTACCATGAGACGCGATGCAGAGCGTTTTCACGAGCTTTCCATTCTGGAAGGGGGTTTGACCTTGTTTCATTTTCAACCCCCGATAACACCGTTGTCGTCTAAACGGAAGGCACGCACAACTGATATTGTATTTTGCCGTTCTCTCTAGAGACTGTTGTCAACTAGACGGGGCCATCACCTTGTCAACAAGGAATTGTTAACAAAATGGTATAGTTTCACTGGGATTCCCAGATAGTGTGGGAATAGTGTTGGCTCAGCACACCTCGCCTTTGTTGGTACAGTACAAACTACAAAGCCTTTCTGTGAACCGGTGAGTCACCGTTTTGTGCGTTTTTGTTCTTTTGCGCTGGGATGAACTCAAATTTATCCATAGCCATGAATGAATCACATCATTTGCGGTCCTGATAGCACCATCGGACCGAGACCTTCAACTCACTGGATCGGTCAAGTGTGCAGCGGCTGGTATGAGGATTAGCATCTCCAAATCTGAGGCCATGGTTCTCAGCAGGAAACCGATGGATTGTGCACTCTGGGTAGGGAATGAGACTTTGCTCCACGTGAAGGTGTTCAAGTATCTCAGGTTCTTGTTCAAGAGTGAGGATGTTCCTTCCACGCACTACGTCCGGCTGGGGAAACTCTCCCCTGTCAGGTGAAAAGAAGAAGCTTGGACTCCTCATGCATGCAACCCCCCCAGGTTGGCAGAGGAAGTGTAGCGCCCAGGATTACATTAGATAATTAGCACTGGGTGAAAAAAACGTGAGGGGAGTACGGAGCAGGAGATCAGCCGGGGAAATCACCTTTAGCAATTAAAAACTGGTTCATTTTTGGAACCAGACCTTCAAAATTTCTTCCAAATCTGTCAACAAGGCCTGCCATATGCACTGGAAAAATATGTGTGACATTTCTTTTTTAAAACAATGTTTTATCATATAGGAAAACTATTGGTGGAGAGGTTTGTCTAACCCATGTTATGCTTAGCTGTGATTGGACCATAGCAGTTTGGGGAGGGGCTATTGGAGCAGTCGGTATCTATCTATCTATCTATCTATCTATCTATCTATCTATCTATCTATCTATCTATCTATCTATCTATCTATCTATCTATCTATCTATCTATCTATCTATCTATCTATCTGCATATGTATACCTGTGTGATGTGATTTGTCATTTGCAGATTTTTAGTTATGTTTGGGCAAGGTGTGTGTTCGATGTCTGCCTACAGTAGCTGCAAAAGTGTGTGCGTGTGTGTGCGTGCATGCACTGTAGCAATCAAATATATTGTGTAGCATTCTCGCAGTGGGCTTCATATCAAAGCCTCCCTGATCATTTGGAATTACAGGGGTGGGAGAAATCTCAGGGAACCCAATCCCTCCTCTGTTCCTCTTTCTTACTCCATATACAGTAGTCCTCCCTTGTTTGATGACATGTTGTACCTCAACAGAGGTGTTGAACTCAGTAGAACTCATTTTGGAAAATAACTGGCTACTTCTATCGCCTACATATAGCACTGATTGGAGCAGTAATTTGTGAAGCACACAGACCAAACGTTCCTGCAGACTTCTAGTTAGGTTCAGTAAACACCAATTCCCACACACACACGCACACACGCACACACACACACACACACACACACACACACACACACACACACACACACACACACACACACACACACACACACATACAGTACGCACATTTCAAGTGAAATCTATAATCGAGATCCCTCCCTCTTTGGTGCGGCCAATTGGTATTCTGCTGGATCTTCCGGCCCCCTGCGGTGTTCCCATTCCCAATCTCCTACCAGGAAGGAGAGAATAGAGGGACTGCTAAGCCCCTGGATGGAGAATGCCTGGCTGTGGATTAATGGGCAGAGGAACAAATGAAGTCCAGGAGAGGGTTTATATACTATATCAATACAAAGTAGCAGATTAGGCCCTGAGACGGCTGTGTCTCTATTTTCATTTGTCAAACTGTTTGGCTGCATTACGCCATTGATAGAATCAACATAGCATGGTGAAATTAGAATAGGATCAATGGCTGCAGCGAGAGGAGAGCACTGCCTGCTCTTCATCTAAAAAAATAAACTCCAGGCTTTCAAGACCAAGGTTTTCACTCTTTGCTATTCATTTAGGTTACTTGTTGTGTTGCTGCATTGTTTTGTGGCTTGTGGAATGTGTGGACGAGTAAGAGAGAGATCTGAGGATCTGTGCAATCTTTATTTCAGCTGCTACACCTTTTCTACTGTTCCTAAATCTATAATATAATTGTATTATGGGTAATTAGTTGTGTAATACCATCAACGTCAACCAGCATACAGTAGAGCACAACACAACACATAACCTATCTATGTTTACCTACATTATCTGCATTACACTGCCATTACATTATTTATGTGTTCCATGAATATCATAACTTATGCTGGTATACATTATACATTATTGTCTTTAATATTATAATACTAGTCCTTACCCGTTCTGAATATATGAACAGCAAATGATGTTGGCCAGATGGGGCAGTAGAGAGTACTCTCTACTGCCCCATCTGGCGGAGTCAGGTTAATATAAGGAAGTGTAGGCTACAGACAGACATAATGCCTGACAGACATTTTTCGGTGAATGAATAGATAGATGATATCTCTGCTGTCGGGAAGAAACCACCTAACTCCAAAATGTTCATTTTTCAGGAAACAAAGAAAACCTTATCTTATTAAAACAAAGCAATACTGCCTCATCAAAGTTGGTGTTGTGACTTTATGTATTGTCAATTACTTGCATGAGAGGGGGAGAGGTGGTGGAGTTAGCTGCTTGAGTGTCCAATGGAGTTACTAAGAGGTTTTGTCTGAAGCGCTTTTTACTACTTTTCATCGGTTCAATATTGTTTTAAACAACATACAGTAAAGGGTGTTCAATAGTACTAATTTATGCAAAAAAAAGGAATGAAATGGAGTTAGGTGGTTTCCTCCTGACAGCATCGAGATGGTCTGTGTGTGTGCGCGCGTGTGCGTGTGTGTTTCTCTTTTCTTTGTCTTCTGTATAATTATTTTACAAATGTGTGTGAGTGTGTGTGTGTGTGTTCTTTTTTTCATGTATTTATGTTTCAAATAGCCAGGAGCAAAAACAACTACTTGAGAAGTCAGCAAACACAAACAATTCCCCTGACATGCAGGAAGTAGATCTTACTTAGTAAGAAAATATCTTCTAAAATATTTTCAGTGGTTCTCTACCTTCACTACTTTTAAGCCTTGAAAGTTGTTTGTGTTTTTCTCTTCATCGGTATATCTGACCTTTCAGGGGCTTTGAGCAGCTTCAACCTTTGTGCCCAGTCTAGGGCAACCTTGGTCGATCCTGTAATGAATTTAGCCGGCAGTAATAACAGTGTCAATCAATAGCAATCAGTGGCGTGTCATTGACAGGTTAGACACTGTAATGCCCGGCCATGGTGGGTTGTCAAAAGAATCAAAGTAAGCCCAGTGCTTGTTATTGTGCTCTCCAGACAAGTAGGAAAACATTTATGACATCTAGTAAACAAATGTCCATCGAAAGGAATACAAACTCATTGATCGTTCACAAGATGGTTCTTCAGTCACACACTACTGAAAACCTCATGACCTACAGTATGTCCTATGATCTTCGTGTAGAGAAACTGGCTATATTTAACCTGTATCTATCTGTGCTTTGTAAACAAGACACGTTTGGCTGAAGAGATTCAAAGAAACCTTTAATAATGTGTCTTTGATTAAAAAGTGTCCTGCACATAGGTGGGTGCAGTAAGCCACTCTATCAGAGGCATTCACAATGTTTCGGCAAACACCAGATACTTCAAATGAAGGTCTTTTGGGGAAATGAAGGACAGACCATTAAAAATGTATCATGCTTATTGGTCAATTTGGTCATTTACTAACAGCCAACGTATTCACTTAAACCATACCGTCACAGCTTTTGATATACTCTAACTGTATTATCATAATATATAAACAAAGGCATGCCCCCTTTTATGACTTAAATCAATCCACATCTTAATTGGATTCAAACATAACTATTTCCAAATTCACACTCAATTGAAGTGAGGAGCGCCTGGTAATGTTTGTTTAACAGGACTACTGCATAACCCGCGTTCCCTGCTATTTAATCCAATATTCTACGCTGCCTAGATTGTTTTATTACCTTAGGAGCATACGCCAAAGTATTTGCCGCTTTGATCGACGAAAATCCGGCGCCATGACACGAGAACAGCCTGCACAGCACGTTGCAGTCCAACCAAGGCCCCCGTTCACTTGCATTGAGCTCATTCCCCCCGAAGCCCTGTAGATCAGACCGGAAGTATGATTTCCGGTTTCGTCATCATAACGCGACGGCCTCGTCACCAGGTCAGAGACAAATCCGCTATTTATTTTTAATTATTTTAAAACGGCGAATTAAACGCATTAAACAAATAACGGGTTTAGTTTATTAAGCAGAACTGATCGTTGGATTAAACAATTTAAATCCCTGAAAGTGTTAAAGTGCTCTAAACAAACATTAAAAGTCCATAGATTTGGCTGCTACTCTGTTTGACGTAATTCTGAAAGCCAGACATCAAAAAATAACCATGGAATGATGAGTTTGTGTGTTGGAGTACCTGTCTGGAGTACAGACCGATACATTGGCAGATATATTGGCCATTATTTGACTTTTCGACGACGATATTGGTAATAATTATGCAGCCATGGTGTCCTGATTTTGAACTCTGATCGTGACAAATCATGACAACAAACAACATTTTTGGACCGAACAAATAATTAGAAAGAAGAAAAAAAGGGCAGGGTACAACACTTTTTTTGTTGTTTTTCTTTGTGATTTTTTTGTTCGGCTCAAAATATTGTGTTTATTGTCATGATTTGTCACGATCCGAGTTGGCTTTGCCTGAGGCTTACAGATATTTAAATGAAACGTCTATGGGAAAAATGCATGGGAAATTATTTTCCGGGCCGCTCATCATCATGAAAGGGGGCAGGACTGCGACGCTCTATACGGCCAATGGGATATTTCTGGCAGAAGCCATTGACAGCTGATTTCACCCTTCTGCTGGGACACTAAGCCCCACGGCCAATGGGTCACTAAGCCCGCTCTCCTCTCCCCACTGCACCATGACCAGAGACTGCAAATGCAACTGTAGAAAGCCCCACTAAAGGTAGTACAATAATATATATTTTTTAATCCTTTCAAAATTAAAGTAGGCCATGTCAAATTCATTACAGTTGATTTCAGACTCGAAAGCACAGGTACTGTATTGTAAGTTCTCAAGTTGATCTTACCTCGCTGAAATGAACACAACCCAGTTGATTCTACCTCGCTGAAATGAACACAACCCAGTTGATTCTACCTCGCTGAAATGAACACAACCCAGTTGATCTTACCTCGCTGAAATGAACACAACCCAGTTGATCTTACCTCGCTGAAATGAACACAACCCAGTTGATTCTACCTCGCTGAAATGAACATAACCCAGTTGATCTTACCTCGCTGAAATGAACATAACCCAGCATCTTCTTTGACAATCGACCAAACCATGGGGTTTTCAATTATCACTGCAGTGTATCAACCTGACCAAGGCAAATGCCACATGACATGTAGTAAATAACATAGCGCTACACCCAGCCATAAAAAGGATTCTGATTCTGAAAATGACTGGCATTATTGTCATGTAGGCTCACTGTGAGTTAGACTAACTGGATTTTGCGCAACACATCTACAGTATTAGACTACTATGGTTATTAATGTAAGAGGCTCAAGCCGGACATGTGCTCGAATTGTGCTTTAGCTCCGCCCAACGTCTGCTTACTCTGACATTCCTACTAATACATATCGTACAGTAAGTATAACGGAGATGGAGACAAAAAGAGGGTGGGGGGGATTTGTCTGTTGAATTTGTCATCCGTCAGGTTGTACAGTACGTTCACTGTACGTTCAGCTACAATACTTATGACCCTGTAGTGAAATAATCACACCTAGTGTGAAGTGAGTGGTGCCTTAACGTAACGTAATCGTTACGTGACGTCTCTGAAATTGACTAATAGACACAGTAACCACAGTTGCCGTGCTGAAATAGATACCCACAAGTGCTGATATAGACACCCAAACACACAAACGTTGGAGTGGTTAGAGCCGCACAAAAGGTCTCTGTACAAAGGCCTTTACAAAGAAACAAGGACGGGAGGCCACTTGAGTTGCTCAAGTGGTATAACCAACACCTGTGCAATTAAAACCCTGAGGTCAAATATCCACATGTCTACTAACAGACCAAGGCACTTGAATACTCCACTCCACTTTGTCCACTTTTCTCACCAATTTTCTTTTCAAATAAAATAAAAGCCATAAAAGGGTTATAATGAAGGCTGTGGTTTTATCTATTAGTTAATAGGCCTACCTGGGGTTGGGTGAGCACTGAGCCCCAAGGCCCCCAGCCCCAACTACAGTATGCCTATTGCTGCTTAAACCTTTTCTTTAGTGTTGCCCGTAATTTTCAGCTCGCTTGGAGGCTTGAATTACTCCAGTAATTGCTCTGAGTAATTCATTTTCAGGCAATTATTTGGGACGTGCGGAGACGTTGAGGGGTGGAGAAGCAAGCGGGCGCTGTCCTGTGAAATTTTCACGTGCATGCTCGTTTCACGCATGTGCCCACGGGCGGCAGGAACTGGATTGTAGTTGTGGTGTCATGACGGCTTCTTATGATGTGCCCAAAATAGTGACGCCATGTTGAAAGTGGTTACAATATATTTCTTAGGATATTATATAATTTTCCTTTTTTTTGGGAAATGATGACAATAATATTCTAATTATTCTGAACTTTTTCTGTAGTTGTATATATTATGTTATTATTTAATAATAATCTGTGGTTGTCACAACTGGACTTGTCTCATGGCACAACGGTGTACCTCAACACAGTTTGGGACCGTTGTGTTAAAGTCACTCATGTGCTCCGTCCATGGCTCCATACAAGTCCTAATTCCCAGAGTCTACTCTTGCGAATGGCCAAGTTCAGATCCCCTCAGACTAACTGAAAATGAATTAGAGAATTGGAAAAATCTGCTTCACCACACACAGAGAGGCCGACCTGGGTAGAGATGTCACCCGTGAATGTTCATGGCTACAGGCCAGGGTGACATATGGTGTTGCCACCCCAATTTTTTTTTTTTCAACAATGTATTTATTTTCCTTTTTTACACACAACTGACAATACAAACATACAAAAAACAATAATGAACATTACAAGACAATTACTGATATAAAGAAAGCAAAACAACAATAACCAAAAAACAAAACAAACAACAACAGCACTACTCCTCTTCAGCTCCATCCATTAAATGTGACAAATTATTGTTCTTTATGTAACTTATAAAACGTCCCCACACCTCCTGAAACTTTTCTTGTTTGTCCTTAAGAATGTATGCAATCTTTTCCAAAGGTAAACATAAAGACAATTCCCTGAACCACTGTGTAATACTTGGTTTGTCTGGCCTCTGCCACCCCAATTTCTAATGTAAATATTTTAAATAAAAAAAGTATAACTTGGAGTACAAAGAAAATGATGTTTTCAAAGAAACTAAGGTATAGCAGATACATATAAAACCAAATGACATGCATTTGTGGTCAAGCAAAAGAAGAAGAAAACCCTCCAATAATAATCAAAATCGCATAATATAAACAACCAACATATCTGCATAGGCCTAGCATCAAAACAAAATATGTGACAAGAAGAGGATACAAGGAGAGAGGAGTGCTAGGGGGTAGGGTGGAGTTTGATGAGGTGATTTTTCAGACTGCAGTGGAAAATTGGGAGTGAGTCTGCAGCAGTTCTGATTGCGAGGGGGAGTTTATTCCACATATTGGGAGCCAGTAGGGAGAGTCTAGGTCTAGGACGTGTGTAGTGTTGTCGACCAAGGTGTTTTAGGGAATGGCCAAACAGACTTCCTGATGTGAGCTTATCTAAGTGAGCAGAAAGGTGTGTGGGACGGGACCGTAAGGTAAGGGGGTGGTGTGTGTGCCATGCATGCCCTTGAATGCCTTGTCGGCCATCATCACCAGTGTTTTTGTAGTGGTGGAAAGTAACTAAGTACACAGTACTGTACTTTACTGGAGTATTTCCAATTTTCAATAGGCCTACTTTTAGTTCTACTCCACTACATCTCAGAAGCAAATATTATACTTTTACTCCACTACAATTATTTAAAAACTTTAGTTACTTTGATTAGATTTGTAATTTTTGTAATTTTGATTATTATTACAAAACAGCCTACATCGACACATTGTGAGCTTGTAGAAAAGGATACCTCTGCTTATATATTCATTTGAAAACTTGTGAAATGGGACATTCTGCATAATAAGTACAATTCGATGCAGCTACTTTTACTCAATACATTTTGAATACCGGACTTTAACTTCAATGTTTATGCATTGCAGAATTGATACTGTTACTTAACTAAAACTTGTACTTTTTCCACCACAGGCTGGTGTGCAGAGCACAGCATGCGAAAGGGGGGGGGATGTGTACATCTTGTAAGAGCAGGCATGCCATTCTGGATCAGTTGAAGGGGTTTGGGTGAGCATGCTGGGAGACCAGCATGGAGGGAGTTGCAATAGTCAAGCCTGGGGATGACTGAGGCTTGGATAAGGAGCGGGGCGCACTCCTTGCTGAGGAAGGGTCTGATCCTTCAGATCCGAGTGTGTGTGTGTGTGTGTGCGCGCGTGAGAGAGAGAGACAGAGAGAGGAAAAGTGAGTGATATATATTATGAGTAAATAATCTAAAAACATGCATTGGTAAACCTGAAAATATCTAATCAGCAGTAATTCCAACATTTTAATTAGGGATGTCCTGCTCAAGTTTGCTCCCGAACCGATTTTTCCTGATCCGATATTTATATTTTTATTGAACACTTATGCCATATCAGAATAGTACAATATCTGTCTAGTCTAACTTCATGATATGGATACTAGGGATGTCCCGATCGCTTTTTATGCTCCCGATCCGATTCCGATCATTTGAAAATGACGTGATCGGCCCTGATTTCCGATTACGTGATGGGATCGGGACAACCCTAATTTTAATAGAAGGTCCAACAATTACAATGTTACTGTTATATTTATTTCCATCAATAAGTGTAGCTTGGGTAGGTATTATCTTTTTTTTTTTTTAATGGCTGTGTATAATTAAGTCAATTTGACTGTTAAGAATATGGTACAGTACAAGTTTAAGTTAATTAGTAGCCCTGTGTAGTCTTATAAGGACTACTCTAGTACTCTTCCTTTGTGGATCCGAATGTGGATTGTTCCCTGTGAAGGTTTTACCTTCTTACTGTATGTGGCCCCATGCTGTTGTGTTGCTACCTTTAGCACTGTACAGTATGTCTAACCTCATGTACAATGCATAATGGTACCTGCTGCTTATTTATGATATGAGTTTTTCTCCCTCCCTCCTTCCTCTCTCTGCCCTCTTTTTTATTTGTTTCCTGGAAAACAATGAAATGGTGGAGCTTGCAACACATTTCACACAATGATTTGTACAACTGTAAACCTGTGATGTAAACCTGTGATGGATAAAACAGATTCTGAAATGTATTTTAGATATGTGTTTTCCACAGATACTGTATACATAATTCAGTTTTATATTAGGATACTTTGGCCATTTGTCTGTTTATGAAGAAATATTTCTTAAAAAGATAAATGCTTTCATTCTCAACAACTTTTATTAACAAATTATTACAATTGTATGGTACTTCATCATTTAATAATTCATACTTTTTTCAGCCTGGACAAATTCTAAATGGGTCCAAGTTTATTTACTTTATTTACTTTACGTAGTGTTTGTGAATATCTATAGCCGACAGGAAACAAGACCGGTGGCCGGCCATATTAGGAAATGCTAGAGAGGTTGACATTTGAAACGGCTGATAGGCTACGCTACAGGAATTGACATTTGGCCGAATGAAGTTATCTATGCAGGATATTATAGTATCAAAGAGCTTAGCTTGTGCTAATTTGGAATGAACTTAGTCGAATAATTGATAACTGTGGAGCCACTTTAAATGGACCCTGGTGACAATAGGAAACTTTTCATACAGAATATTTTTGAAAGAGAGCAATGACCAACAATGGCTAAACTCCAACAGTCAGTCAGTCTTTTATAGAGTTTTGCGTTCATAGGGTTGGCCCTGCAGCCCTGTTGTGGTGCAGCCAATAAAACTGAACCCAAACTCTCACATCATTTTTGAGATATTTCATAACAATGTGACCTTTCAATTTTGAAATATATTATTATTATTAATATTACAGTATATATCTGGCCTAAGAGTGGAGCTAAATGACAGCCCATGGGGCCACCAAAGTCAGTACGAGCATGCAGCATTTACGGTGCACGGCAGATTACATGACCAGTAGTTTCTGATATATCAGTGTTGGACGGATGGACTGACAGGCCAATGATCCTTTGAACCCCGCTGATAGTGGGGCTAATATGCTGTCTGTGTCCTGAAGCACTTTTCATATTCCTTAATTCAATATTTGGAACTACCAGGAGCTATGCTGAGTTCAATGACATTATTGGTTGTAACATCAGAGGCATCATGAAAACTGAAAACCTTTGGGTTCAACGATAGCCAAATAGCTTGTCTGTACTAGTGTTTCAGGCCACAGATAACAAAGACATCAGACACATTTGCAAGGCTGATTACATCATGTTCCTCTTACTATTCAATACCCTCCAGCTAGGGGACTCTAGGGAATTGGAATTCTAGTTCCCAGAGTCATTTGTATGTGTCTGGGTACCTGACTTAGGAAATTGCATTTCCACATCCCGTAAGGTCAACCCTCTTACTTCCTCCTTACTTCGGTTTCCCCGAGAGGAAAATGATCCCCAATAAGGAGGACAGCCCAGTAGAATGGGAGAATGGGGATTGAACCCCCTCAGGAAGTTCAAGTTCGCGAGAGATCTGCTATCGCCACGTCACGATGCAAGAATGTCACAACACAGACTCTCCCTTTGTCTTTCTATTCTTGTCTCTCTTCTAATCGTTTTCGCTATCCCAGAGTCCTTCAGTCATGTGTACTCTCTGTCTCTTCTGGTCGGGAGGCATGAATGTGGATGGCAGATGGCTGGGATGGCTCATGTCTCGGAGGGATTGTGTTTGCCTCATCCCCCTCACCACTCCCAGCCAGGAGGTCAGCAAGGTGGGCTGAAGAGTAATTGGCAACTGGCAGGGGGAGAGAAGACACAAGGGCTGTCTGGGGCCGTATTATAATTGACAACTGTAAATAACAAATGGAGCTGATGACTCCGATTACCTGTCCACACGATTCAACCCATTAAATGCCTCCTGAAACGTGACCCAACATAACAAATGACTTATTTTGAAAACTCCATCTCGGGTAAAGCTGGTAGTTTGAGTACTGAGAGAGAGAGAGAGAGAGAGAGAGAGAGAGAGGGGGACATAGAGTGTGTGTGAGAGAGAGAGAGAGAGAGAGAGAGAGAGAGATTGAGTGTGTCAGAGTGAGACGGGGAGTGCGTGAGAAAGAGACGGACACATCAAGGAACAGATTGTTAATATCAGCCGTTTCATCTGGCCGATTGTGAAATAAATGGCAATGGGGCTTGCAGTAACATGGCGCGACGCGATGTGGCGCGTAATGGGACGAGCAGCCCTCCGCCAGCAGGGACCTAATGAAGTGCGACATCGTTTTTCACCCCCGCGACCATGACAATGTCAAGGTGCTGCAACATGCCATTTGTGAAACGACAGTGGCAGGACGTCACCTGCTGAGCTGGGGCTGAGCGTGGACAGCCAAGGCGTCCACCCGTCCCGACAATAAAACTGGGACGTGCCTTCAGGAAATCGGCGATCAATTCCGTCAATCGACCTGCTGTTGACCGCGAGAGAGACCCCGCTGCAAACCCCTTTCCCTGCAGTCTTTGGCCACACACCTACAGGACAATACAGCCCTGATGGGAGAGACAAGAGTCGACCTTGTCGTACAAGGTGCACTGGGACACGGTTTCTATTATTACAGGTCTGGAGGCAGTCATGCAGCGGAACACAAAGCATGTGTAGGGGGAGGGCTTTTGACTGATGACGGGGGAGAAAGTTGCATAAAGGCTGCGGTGGCATTTGATTTACTGGCTTCTCCCTGCACTATAATGAGGAGTAATTCTGCTTTGACACCACCACGTCTCCCTTCCCTCCCGCTCCTCTCTTCCTCCATTCCGATCATTTTCCTCCCTTTTCTCTCTGTCTACATCTCCCCACGCGTATGCACACACACACACACACACACACACACACACACACACACACACACACACACACACACACACACACACACACACACACACGTTTTTCTACGACATAGTCATTGCTAGCTTCAGAGTTTTAGAGGTACTTTTCCCCCCAGGCGAGAATAACCTGATATCTTGTCTTATTAACCAATAGGTTTTACATGTATCCTCATTAGCAGGATATTAAAAAAGACACATTTTGACAAATATGCAAATATGACAGTGACTTCTACTCCCCAATATCCGCCAGGGAGATTAAAGATAGCACAGATAATTTATATTCCAGCATAATAATGGCTATAAAGATACAATATGCAGCTCAAACAAGTAGAAGAAGCGAAAAATAAGCAAAACAAAATAAACCATTGTTTGAAATGAAAAGAAAGTGATTGGATTGTGTGTTTCATTTCATTTCTGTGTTGGACTCGGTGTTTAATATATGGTCCTTTTGGCTTTCAGACACCTTTGTAGAGCTGGAAGGGCCGTTTAATGACCTTGTGTCATCACGCTGTATACCAAGCTCACTTCCTTCTGCTCTTTTATTCTCCTCAACAGAATGGTCTTCAACTAAGATGGACAAGTAGCTGCCAAGGTGAGGGGATCTATTCAGCCCGCTATTCGCTTGCATCGATCAACCCTTTGCCTCGTGCTCGAGATGGACTCCACAAAGGCACATAAGAACCGTCTGCACGCAGCGGCCGTCAAAACCCAAGGACTTTCACTGGCGTGCAAAGAAAAAAAGGCTGGTAAACAAGAAATTAAAGTCATACAACATACGCCGTTATATGGACCATTGATAGTGAACATTATAATAGCAAGCTGTGGATAAAACCGTCAGCTGTAATCTGCCATCTGGCTGGTAAAAGTGTATGAGAGAAAGCTCAAAGATGCAGAGGGCTCAAAGGGAAAACCAATAGTTAACTTGCCATACACGTTTAACGAAGAGAATTGCAGCAGAGTCTCAAAGCGTGTTCTACTGCTGTTGCTGCCCCCCCCCCCCCCCCCCCCCTCCAATACACACACACACACACACACACACACACACACACACACACACACACACACACACACATATACACTCCACATTGGTTTACTTGTAGAGGAGTAGAGGAGTAGAGGAGTCAGCTGTAATTTCTCTCCCGCAGATAAATTCAGAATGAAAATAGACATCCCCTTTCTCTCTCTCTCGTACACTCTCTCCCCTGCTCTCTTAAGTCTTAATTAGCTGACGCAGAAACAAACAAGCTCCTCTTGTCTTTGCAGCTCATTTACTCAAGAAGTGACATTCAAACGTACGTTTCCACAAATGTGTCTGCCGCTGAGAAAAGTTTTCCCTCCCACCGCTATGCACACTTTTAATTGAATACTCTCTGTGGCAAGCTATAGAAGTCTGAGGTCCTGTTGTTGTAAATTGCAGACAGGTGCTCTTTATTTAATGGTGGTTTTGAATGAGGATATAGGGAGTTGCTGTTTGATGGCTGGTGGTATGGGCGTTGACTGATTGATATATTTTCTTTTGAGATAACATAATACAAACAATTGTACAAAAACCCAGTAGATATCATGTAAATTGTAAAAGAATACTTAGTAACACACCACATGTCAAGATGGCGTGCTGAAGCTCTTGGTGTTCGAAGCTCATCCTTGAAGGGTTTGCCTGTGCAAATTACTCGGTAATATGACACAGATCTGAGAAGACACATTCTTAGCAATAAATGAATGAGAGAAAATGGCATCCGGCCGAGATGGCTTTATGTCGTATGGGGGTGCATGGCTCGATTGCTGTGTACATGGCCGTGGGGCATTGGATGGGTATGTCTGGGGGAGAGTTGATTGATTTGAATGCAGTCATCCATCAAACTTTGTCAAACTTCTGCAACACTGTACTGTACCTAATCTCATTCCGTAGATCAGGTTCTTTGCTGATTGCTTTCAGAGTGAAAGTCATTGGAATACCTGTAGCTGATCGACCTTGATGCATTTAATATACCTACATGCTTCACCATGCCTGCCAGTGCTACTCTAATTTAAAGTACTACTAGAGTCACTGATACGCTGCCCACAGTGCCCACACACCTACGTACTAAAAGTCGGACATGCAAACAGTATGACGCATGCATGGCTGTTTAAGACTCACCCGTGGCCCCCAACATGCGTTGCAGGTTAAGACACATGCGTGGCCGGTTAACACTCACCCGTGGCTTCCCTGTGAGGTTAGGGTTATGTTAGGGTTTGGGGTGTCGGACTAATGCTTGTCGGATCTGTGGTTCTGGGATCTCTGTATCTGTGAGTCCTTGTCCCGTTTACGGCCACATAATGTATGTTGATTGCTACTAGGGGTGCACGATTATTACCGTCAAGGAGTTGACTGTTTTGTTTGCACCTGATGCCATGACTATATTTGAGACAGACTGGGCTTAGCTGCTTACAGTCGATGGATTCTTGGATAGGTGAAACATTGCCCAATTTGTAGTCATATAGAAAACTGACGTCATTTCTGGTTGATGTCACAGGCTTGCCACAAGAAGTCAGAGATTCACATCGGAGCCACACCGTTCTCATTTGTATCCCGAGTTCCACACAATTGTATTTTTATGATGCCCTTTTCCTTTTATCATGTCGTAATTATGAAACTGCACCTGATGGTGAATGTAAGATGCATTTGTTATGTCTGTGTTGTAATGACAAAAGAAAGTGGCATCGCCGCTCAAGACAAACAGCGAAACAGAATGAAAGTAAACAACGCCTGTCTCAATACCTTTGTTGGATCAGAGGAACGGTGCTTCTACACAAGTAGCCCACTCAGAATAGGTAGCCTATGCATTCTGAACGTCCCAAAAGCGGTCACACCCTGAATGGGCACTGTACTTTTTTTAATTTAGAAACGTTTTTCACATGCCTTTTGTTTAGATAGAACATCTGCTTCTCTCTGTATCTACAGTTCGAAGAGACCTTGAACAATGAAACCATGCTCCTGTTCCATGAAAGACCTCTCGTTCTCCTCTGTTTGAAAAGGAGTATGACTGTCTGTCTGTCTCCAGATAAAATGTTCTCATTCACTTTTTAATTAACTAAATCCATCCTAATTCAAGGATGTGATCTGTACATGAATGATTTACTTAACTAAAATGATTACGCAAGCATTTGTATCTGCACCTGTAAAATGTTATTACATGCCGTATATGCTACACAAAACCTTAAATGAACTTTTTCATAGTAATATCGTGGCTATTGTTTTTTTTAGCAGTAGAGTAGTTATGCTAAAGCAACATTCTTCCACATCTGATTAGATGTCTTGTTGATTTGATTGATCGTCTGTTTACGTTACTTTATGTCAGAGTGCTATCCATGGTTCTGATTGATCTTTGTCCTATTGTATAGGGCCTATACAATAGCTAACTCATCAATCAACGACAATCACATATATAATCCTAATTGTGTGTGTGTGTGTGTGTGTGTGTGTGTGTGTGTGTGTGTGTGTGTGTGTGTGTGTGTGTGTGTGTGTGTGTGTGTGTGTGTGTGTGTGTGTGTGTGTGTGCGTGCGCGTGCGCAGACCATGCACTAAAGCTTTCACTGGGGATTTAACTACAGTATAGATATATATATATATATAGGCTGCTGGTGTTCATTGGAGATGCATCAATGACAATGCGGCTGCCATAATGGCTGGAGCAAGCTGTGCCTCCTAATGCATGTATATGGCCCATGTATGTCAAAGATGGATGGAGAAACCAAGACTCACCATCTGCAATTGATTTCCTGTATGTGTGAGGTGAGTTTAGTTGACTAAAAGTAGAACAATATTCCAATGGAGAAGTGGAGTGACCGTTCCCAGTTCTCATTAAGGAGACCTTTTGTGTACCATTTTGCACTTCTGGCAAGGCATGGGATTTGTCTTTCTTTTTAATCCCACGATTTGTGCATTTTTCACCCGGTGCCAATTGCCTAAACTGTAATCCTAGGCGCTACTCACCCTCTGCCAACCTGGGGAGAGCCCAGGTTATGCTTCCTTCAATGCATGTGGAGTGAGCAGGCTGCTTCTTATCACCTGACAGGGGGAGTTTCCCCGATAGGACGTAGTGCATGGAAGGACAACTAAGGATATATAGGGTGTTGTAAGTGGTTGTAATAATTATGTTTAGGCACTGTTGTGTGATAGTTTGGGAGTCCAACATATGCTGCGTTTATATGACTACAGTATGTGTGCTTTGGATGGATTGGAATCTGCAGTAACACGCCTGATAAAATTGGCATCCCAGTGAAAATGATTATCCAATATGAATTGGAATAAACAAATAGTTTTTAAACTAATTACTGTCTTACTTTAAATAACTGATGATGGAAAATGCACCCTTATATTAGCCCTGCAGAGGTAGCCATGGAAACCAGGCCAATCTGTCACAGAAAAAAAAGAAAATCCCTGGGGAGATTGGTCTGGCACTCATGACACGCATTACATTTCGCTCACCCCAGAGTTGTGGGTGACCAATCAGAGCCCACTATTCAAAGTAGAGATGTCCCGATACTGTATCGTATCGGCCCTTATTTGGTCATATCGGGTATTGGCGAATATGCCAGTCTAACCACCGATCCAACACAGGGGTAAGGGGTTGACACTATGGCAGGTAAATATAATGTTGGGGCATGTGGAGTTTGATTTCATGTTGCCCAAAAAGTGCACATAAACACAACACAATATATATATATATAGCTAGATAGCTATATGTACAACAGAAGATATCTGATTCTAAGCAAACACCTCGGCTCTGTTCCGTCCATAGAGTTGGCTTGTCTCCCATTCTCTCTCCCTCTCTCCACACACAGTATAACACAGCACGCAGATTTAGTCAGATTTAGTCCGACCGAGCGTCACAGTATAACTCTATGGGGACACAAAAGCGACACAAAAGTAGGACCCGGAAGTATCTCAGGAGGGGGCGCTCACGTCACAGCTAAAATACTGAATAGCGATTTCTTAGATCTGTCATGACCTGTCATGATTGGGTTTTATTTTTTAGTGATGACCTAATGCTTCCTGTCTTCCTTTATTGCCTCACCTGTCTTATAATTTGCATATAGTTCAAATGTGGTAATAAACAGCAGCTAGACGGTCAATGGCACCCGCACACGTCTACATCGTTTAACACACCAAAAATGCAACCATTTCCTCTTGGTGAACCATCTCTTCTTAAATGACATCACCTCTTGAAGTTTTCGGTTCTGAACTTCTTCACAGGAAAAGGCATGTCTGGCTTTCTTTTTTATAGCATTTTCAACGTTACTGGCTGGCTGGTGCAAATTCCGAGTAATGCAAGAAGTTCTATAGGTCAAAAAGGGAAATGGTGCAACAACATACAGTATAGACAAACTGGTTGGTTGAAGTTTGTCATTTTCTAGTTTGTCATTTGTTGAGTCATTTGTTGAATAGTGCCATGTTTTAAACAGAATAACGCGTAAAATATGCTCATGGAATAACATCACCCAGCATTCACATAATTATATACAGTACTAATTGCTTTGAAGTATTAAGAAGTCCATGTACAGTATATACACTGCAGAAAAAAGATATAGGGCCAAAGTTGGAAAAGTGAGAGGAATACTAATCGGGTATCCATATCAGATTCTGAGTGCATGTTTACATTCTTCTATGCCAACTTTAGAAAGAAATGTATTTATGTTATTAATTCATTAACCATGGCATCCCTCCTATTGTGGACAAATTTGGGGGGGGGGGGGTCACATTTGCGTGATAATTGCGGAAATTGATGATCTACATTATGCTGACAACGTGTCTTATCACGAGGTATTGTGCACTTGTACAGTACATCAGCTATTTACGCTATTTGTCACATGCCAAATTATAGGGCTTAAGAGTCAGATCCATCGTGAGTCGTGACTTTAATTGGATTTCCTTTGAAGAATCTTTTGTAAACTCAAGCGCATCCTATAAATAACAACTCCCTAAGGCCACGTTTGTCTTTTCTCTGACTGCAGGTGGAGTACATCAGACACTTGGTGGCTTTGGGTCTCAAGATAAAGGCAGTATATATCTGTCTGTTACAGCACTATTCATTCCACCCACAGGTGGATCACATCCCAGTGGTAGAACACTAGCCCCTTTCACCCAAGATAATAAATATTTCAAGAGGAAAAATCATTGGATATACCACGAGCTGTAAAGCCACACAGTATAACTTGGGCGACTTGAGTTCACATTATGAGGATTGAGGGGAAGAAATACTCCCCGGAGAGCCAATCCCAAGATGTTACCCTGTACAGGATATAGATGTACTTGCTACTCGTACAGACACGTACATACCTGTACATGCACATACCTGTACACGCACAAGTGCACACCCAGGGACACCTGCACGTACGCATGCATGCCTGCATGGCAGCACGGTGTACGCACATAACCCAATTATACAGACGGTTATTACATTTTCAAAACTTTGAAGGTTTTGAAGGCTGTATCTCTGGCAGTTTTCCAACATTCTGTTTATATTTGTTATGTTAAAGGTGAAGTATAATGCAATGTGTATATATACTATATCTATTTTATTTTCTTTAACAGAAATTTGCATTTGTTCCATGACCATACCAATCTTGAATGGAAATTGTTTGTCAACATCAACAGTTGTTTTTCTATCTCTCTCTCTCTCTCCTCTCTCTCTTCCTGACGCACGCACGCACGCAGGCACGCACACCAAAGGTGCCTTTATGGACAATAATGTTTATGATATACAGAGGTTAGGTTTTGTGGAATAACATTAATAATGACACTGCTTTATGCATTACATTCTATAGGTGACATTTTAAAACTTGTGTCTACACAGCTACATGAATAAGTCAAATATGTATTGTGTACATTATGTTCATGCATGAGTGTCCATGAGCGTCCATGTGTGTATGCGTGTTTTGCCATGGCACATCTCACAGTCTGCATGCTATATTCTTTTATACAGTGTTCCATTTGTGCAAAGAATGGGGTGGTATTTTTAACCACTTAAGCCCCACATTCATACAAATAATCACCAGGAGCAGAGACGTGTGTTTTCAATGAGCAACATGGTTAAAATTACCCCAGAGGTGTTTTACAAGTAAAATACAAATTTAACGTTGATTTTTAATTGGATTGTTAAATTGTGATATGATCAAACATAAATATCAAACATCAAAAGTAATGCATAGTAATGCACTTAATTCAGTCTGACCAGAAGCAGAGATAAAACATATCCCCACCGGTGATAAAAAATGAATGACCAGAGGGGTAATATCAAAAGCAGAAACATGGGCTTTTCCGCCATCTCCCCCCCCCTGCAAATCAAACCCTGCTTTTGTTCTGCCCCACAACATGACCCGCTGTTTGTCTCTATACGCCCATGAAACGTGTCCATGTGCCGGTCCTGGGAGCTAATCCCCGCACAGCGTTTTGTTGCCCGGGCGTACTGTTTTATTACAGTTACCAGAGCGCGAGCTATAGGACAGCTCTGGGAACAGTCCATCTACCTTGTGTGTCTGTCGAGAAGTTCATGTGGAGCGGGTAAAGGTCATGCTGATGCTGAGGGGATATCAAAGCTTCTTGTTCACTCTGTGTGTTAGTCCTCTGTCACTTTATGTTCTCCCTCTCCATAAAGTCTGTCTTTCTATCTCACCCTCCCTCTTGTTTCTAGCCCTCTTTTCCTTTCTGCTCATGCTGTACTTCCTCTATATGGCCTACATTACCCACTTCTTCCTCCTTCGCTGTGCTCGTATGCCCTACCCCGTCTCTTATTCCCTCGTGCTGTGTCTTTTAGTTTTTTTCGCTCCCACGCGGCATGTGCCGTCAGTTCAGCATAACGATGAAATAAGTCACTTTCCTTTCCCCGTGGCCAAGTCAGTTAAGGTGCTGACTCCAGATCGTCATGTTCAATGAGTCCCGGCCAGCACGTCCAATGTCTCGCTTTTACAACGCACATCACTTCAACCTAGGGAAGAATAATATGTTTAACTGCCAGGGAATCCACCAGAGAGTTGTGGTGCATTCAGTGTCTATAATCACCAATGAATGTCTCAAAAGAGTGCATGAGATAGAGAATAGGAATAGAGACTTATTTCCTTTTGAGGGAGAATACTGTAAAAGCACAAAGGGAGTGATATAACATGGACATGCCATACTGCTGTATAGAGCTCTCTTGTCTTGTCATCATGAAAAAGCATCAGTCAGACATATATAAATTGCTTATACATAATACATTATTCCCATTGTCATTTCAACCAAGTAGCTTCGTTGAGCCTCAAGTGGTCTGGTACTGTACAACCAGAGTTTTGTACTTGTACAATGTACAGTGTAACTTCTACATTGTAAGTTAGAGTTCTACTTAATAATAAATTAATGTAATAAAATAGATATAACTCACATACTTAACTCCATTATTGCTCGCTGGTGGTAGCATAAGCACACCTAACCTGTGCCACCCGTCAGCTCTTTGTTTCATTTCCGGGTTATCAGTGAGGTGGGGGCTGCTGTTGTGAGCACAGCGATCGTTAGCCGTAAGCTCATACCCCTTAGCTCTCTTCATAAACAGTTACTCTTTTTCTTTTTTTTTGCTGCCAAACAGACAATATAGAGTCTATAACTGATATAGATGGGAAATAAACAAATAATTCATAATGATAATAATTATACATCAAAAAGGAGGAAGAAAAAAAATAAAAAAGAGAAAGGAGGGGGAGAGGAGGAGGGAAAGGACTCAACGCATCACAGTTCAAGTACAAGTTCTGATTTGCTGAAGCAAGGAAAACATGCTGAATAAAATGGTTGGTAAAAGTGTATTATTCATACAAACGTTAAAATTAATTTAAATATGTAGTGTGGGCTACAAATGCTTGGGGGGGGGGGGAGTCACAAAAAGGTTAAAGATATGTGTTGCCATCACAACGGTACCTACACAGTGAAATAAATCACCCTTTGTCAAGTCCAGCCCGTGGTTGTGCCTCTCTTCACACCCATTGGTTGCCCATGGGTGCCCATTGGTTGGACAAAAATCCTTTCTCTCCATCCACTAACTGGTTTTTCAGTTGCTTCGTATTGATATTCTGTGCATTCAATTCAAAATCTTTAAACTTGGTGTCAGTAAAAAGGAACATCACATCTGCAGCATGGTGACTGGGCATATCATGTTTGTTTTTAGCTTTTTCCAAAAATGTTTTAGCCAATTCAACATAAACAAGGCGGAACCAGGCAGAAAGAGCCTGCTGGTTAGTCAGTCAGGGACCAATCAGAAGGCTGACAAATGGTGAATTGCGTTCATTTTATCAATTTTGTACGCAGGATTTTGTAGTGTAAATTCCCAGCTCAACATAAACAACCCTCATCTCAGACCAGATTATCCACTACCATAACATTACAGACAAAACTGAGGATGCCATTGTGAAATTAGCTTACTGTACTTACCCACTCTGTTTTGATCCAATTGATTGCTAGCTGCTATTAAGTATCTTCATTCCTATTAACCACTACTGAATGAGCTGAGTCGTTTATTCCCCGTGCATGACTGCTTAAACGAAATAAACCTTAGGATAATTGCAATAGGAGTGTATGGGGGTGGCAAATTGAGGTTGTGCAGTGCCCTACAGCCTATTTATAGATGTGCAGCCAACTGCTTTATGAAATAAAGCAAGTGCCGGTGTGTGTGTGTGTGTGTGTGTGTGTGTGTGTGTGTGTGTGTGTGTGTGTGTGTGTGTGTGTGTGCGCGTGCAAACGCAAGCACGTGTGCTCATGTGAAGCTGTGTGATGTGTGTATATTGTCCGGACATCACAAGGTCACATCGCTCAAAAGCACATTTAGACTCGCTGCTATTCTATTCATCCACCATGGCTAGTGGACAGCCATGTCCATTAGAGATATGTGCTTCTTCTAGTGTTTGTAGAGTGTCTAGTGGCTTCTAGTTATTGTAGAGAAACAGTTTTCAGTTCTTATTAATGTAATTTAATTACATTGATAATGCTTTCTGTGGCTATAAGTAGTTACATGCTATACACAGTACACTCTTATGTAATAACATTAACTTGAACAATTGGAATTCTACATGCAAAGGGCCTTGCAAAACGGGGAGTGAGGAACGCACACGTTGCTGCTTGGATCAACGACAGGTCTGCTACAGGTCTGCTCAAGAGGGGCGCGACAACGCAAGCGTAAAAAAGAAGCTAAACCGAATCCAGGTCTGGTGAGACGCGGGCGCGTGCACGAAACGAGCACGCGCGCAACAAATTCAAGGGACCGCGCTCACGTATATACGCTTTCGTTGTCGCACCGCGACTTCTCTGAGCAAAAACACAGGTCTCATTGAAAATGAACTATAGGCGCGTTATATCACTCCCCGTTTGCAAGGCCATTAATGCAGAATTCTTCTCACTGTGTGTGTACATGTGCGTGCCTGCCTTTCTGTCTGCTTGCTTGCCTGTGTCGTGCCGTGTTTGTGTGTGTGTGTGTGTGTGTGTGTGTGTGTGTGTGTGTGTATGTGTTTAAGCTTGTGTGTTTTGGATCAATATGTTTTGGCTGCTGTGAGGTACAGCCAAAAAAACTGTCAGAAACATAAGCATAGCAACAATGAACTTGTGTTGTTGTTGCAACTGCTTTATATATCGCTAATTGGAAAACTTTTCTTTGCTAGTTCAGTGGGAAATTCATGCCAATTACACTGCTTTAAATAACAATGTACATTTTGACATGGTTGACCTTTGACTGCCTGTGTTGACACAAGATTATAATAAGAGAACATTTCTTCATCTTACATGAGAGGCATGAGATAGGAAACATGTTACAAGTGGTTTGGTAATGCACGCACGCACGCACACATGTACGCACACACAATTCCACACAGTACTCACATGCATACTCACATATAACTTAACAAAGTCAACCATCAAATGAAGACAATCTCCCACAGAGATGTAAACTGAACATACACACACGATGCAGAACTCACATGCCACGTCTTTAAAGAAATCAAGCATCAAATGAACTTGTCTACGTCTGCTTCAGAACCTGTAAGGTGCTGAGCAAGACGGTAATGAAAGTGACTATTCATGTGCCGTTAATTGATCAAGCGCTCCCGTAGGGACATTTATGTGAACAAAAGGAACAGTTTCATTATTAAGGAGATCCGTTGAAAGGTTGAATCATTTAGTTAAAGTTATATCAGGCCCTGTGGTATCAAGGATAAATAAATGGTAAGAATGAAAATCCTTGAACTTCAGACAGAAACATACAATTAAGAGTCCTATTAAGCTGTTATACACAATTGTTAATTGGTGCTGACTATCAAAGAGACAACAACATAGAGTGTATGCAATATTCTCCATTTTGTTCCATGACAGGCATGGTCATCCATAATATAATAGCCTCCAAATCTATCTGGCAGGGAAAACATGGCATCTTCTGTGTTTCAGCTAATGTTTGGGGCACTGGGACCTCCCATTTGAGATTAGAGTTTAATGGGGCTTTCGGGGGTGAATCTGCTTTCAACAAGGCATTTCCGTAGCCAAGCCAACGCACCCACCAGCTAAAACAGCAGGTGATTATGCATGGCTGTCAATCCTATTTAGCCCCTGGTTCGAAACCTCAAAAACGGACATGACAAATTCTGGCTTGTGTTTTGTTCTGTCCATTCGGATGTCATTGTTTATTTACCGAATAAAGGACCCCAGTGTGTGTCTTATGACTGATAAGGAGAAATCTGGAAGACACAGATTTAGCAAAAGTCATCAATGTGCCAGCGGTGTTCTGTGGCTCTATTTATATTTAATTATGCCCACTCCATCACTGACATTTATAACTTGTGGTTTTGGAAGATTCTACACATCATCCCCTCTGTCCCATGGTTCATTTTCTAAACCTCAAACCCAAAGCCCTGAGAGATATTTCTAATAAACCATTGTTTAAGGCGCTAATTCCAGTGTAGCAGACCTTGCAAATCTTATCAGGTGCACTGTTATTTGACATCGCCTTGGGCTCTGAATATTTAAACAAATCTTCTCCCTGCTCTTAGGCGAGGAATGCAAGAATAAAAAAGATTGAGTGTCTCCAACCAAATTAATTGCCATCATCTTGGTTGAATGATAGCTGTCCTCTAGTATAGATGAAGCTAATGTGGCCTTTTAATTATTTTCATGAATATTGTAATGTGGGCTGACAAATGATTTTTCATTTTGAACAAATTGTGATATGATTTTGCAAAGGGACCAGGGCCAATAAATACTGTCCACAGTGATTTGCATCCAAAATGTTGGGTGTTTTTCAGCATTCAAAGTGACTGTTGTGGCACATGTGTGAATGTACAGTATTTAGGCTATAAAGTTGGCACAGTACTATACCTTGGAAAGCTAGGCAGGGCCAGAATCTTTTATCTACAGTATATCTAAATCTTACGGGCTGCAGCATTGATGGGGACTGAAACTTTTATAAGCCTCCAGTGATTTAAGAGCAACCTCCTAGAACTAAATGTTGTGGTCAAGACATATTAGCCTAAACTCTGCTTCCCAGCTTGGACTACTGTTGTTGCCAATATGCTGTGCGTGCGTGCGTGCGTGCGTGCGTGTGTGCGTGCGTGCGTGATTGTAGATTTAGACATTATTTTTGCCTATAATGACACACCCAAAATAGGGATAACATATACAGTACAAAAAATAAATGTATATTATGTAGATATTCATTCTTTGTATTATTATTACTACTAATAGCAGCAGGAACTTCTGTATGTTTGCCTATGCCCTGACTGTACAGTGTACACAAAGCATGAGACACCCTGTCACTGTACTGTATAGCGTTCAGGTCAGAATTTTAGTTTGTTGTAAATGACCGGTCACAGGAATGTATAAGAATACTGACATGGTTAATCTTGCAACATGAATCCTGGCAGTGTCAATCTTCTGATGAACTTATGACCTGAGCACACTGAACAGTTTGACGTTACCCCTACTACTGTACATTGACTACTGTACATTAGTACCAAATGTTGGTATCACTCCAGCGAAAGAGTGTCTTTTAGAGTCATGAGAGAGAGAATATTCTACAAAGGAGAGAAAGATTGGCCAGCCCAGACCATGAGGCAGGCGCTTGTCACCTTGTGGAAGGTGCAGAGAGCAGAATTGGGCTAGTAAAAATGAGAAGTGACAGGATATTGATTTGCTTATCGCTGCTGTGCAGATACACAGAAGTGAAGGGCGCGGGCGGGAGGGGGGAGGGGGTTGGCAGTGGTTATCAGACTTTCACGTCTGATAGGGAGGCCGAAAAAGGGGGGGGGGGGGCGGGGGGAGAGATATATCAGCCGATTGCTTCGCCTCAAATTTTGTTCCACTTTATTCTTGTGCTTTACTGTAAACGGCATATACTTTTTTTTTCAAGTATTCTAAAAAGTGCCATTTCAGCTGGATTATTTGGCAAGGCAAATGGTTGGCACTGCTATCTGAAATAGTTATTGATGGGGCTCATCAATAAGCTGTGTAAAGTAATTTAAAAAATAGCCTACTGTACACAGTTATTAATTCACATCAATCACTTAATTGAAAATTGACAAATCACATTCTTATGCAGAGACAATTACACATACAATGTCACTATACTGAACTAGTATCTCTACTAGGCTGAGGTGATAAAGAGTGAAGTCATAGTTTTAAATTGGAAGGTGAATCTTGGTAGAACTGAATGGCAAAATGACTAAAACAAGCCACAGTTTCCAAGGTTTTAATGACCTCAATTTGAACATTGAGAACATTAAAAATCAACACACTGGTTCATACGCATAATAGACCATGATTATTATAACAAACGACCCATATATCTTGCTGATATGGAATCAATTTATATTGTCTATGTGGGCATGTGTATAATTCATGTCCACTTGCAAGAACATAGAATTTGCAATTATTTTCATCCTCTGGAAAATGTATAGAAGGCAGCATATTTGTCCTTTATTCAACTTGATTTTATTGGTGCTTATGTCTGAGAACAAACATCAATTTTATATTAATGCACCAAGCACCAAGCTAGAGACAGACCAGTGTTTGTGATGTTTGGACAAAATGTGTAGGAGTATATGAAAAATCAAACCGATCTGTGTTGAACACATGCCTATAGAGATAGTGTACCGATTTGCATGACATTTGGATACAATCTTAGGAAGTAATATTTAAAAAAATAGTTTTACATATGTCGGCCTCCTGGTGGCGCTATAAAGAGCAGATGTGAAAAATGCAGGGCAAAGGTTATTCCTTGGCCTCTAGGGAGTGTGCAAAGTACACAGAGAACACAGATCAGTGCAGTTATAGTTGAAAACATGAATTGGCCTGTTAGAGTGGCATTTCTCCCTCGTCCTAGTGGGGATGTGCGTGCATAATTTCACGGTGATGTATGGATGAAATGTGTACGAGTAGAAATGTGTTTTGCAAAAGTCTGCCTCATGGTAATGCTATAATAGGCCGTTGTGGAAACATTGAAGCAGAGTTTTGTTGTTGGCATGTGTGTGCACAGTTTGGGCCGGGTCAATGGTGCCGGAGATTAACTGTAGGCCTACACAGACGGAGTGCAAAACATACTCTCCCCATACCTTCAGCCTGGTGGAGACAATAACGCTTTTGATTGGTTATGGAAAAAGAAAGAAACCACTTGAACCCCAGCAAACATATTCTGGGGGGCAAACAATAGCAGAACTACAAGTTCACAACGTGTCGCAATGTGACTGCTGCATTTGGCAAAGAGATCATCAGGCAGTACAAAGTTGTACAGTACAGTTGCAACTCAGTTTAAGTGGTTAATGACTTAATATATATATAAGTAAACACAATTCTCTCCAGTAATTTCTCTACAAAAAGAAAATGTCAAAATCACGAAGAAGCCAATGAATGAAAATTAATTTCAAGCAAAGTCAAAACTACAAGTGTTATGGTTTGAGTTTTCCACAGAACCTAATCAGATCATTTTTGGACCAGCTGGCTCCTGCATAGATTACAATTACTGTATGTGTCAGGATCCATCACTGTAATAATGCTCTGAATCACGGCCACAATGTTAGTTCTCTGTGATTGACAGACTATCATTACCCAATATTAGCTAGATTTAACCACTTGGACCATATATATTTTACTTTGTTATGACGTCAAATTGTGAAAATAACCAATCCACGAGCTTGTGAGCTTGTAGATCTGCTATTTCCTCCAACTGTTCACCTACACTATACTGTAGGTCCTACAGTATTATGGCATGACGACTAGAATATGGACGCTAGGGTTCATGGGGTTAAACTGCATGAACTGCATCGTGGTGTGCTGGTCCCTGCGGAAACCCAACCTGGGCAAGACCTAAGCTGAAAACACTATCAGCGGAAGTTGCGTGATTTTAGCGGATGTGAAATCGTTGATGCTTTACAAATCAGTTTACATTCTCCGTGAATGAAACAAGTGTTGTGATTGGTCGGGGAAATATCGTATCCGGGGGAAATACATTTGACGGCTGTTCCGGAGGATACAACCGCCGATAGCTTCTCTGCCTTAGGTTGTGACCAGGCTTTTCTTTTCGCAGATTAGTAAGCCTGCGACCGAGGCTAGCGGAAACCCCAAACAACAACAAAACCTAAACTGTACTAAGCTGCATGAAGTTCTGTTAATTGCTTTTATCGACGGAATGGCCAAACGTATAACATTACAGGCCCTTCCCTTGATAAGACAACAATGATTGTGACAAATAAGATTTGTTGGGCTGATTATCTTTTTCCTTATCATTTATTTTCAGCCTTTGGAAGCTGTCCGGGCATGGGCTGATTATTCTTAGTTTACTTATGATCCTAGATGACTATTTACCTTGTGTTGTTCTTGCTTACTGTAAGTCACTCTGGGTTAAGAGAGTCAGCTAAATGCCTAAATTGTAAATTATCTTGATGATCCATTGAGTTCCTTTAACGAGGTTGCAATGTTGGGAAAGTAAAAATGTATATTTGTAGATGGGAAAGACTGTAGCCACTTTTAATGAAAAGTCCTTTCTTGGCTAATAATGGCTCCGAGAGCCTTCTCACTCTGCTGGATCTCCACTGGTGAGTGCATGGAGAAATTAACAAGGGGTAGAACAGTTAACAGGTTCCGACAGCCCTGGGCAAAGTTCACGTTTGCACAATGTTAGCCTCACTGTCTTTTGACATGTAGACAATAGAGTTGTCAGCTTATAGCTTAAAAAAAATACCTTCTAAATTGATCCTTCAACTTCTCCCTTTAATAGAAAAATCTCACTGACGCATTGGGGAAAAGGCAAAAAATAAAGAGTTAGAAGGGGACTGATTAAATTGTCTTCATTTACTTAACTGGGTACTAATATTTCAATTAGAGCAACTGGAGTCAGTGACACTGTAGGGTTAAAAATGGAATGAGGGGAGAATTAGTCCAACTGATTAATAGGAGGAAATGAAGACTTCCGTGCTCACAGGAGACATCCCTCTGGTGTCGTTCATCACTGACACCACCCCTCCCCGTGCACATCACTCAATTCACTGCTAAAAAAGTCTCTTTATCTGGGCTGCGTTCACTGTGGACACTGCAGCAGTTGCCGTATAGCATAAAGTTTGCGCGACACGACTAGCCGCCGTGCCAGGGTACAAGCTCTAACTGCGGGCATCAGGAGCCGAGCCTAGGTTGAATTTGACAGAAAACACATTGGAGACTTCCTCTCCCCTCCTCTGCCTTTTCCCATTACCATAAACCCACTCACTCATGATAACCATTAATGTAGCGTCTTATTAAAAACCTATCAATACAGCCGCTGCCAGTGTGCTAATGGCCAGGAATCCCTCTCAGTTAAATCTCGACTTTGGTCTCCACTCCGGACTAATGAGAGCCATCGCTCAGCATCTCTTTGGGCTAAATCACCTTTATTTGTATCTGCCTCCTCGTGCCATTGGCAATTTATAGAACAGTGTACACCGGGAGATGCATTGCAGCAAAGCCTGGGGCTGGGGTTTGGGGGGTAGTGGTGGTGGTGGTGGCGGTGATGATGGTGTAAGTAGGGTGGGGGGATGGGAACAAGTAACTAACGGAAAGTGGGAGAGTGCGGCTGCATGCAGTGCTTACCTGGCCCATCCAGCATCTGTGTGCTATAGGGACCATGGTGAGCTGTTAATTGCTCCATGCTGGAACTCTGGCAATAAAAGCTTGCTGCCGACCTGTGCAATGTGCAATGTAGTCATGGGAAAGTTTATCTCCAATGCAGAGTCACCGGGAGGGCACATTTGATGCAGGAGCGCCACAGGGGTTTGCCCTTCCAACCTGGGGGAGGAGTTGAATATTGCTCTATTAATCTGGGCATTTTACAACGCTGTCTCCCAACCGTGAGAAATGTGGGGGAGTGTTTACATTGCAGTTTACTGTCCAGGACAAAAAGCAAGATTCTCGGTAGCCTATGGCTTGGATCTCTACAGTATTATGTTGCATGAGAGTGCAGTTTGCATTGTTTGATAGGTAAGCCATGCAACAATGCATTTAATGTTTTAGCACCTGTATTAAATGTGGTATTCAGTAGTAATTTTAATGATAACAAAATATATTGCACACCGCACACCTCTTACTGTGCGTTGTTTCAATAAATGACCTATTCCACCATTGCATGTATATCAATATAGGATGTATGGCCTTTACAAGAATTGTCAGCCACATCAGCCAAGGAATTCAGCAAAAATTATATTTCATTCCAAGAATTTAATTCAGACCAAACTGTCACCCAAGTTTCAAAGTGATATGTATTTATTTCTCCTGGCCAAAAAGCATCACCAGAAGAAAGGTAGCATTAATGCACGGAGCAGAAAAGAGTTTGTTCACGTAATTGAACGTCAACTACGCACATAATGAAGAAGTCACCCTAACATTTTCAAATTTCTTACTTTTTTATATTCTATATTTTTTGGTGGGATCAACATGATGTGAATTATTTCAACTCTCAACATGCTATCAAGCTTTGTTGAGAGCTGTGATCCTATGCTCCTGTTTTGAGACTTCCAGATAATTAAAGACATTTTTTGTATCTTTCCAGTTTTTCATGTTTCTATGAGGTGACAGTACTTCATTAGACACCCTGGAGTTGTTTTTATGTGCAATGGTGTATTAACTTTGTATTTTTGGGTTTCTTCCTGGAGGCTGAACCCTTGACAGTCAAACGGGCCAATGAAATAACCAGTAATATAGTGACGTAATACTATCAGGCCCTTACCCTAACCCCTCCCCCTTTATCATACAACTACAGCTGTGGGTGCGGCTTCAGTTCAGGTGGATCACCACCCATCACCACCCACCAGGCAAACCAGGCATACTTAATGAACTGGTGGGCGACTGGGCGTGTCCACATAAAAGCATGATTTTAACAAATACTGTACACTTTTTGGAAAATGTTCTTCCTCCTTATATTATAATAATACCTGATGTTTTAGGGTGATAAAAAATCGTGGCACTCCATCTTTAAATTATGATCATGCACCTGACAATGCAAGGGGGAAATGGTTGATTACTTGATTCCATATTAAAACGTATAACAGAAACACTTTTTGTTTTGTTTTTTGCTAGTGGAAATAATATATTTTTACTGGAATTTAGGCGTGGCCAGTCACTTCATAGCAGGGGTGCCATTATATCAAAATAAAAGACTAATAATCCTAAACAAGTCCATTAATTCACTGCAATCACTAGCTATACATCTGCAGTATAGGTGAAGTAGCCAACCCTAATATTTCATCTTTTGAGTAATAACAAAAGCCGTTTAGAATAACCAACTTGACTATGATGAAAAACTATTCCACCCAGGCATTTGCAAACGGTGAACATTATTTACGTTCCACTCCTAAACTCTGCTGCACGTCTACTAACAGGAACTCACAGACATAGCCATAAGCCATAATTGGCCTCCCTTCACTGGCTCCCTGTTCGTTTTAGAGTTTATTTTAAGATTCTATTGTTTGTTTTTAAATCAATGAATGGTTTGGCACCTCTGTGTCTTTCTGAACTGAGCCCCAATCCCCCGGCAGCGGGGGCTAGATTCTGTGATTCCTGAAGAAGATCCTAAGGGATCGAAACGTTGAATCAAATAAACCAGTGGAGCTGAGTTTTTCATACCAGTGTTGCAGACTCTATTTTTTCTAGATTCTGTCCACCTCATGAACAGCTCTCAGCGGGTAAATGGGGCTGGTCAAGGTCTCAGGTTCCAACTCCGATATTTTAGATTTTCCCTCCCGGACCCCCGTGGGGTTTAAAAGGTTAAGGTGTACACTCCTCCTAGGTCTCTGCGGTTTGAGGGCCAGAAGAAGACCCGCTTAACACAATCAGCGCCTGGATTTCTTTCAAAATAACTGCTCGGGGTGCCGCGCAGGCATGCAGATAGGGCCGCTTTTACTCTGTAAGCCCCACCCCCCCCTCCTCGCATGCGCGAAGAGCAAGGAGTATGGTGCAGAAGGAGAGGCCAACTAAAAATAAATGTTATGACGTTCCCACACATCGCACGGTCTAAATGGGTTAAAGACCAGTGGTGACCGAGCCTTCTCTGTTGTATAGCCCCTACATTATGGAATGCGCTCCCCTCCCACGTCAAATTGGCCCGTGCTATATATTAATATAGTGGATTGGTTTAGATTGGATCTACCATAAGAGCATTGGTTACTTTTGCTTTCCTCCGATGGCCTGCTGTTTTTTTATTAACACCTATACAGATTCATACACCTATTCACACATGGGAGCTGTCCCTGCCTGCATGCACAACCACAGACTTCTACGGTTGGCCAGTGGCCACTGACCTTGCTCAAGAACATGCAGCCAGTGTTAGTTGATACAGGAGTCATGACAAAATTTACTTAACACCATTAAGACCTGGAACGGTAACCACTTTAACCCTTATTTTAATTATTGAGAAATAGCAGATATAAGCTTGAAGCTTGTAGATCTGCTATTTTTGAAAAATGTATGAAAATGTGTGCAGATATTTTAATATAGGCCTATATATTCTTTCATATCAAATGTTTTTAACTAAATTTTTTGCTTCTGGGGGTCCTGGAAAATAATATCATTTTGGGGGTCCTTGCCATGAAAAAGTTTGAAAACCACTGATATACGTTTTTCAGAAAATTGTCAGGATATAGAGTAGAATTGGGTCTCAGGTCTTAAAGGGGTTAACAGTGACACCGATATTCACACCTACAGTAAATGGTCTGCATGTCTAGCACGTTTATCCAAAGCGCTCTTCATTACATTAGACGCACGCATGCACACACGCCCTCCCCCCCCCCCCCGCACCTTGCATGGTTACCATCAGAACTGACAGCCTCTAAATGTTTATATTTTGTGGATGGCAAAAAAGGACATGCATTTATTTTATAACAAGCATCACTCCACACTCCATCACTCCACACATGGTGGTAAGTAGTAACCAAATTGATTATCCTCTCTAAACAATACAATATACTATTTGTGCTTCACATTGAAGAGGGTAATTCTTATCTCTGGCTTTAAGCAATAAGTCACCCAATTTAAAACGTTGTATTGTAGCTATCACTTAGCCTGAGGTGACTCTATAGCAGCCATGGTGTTCTGTCGTTAGCAGTGCCCAAAGGGCAGATGCGAGCATCGAGCTCCCCGCAGCATCCCCATTAGCTTGCATGGCCACGCGGCTAACTTTACAGAGAATTGACATTTCCATCTTCGGCCCATTTTCAACCACATAAACCCTAGTGTCCCTGTTCTAGGCATGTCCTATAATAGGCAAACATACGGTGGGAAAAAATGGCTGATCTACAAGCGTTGCGTAGCTTTGTGATCTTTCCGGCGAAGACATTTTGCTGAGATTTTGTGTGATGGGATTGGGATCCCTGGGGACCCCGGTCATCGAAGTAGGGAAGAAGGGTTTAAGTGGTTAATGACAGTGTAACATTCAAGATGATGTGATGATACATCACACAGATCTATGTTAAATACTATAGGCACTGGGAATAATATGTAGACAGAAGACAGGCTTAAAAATGCAACTTAAATACATTTTAAAATGTATACATGTATTGTTTTACCTATACGATAATGTCTTTAAATTGATTATGTTTGTTTTTAAAGTAATTCATCATCATTGACACCCACCAGAACAACAATAACAACTCTGAAACTACCAGGACAACAAACAGAGTCATAGCCTACGTAGTGGGCCACTACAAAGGGCTATTTCACCATCGAGATCTGAACCCCAGAGAGCTGGCAGTCTTTGAAATGTCCCCTACTGTCACCTCTGTCAATAAGTAAAAAGCTAAACAGCCATAGTATACAAGGCTCTGTCTGGCAGCAAAGGTAACCAAGGGCAGAGTAACATTTAATATTTATGATAGAAGTTCAATCATTTGAATCACCTATTCATTAGCGTCTATATTGGGCTACGTTCACCATTGTGCAGCGTGGGTGGACTTTCAGAGTGGGAGATCTATTTGTGGGATTTTTTGATACCCTTGTAATAACCATCAGCAAACAAGGCCAATAACAGTTTTTATGCTACAGCTATCACAATCATTGTCCGTAAGGCAGGGAGGCGCTGTATGCCTTAACCACCAGAGAGGCCTGCCTGCCAAAAACGGTAGTAATATAAATGCACTTTGAAGAATAGAAAGAATGGCATTCTCTTGGCTGGATGCCAGCTACATATCCAGAGCTGAAAAAGCACACAGTTCTGCCGGCTTAGGCCGAGGACATGGTTTAAATATTTATTTATTTATTTAAGTTTGACTGCTGCGTTATTTTAAAATGTACAAACAGATTATGTCACTGATTAACAATACAGTACAACTGCAAACAAATCCGAATATACACACTGTAAAGGATTGCCTTATTTTAAAAGACAGGTGTAGCAAGCCTTTCAAGCCACAATAGCATGGAATCGGTGCTACATGGAGCACTGGGGGGCAGCATTGCTATGCCGGGGTGGTTTAACTTTGACTGAAGACTTAAATTGGCCATGTAGGCTTGGAGCTCTGGCACAATTAGCAATCTATCAGTCACAACGCATTACGGCCGCAGATGTGCAGATGTGAAGAGGGGTACAAAAAAGAAAAAAGCAAGAAGAATCTGTCTCCGAGCAGAATGAGCTGACATTGTGATCCTCCCTACTGAGAGGTGCCTCTGAGCTGCTTCCCCGGTTTGTCCTCGGCGTGCTGGTAAGAGAGCTTGATTCATTACTGCATAACAAGTGGGTGAGAACGTGAGAGCTGCTCGCAACAGTGGTAGACACTCATTAACGGTCACAACGAGGGGAGGAACGCATTAAGCCCAAACTTGAGACAGGTCTCTTCTTGATGTAAAACTAATGATAGACTGTATGAGACACACAGGGATATAACAAGTATGCAGAAGATAATTCTTTAATAAGCATCCAGGCCTCACTTGAAAGTGAGAGTTTTTCAGACTATAACAACTTTTGATTTCACAGCTGTTGCCCAATCCCTCCACTCCCCACAGCTCAGTGCCACCACAGCACAGAGAGACCCCCCCCCCTTCATCTCCCATCCCCTTCTTCATTTTTGTTGCTTCACTGAACAACATAATTTCAACAGCAGTTGCTCTGCTCCTGTATCTCCATCGCTCAGCCCAGCCCAGCCCAGCCCAGCCCAGCCCAGCCCAGTGTTAGGCAAACATAACTTTCGATAGATTCACTCTGTGCTCGTACAAGCTTTCGTTGATTATTCTTAACTTGTGCGTGTGTGTGTGTGCGCATGCGTGTGCATGCGTGCGTGCTTGCTTCATGCGTGCGTGTGAGCGTGTGTGTTTGTGTGTGTTGAATCCACCGTGCAAGGTCAGGGACTGATATGCGACTGGGAAACAGCATCTGATGAGCTTTATTGCCCCTAAAAGCCGGGGGATTATTCCCAGATGGATGTTTTGGGGGCGATGCATGCGGATGAGACTGATCTGAATGTCTCCTGCGAGTGTCGTTGTGCACAGTAAATGTCAGAGGAGTGGATGATATACGGTCACCATGCGAGCCACATTAAGGCAAAAAACACCGCAAATTTACTGGACTTCTGCAGGAAATTGACTGTTACAAAATTACCATTGTCATTTACTATCATTATCCTTACAAGTTTATTGCTTTGGATTTATGTGCATGGACAGATATATGTGTGTGTGTGTGTGTGTGTGTGCGTGTGCATGTGTGTGTGTGTGTGCGTCTCTGCGGTAGGATGGTGGTGGTGGCTGCCTATGTAAATTGTATAGCCTGTTATGGCAACAACCGACATATGTTGGTTATTGCCATCCAGATATAGGGCGAGATAGTGCAGGTCGATGGGATTATGGGATGTATGGGGCGGGTCATCCGATCATGGATTAATTGAGCTAAAACTTAATTTAATTAATTTCACAAATTAATTAACTCTGTTAACTCATTTATTTTGACAGTCCTAATAAGTATATATATATATATATATATATACTGGTGGTGCAGTGGTAAAGTACCTGCCCGTCACTGAGGCAGGTGGAGCGAAATGCCTTCACGACTGACGACCTATGTCGCGACGTATATTTTTCCGTCGCAACGTATATTCGAGTACGTCCTGGCGTAAATATCAATTCGTCCCGGCAGAACGGACTCGTCGCGGCTATATCTACCCGTTTGCGACCTAGTAGTTTGACTATTCTTTTACGTCGCGACAGAACGGGACACGTCACGGCTATATCTACCCTTCTCGACGTAAAAGGTAATTCGTTGTGGCGTGTGTGGACTCGTCGCAACAGAACGGAACTCGTCGCGGCTATATCTACCCTTCTCGACGTAAAAGGTAATTCGTTGTGGCGTGTGTGGACTCGTCGCAACAGAACGGAACTCGTCGCGGCTATATCTACCCGTTTGCGACGTAATGGTTGACTTTGTTATATGCCCGGTGCGCGGTGCCCTGCGCGGTGCCCTGCGCTGCCCTACGCCCACCGCGTGCACCTTGCCGGTCCGCCCTGCGCCCTGTGGCCTGGCACGTGTGCACGTGTGCCAGGCCACCGCGTGCACCATGCCGGTCCGTGGAGCCCTTCGCCGTCCCCAGGCGACCCTGCGTTCCAGAGCTGTCACATGCCCACCGAAAATAGCAGATCTACCAGCTCCTCTCCTACATACGGGATGGCCCGACCCGCGTCTGTGGACCCCTGGGGGGGTGTGTGTGTGAGCGTCTGAGCTCCTATCTGTGTGCCTCCCCCCCCCCCCCCCCCACCCCATGTGGACCCTTGCAGGGGGGGGGTCGGGGGGTCCCCCTATGCACTTTGTGTAGATGCTGCGTATCGCCTCATACTGAAAAAATTACTATTTTACGCACAGCGCAAGGCAATATGTGATTACGATCGTCCTTCTGGGGGGGGGGGGGGGGGGGGGGGGGGGCTGGCCTACACAATAGATAACCTACCCTGGCCAACACAATAGATAACCTACAAGGACATATGAATTTAATTTATATACACGGCTATATTAATTTAGCCGATCATCAAAGCTCACCGCGCTCGTATAGCGCATTGACTGTCTGTCTGTCTGTCTGTCTGTCTGTCTGTCTGTCTGTCTGTCTGTCTGTCTGTCTGTCTGTCTGTCTGTCTGTCTGTCTGTCTGTCTGTGTCTCAATGACTTGCCTTAGGCGGATAATATAGACTACAAGTACTTTATTAAAGTAAAGTAAAAGAGTGAGTTATCATTGCGTTCTCTGCGTCGTAGCGCATGCAGATAGGCAGATAGGGGGGGGGCAGTTCTATAGGCAAGGGCAGAAGGTTCCTATAACGACAGTGGGTGCGTGCCCACCTTAGAGTAGCCTATATATTTTAAGGCACCCGCCCCGCAACTTATTATTATTGGCTTATTATTTTGCCACCAGCGGAGTTGACGGTTGACGCCGTTGTCTAGTATAGACTATAGGCCTGTGCCAGGATGATTTTAAATAAATATGTCTCTGTCTCTGCGTCTCTAGAGCTATAACATATATACTGTAGCACACATCATGTGTGACACATGTGCACACACACACACACACACACACACACACACACACACACACACACACACACACACACACACACACACACACACACACACACACACACACCGAGTACTAAGTATAAGTAGCATATAGGGTACGGCTCTAAAAACATTAAATACTGCGGGAGCATTACACTAAACAAAGTTGGATTTGTACATTGCAGAAACGTAACATAACGTAAGTGTTCTTATTATTGTCCGTCTGGGTTTTATAATGCAGTGTGAGTCCGCTCCGCGATAGCCGATCTGCAAGCTCACAACGCGTTGCGCTGATTGACAGTGCACGTGCAGCAGCTACTGTATAAAATTATATTTAAGTAGGCTACTTTTTTGTGTGACGTCTGTGTGTTATTGACTTCTTGTTCCTTAATGTGCAGGTTTATCAGAGCGATATAGTGCAGCTGTGAGTGAGTAGGCCTATAGCTGCTGCTGCTGCGTCCGTGCACCAATAGAGCGACCGCGGCAGCGGCACGTATGAAATATTAAATAAAAATATGTTGGGCTTCCGGGCGTCCGTTTCTGGACTGTACCAACGGGCTTAGGGCCGGACGGTCCCTTAACTCCACGGGCCCCTATATTTTAGGCCCGTGCAGGGCTCTAGTGTGTGTGTGTGTGTGTGTGTGTGTGTGTGTGTGTGTGTGTGTGTGTGTGTGTGTGTGTGTGTGTGTGTGTGTGTGTGTGTGTGTGTTAAATGTGGTCATTTAAATGTAGGCCTATTATATACACGCACCATACAAGCACCTATATTATATAATGTGTTATACAAATGGGCAATCAACATATAGCAGCACCCCCCACCAGCAGATGTATATAAACATGGAATTGCGCTATGATATTAAAATGGACTGAGCTGTGATTGTGCCGTACTGCGCCGGCCGGTGGCCACTGGCCTATTCTGCCATGCAGTATAAATGCATTATCATGCCTGTTGGTGAAATATAAACATCTAAAATGGTTCAGTAATAATTAGCATAAGTTATTATTAACGAAAAACATCTAATACTATTTTAAATTGGTCTAATAAAGTTAGTAACTAATCAGAAGCAGCAACCATTTTGTTTCAAACAACTATAGACCAATAAAATAGTAGGCTAGTATTTATGTTTTTCGTTAATAATAATACATGCTAATTATTATTGAACGGTAAGTACGCTGGTATGTACGCTAAGGTACACTATAAGCTTGTAGATCTGTTTATTTTAGTCAGAATCTCGTGTGTGTGTGTGTGTGTGTGTGTGTGTGTGTGTGTGTGTGTGTGTGTGTGTGTGTGTGTGTGTGTGTGTGTGTGTGTGTGTGTGTGTGTGCGCGCGCACACACATCACATGTGCACACATGTGTGCTATATGTTATAGCTCTAGAGACGCAGAGACAGACATATTTATTTAAAATCATCCTGTCTCGCACGGCATATAGAGCCAATGAACGGAGCATACCCCCCCCCCCCCCCTCTCTCTCTCTCTCTCTCTCTCAGCACACGCTGTGCTGTGATATCAATCAGACGCAAATGATCATTGAGTAACGTTAGCTCTGACTCGCACATTATGTGAGATCACATAAAAGGCCTTTAATATAGCCACAGATCATATAGGAATAGGCTTGGGCACTACCCTACCATCTCTCTATAGTGGGGCACCGACGATCTGCAAGCTCACAACGCGCTGCATGTGGACGCAACACTTGGAGCTTGTAGATGCGCACCACAGATCATACAGGGCGTGTGTTCCAGCTAACCCTATAGCATAACACACACACAAGCAACAGTATAGACATCTATTCATCATTATTTATTTCAAATCAAAATACAATGTAATGCTGCACCACTGTCATGAAGTTCGCACGCACACGCACACGCGACACACACACACACACACACACACACACACACACACACACACACACACACACACACACACACACACACACACACACACACACACACACACACACACACACACACGTTTGCTTTCATTCGCTGTATGATACATTAGGCGATATAGACCCGCTGCGGCCCAGCGATAATCAACCGCTGTCCGCTGCGATGCGTGAGCTTGTAGATCAGATGCCGACAGACAGACAGACAGACAGACAGACAGACAGACAGACAGACAGACAGACAGACAGACAGACAGACAGACAGACAGACATGAAATGAAATGGTTCAATAATAACACACACGAGATTCTGACAGAATGCGGCGGCATGCTTAAAATAAACAGATCTACAAGCTTATAGTGTATACCATAGCGTATACATACCAGCGTACTTACCGTTCAATAATAATTAGCATGCATTATTATTAACGAAAAACATAAATACTAGCCTACTATTTTATTGGTCTAGTTCAGTTGATTGAAACAAAAGTCATGGAATTCAATTGCCTACATTCAGTATAGGCCTGGTTTTGATATAATGATGCAGGGAGATTTTCTGAGCCAGTCCGTGCCATGTCATTTTTTCAGATTAATATTTAAATCTTTAGTTGGAAGAATGCAATAGCATATCATAAGTGTTGACCATAATGGGACGGTTGGAACCAAATGAACCCCCGACGGCCGGCGCTATTCAGCTATAAGGCCTATAAACGATATGGCCATACAAATATGGTTATGTGGTGGTCTGTGACATGTCTGCGTGCGTGCGTGCGTGAAAGAAAGACAGAATACGACGCAATGACATGTCAAATTGTCAATTGTAGATCAGCTGCTTGTTATTTAAGTAGGCTAATATGAAGGCAGCGTCTCCGCAAACGTGGACACCCGTGGCCCCCCTTGATCCCCAAGGGTCCACGGTGACCCGTACCGCCCGGGGGTCCCCGGACCCGTTTGGGCGGCCCGTCAGGTGGTTTTCGAGCTTGTGGATTTGTATTTTTAATATTGCTTGTCAAACGTTTAAGGCATATAGCCTATTTAATCTGATTGGTATAGCTCTGCATGGTTGCTGCTATGGTTGCTGCTTCTGATAGCCTACTAACTTTACGCACGCATGCGACACACACACACACACACACACACACACACACACACACACACACACACACACACACACACACACACACACACACACACACACACACACACACACACACACTAGAGCCCTGCACGGGCCTAAAATATAGGGGCCCGTGGAGTTAAGGGACCGTCCGGCCCTAAGCCCGTTGGTACAGTCCAGAAACGGACGCCCGGAAGCCCAACATATTTTTATTTAATATTTCAAGCATACGTGCCGCTGCCGCGGTCGCTCTATTGGTGCACGGACGCAGCAGCAGCAGCAGCTATAGGCCTACTCACTCACAGCTGCACTATATCGCTCTGATAAACCTGCACATTAAGGAACAAGAAGTCAATAACACACAGACGTCACACAAAAAAGTAGCCTACTTAAATATAATTCTATACAGTAGCTGCTGCACGTGCACTGTCAATCAGCGCAACGCGTTGTGAGCTTGCAGATCGGCTATCGCGGAGCGGACTCACACTGCATTATAAAACCCAGACGGACAATAATAAGAACACTTACGTTATGTTACGTTTCTGCAATGTACAAATCCAACTTTGTTTAGTGTAATGCTCCCGCAGTATTTAATGTTTTTAGAGCCGTACCCTATATGCTACTTATACTTAGTACTCGGTGTGTGTGTGTGTGTGTGTGTGTGTGTGTGTGTGTGTGTGTGTGTGTGTGTGTGTGTGTGTGTGTGTGTGTGTGTGTGTGCACATGTGTCACACATGATGTGTGCTACAGTATATATGTTATAGCTCTAGAGACGCAGAGACAGAGACATATTTATTTAAAATCATCCTGGCACAGGCCTATAGTCTATACTAGACAACGGCGTCAACCGTCAACTCCGCTGGTGGCAAAATAATAAGCCAATAATAATAAGTTGCGGGGCGGGTGCCTTAAAATATATAGGCTACTCTAAGGTGGGCACGCACCCACTGTCGTTATAGGAACCTTCTGCCCTTGCCTATAGAACTGCCCCCCCCCCCCTATCTGCCTATCTGCATGCGCTACGACGCAGAGAACGCAATGATAACTCACTCTTTTACTTTACTTTAATAAAGTACTTGTAGTCTATATTATCCGCCTAAGGCAAGTCATTGAGACACAGACAGACAGACAGACAGACAGACAGACAGACAGACAGACAGACAGACAGACAGTCAATGCGCTATACGAGCGCGGTGAGCTTTGATGATCGGCTAAATTAATATAGCCGTGTATATAAATTAAATTCATATGTCCTTGTAGGTTATCTATTGTGTTGGCCAGGGTAGGTTATCTATTGTGTAGGCCAGCCCCCCCCCCCCCCCCCAGAAGGACGATCGTAATCACATATTGCCTTGCGCTGTGCGTAAAATAGTAATTTTTTCAGTATGAGGCGATACGCAGCATCTACACAAAGTGCATAGGGGGACCCCCCGACCCCCCCCCTGCAAGGGTCCACATGGGGTGGGGGGGGGGGGAGGCACACAGATAGGAGCTCAGACGCTCACACACACACCCCCCCAGGGGTCCACAGACGCGGGTCGGGCCATCCCGTATGTAGGAGAGGAGCTGGTAGATCTGCTATTTTCGGTGGGCATGTGACAGCTCTGGAACGCAGGGTCGCCTGGGGACGGCGAAGGGCTCCACGGACCGGCATGGTGCACGCGGTGGCCTGGCACACGTGCACACGTGCCAGGCCACAGGGCGCAGGGCGGACCGGCAAGGTGCACGCGGTGGGCGTAGGGCAGCGCAGGGCACCGCGCAGGGCACCGCGCACCGGGCATATAACAAAGTCAACCATTACGTCGCAAACGGGTAGATATAGCCGCGACGAGTTCCGTTCTGTTGCGACGAGTCCACACACGCCACAACGAATTACCTTTTACGTCGAGAAGGGTAGATATAGCCGCGACGAGTTCCGTTCTGTTGCGACGAGTCCACACACGCCACAACGAATTACCTTTTACGTCGAGAAGGGTAGATATAGCCGTGACGTGTCCCGTTCTGTCGCGACGTAAAAGAATAGTCAAACTACTAGGTCGCAAACGGGTAGATATAGCCGCGACGAGTCCGTTCTGCCGGGACGAATTGATATTTACGCCAGGACGTACTCGAATATACGTTGCGACGGAAAAATATACGTCGCGACATAGGTCGTCAGTCGTGAAGGCATTTCGCTGTCTCTCCACTGAGGAGTCTAGGGGTTTCAATCCACCGTGGTGCATCCAGCTTTGCTGAGCGTCTACTCTATACAAACACAATTGGCCCATGTTTGGGGAGGGAGTGATATTTTGTCAAAGCAGCACATACTCCTAAAGGGCCGACCTGGGAAGGCGACTGTCAGTGGGGAATGTTGAGCGGGAGGAGCAGACCAAAGGCTTTAGGGGTGGTCCCAACAGCGGTGGGAGGAATTCATTGGTTTAAATAACTCATTTATAAAAGAACACAAATATAATATAATAAAAATCACACCCGTGTGAAGTGAGGGGCGCTAATGTAATGGTGATGTAAAACAAACGGTGCCAACACAAACATTAAACGCCATTAACAATAAAGAGACAATATGACGTAATGAGTTACATTATGACGTACATTTTCCCTTCATTGTCAATGGTGTTTACAAAACAAACATTGGACTAAAGACAAACATTAAACCTGTATATAATAAAACAATAAGCGCACAATGTGCACATCACATGTTGTGAGCTTGTCATTATAAGAGAAAATGTCAAAAAGATTTCGCCGAATTATCAAGAACAGTGAAAGGGCAGATCCATGTTTTTCCCCCTTTGGTGACATGCCCAAAAGGGATAGCAGGTTTATATAGTTGTTAAAAGGATTCTGAAGTGCATGTCTAATTGTCTCAGAACAGTACAGTACCACTCAGATTGCTCCTGGTACGTATCCCCCAACTGCAGGTCACACAGTGACATTGTGCTTTCATGGCCTCTCTCCATGGTGCTTCACATAAGCCCTAAAATGACTAAATCCCTCAGCCGGTGTCCCTGACCCCAAGCAGCCCCGTTAGTGCTGCTGCATTCACACTCTTTGATGTGACCCTGAATTGGAGCCGGTCCCGGTCGGACCCGTTCCCAACTTCCCAGGGATTGATACCACATATTGTTCCCAAATCCCATGCCTATAAGAGGTCTACAAGGCGCAGTTGTCGGCCAGCAAATCTGTCTGTTCATCCTCTTCTCGCAAACAATTCAATTGAGAGGGAATCATGAGAGCAATAAATACCTTGAGAAAAGCTCTCCCTCTCCAAACAATGTTTGATTTTAGAATTGAGCTCGGTCTCAACAAAACAGTATGAGTAGGGCCGGGCAATATATCCACATTATATCAATAATATTGTAAACATTGTCTAGGATTTAATAAATCATCATATCGTGATATGGCATAAGTATTGTCTTTTCATCATCACTCTTTTTGTGGCATTGTTCCTCACTGTGGAGCTTGAAGGCAGACTGTCTATTTTCTCAATTTTTTATATGAACATAAATATTATTGTCACAACAAGATATCGCCTGTATGTCAGACTTGGAAACATAATCTTGCTGTCATCTTCCACATCCCTATAAGAAGAAAACATCCAGTTTACGAATGTCTTATGTACTGTACATGTGGGACATGAAGCATTTTGAATGTGAGCCTGCTACTAATAAAGTGGTTTGTGTAGCAGATTAGTAAGAAATACACCCACTTGAGGTCATTATTGCAAACATGACATGTGAGAAACAAATATCAAATATTCCTTGAAACTAGTGTCAGTTATTGTTATAAACACTTGTTAATGGTGCATTCAGGTGCATTCGGGTGTGCACTTTAACATGCATGTGCTCAGCATCCCTGACTCCTCATGAGATTACATTGTAGTCTAGTGAGTGATTGAAATTTCCAATCACATCTAATGCATCTGCTGACTCTTTCATACTCATAATATGCCAGCTCACATGCTGAGCCCTATACTGTGGCTAATAAGCCATGGAATGCTTTTTACAAACATGCAACGATACATTTCTGTGTGATGTAAATGTACAATGATTTAATATATGAAGAACGCTGCAATTATTGCGCTCTGGTATATTATTGCCTTTGTCTTTTCCTTAATTATTCAAGGTCTGTTTTTATTATGCTTTCCTCATTCCCTCAATTGTGTGTATTTGTATTACATCTCTATATCTGTTAGCATGGTGAAGTAGGGTGAATGGTGTCTATTAGTCTCTTTTGTATCTGCAGTTACAGATATAAACGTATTTGTGTACAACATACTGTAAGTGCTTTGCAAAAAGTGTTAAAGAGATAAGAAATTCTGAGAAAGTCTTGGATCTTAATGAAGTGTTACATTTGATTGTAAACCTGCCATCATTGTCAGTTGTAGTTAAAACATGTTTTGAGGTGAGAATTACATTGTGAGTAATGCCAAGCTGTGAGCATACAATAGCCTGGATTCCTTTCATTTGTTAGTGTTTGACCCCAAAATGGAGGACCAGGTGATATTGACCCAATTTCTTTGCTTGTTTGGTGTAACCTTTTATCACGGCTGGTCATGGATGACAAATGTAATTTACTATATAGGTAGGCACCAACTAAAAACCTAGACCTCACATTTATAATGAAATGCAAGGCAAGGTACAAAGTAGGTGGGGTTGCTTAGCCAGCCAGCAAAGACATGTAGGAGATTTCAGCTAGCTGTGAAACAGCTCAAGGGTATTCTATATGAGGCGCTGTCCCTGTGAGATTTGCTCTGGACTCAAACAGGGCTACTGCAGAGATATTGTGAGATACGTGTGTTAATGAGAATATACTTATCACAGCCAGAGGTGTTATCGGTGGGTAGCCTCATCTGGGACAGTTCATGTTGCAATTTTGGTTTGTAATATAGCGTAAAGCGGTGATGCACAATGCTCAATGTGTGAAAAGACAATTATGTCAGATAAGAGATTGTAACTGTGGGGACTTCATCAGACAATGCAGTGTAATTTCCACCATCCGGCCGGCAGTAACTCAGGAGATATATATATAGAGCGTCTGCTTGGGAATCGGAATGTTCCTGGTTCGATCCCTGTCTCCCCCTGGGTTAGTGCCGAAGTGTCCTTGAGCAAGACGCACCACTAATGGCTCATGGTGAGCACTGCAGGCTGGTGCCTTGGTTTCCTTCCGTGTGTGGCTGTGTGTGTGTGAATGTAATGCACATTGTACAGAGCTCTATGAATTAACCATTTACCATTTAATAGTAATCTCAGAGCAAATAGACCCTTTTTCAAAATGTTTTGCCCTCACCATCATTATGGTGTTATTTTTTGTAGTTTTGAGTGCAGTTCGGCAACAATCCCCAGACATATTTTTGTTGAGTTTCATAGCATACGCAGGGCTCCCCCTACGCCACCTTTCAACAGATCCCTTACTAATTGTTTCTGTCTCCGAGGTAGCACGGATGCGCTTTGATGTTCAAACCCCTTCTTCCTCACAAAGGGGACTGACGGCAGGTTGCAGAGAGGGAAGGCAGATGGGCCACGACAGGATGCTGCGAACCTGACGTCTCTCTTCCCCTTTCAAGTGCTCCGGTTCAATCAGCCCTCGCCACACAAGCTGTTGTGGAGCACCTTTGAAATCATGGAGTCTGCACAATAGTCTTGACTGTTAATGACTTCTTGTAAAGTTCCAAAGCGGCTCTGATTACACACCATGGTGCGCACACAACATGCACATGTATTGACAAACACAGACGGGCACGCACGCACGCACGCACGCACGCACACACACACACACACACACACACACACACACACACACACACGCACGCACACACGCACACACTGCAAACACAAACAACCAAACATGCAGAGTGCAGACACATTAACATCAAGCTCCATCTCTCTCTCTCAGTCCCTCTGTCTCTCACTCACTCATACACGCACGCACGCACGCACACGTCATGCTTTGTATGCATTAGGGTAACATGCTCTGTCTCTTAAACAATCCTCATGGATGCAGAGTCAGACTCAGGACACAAATAAACAATTAATATGTTAATTGCCCTGATTGCTAGTGCCAGTGCACATGAAAGGAGGCCTTCACATGAAAAGCTCACTGAAAATGATATTTCTCAGAGGTGAGGAGGCAATGGCATTTCTTTCTGGTATTTTAGGGAATTGGCTGAATGTGCATCAGTATAAAGCCATATTGAAAGTTTCTATTGTTAGTATATAAATTATATAAAATGAGTGTCTCAAAGAATTGCGAGGAGAGACAATTAGTTTTTTCCCAATGTATGCTTTGGCATACAACAGCAGCAATGGAGCATTAAGCATAAGAACATTCCATATACTGTAAATATCTCAGTGATATATCTGAATTACCCATAGATGAGCCTGCACTTGCTACAGTATGTATTCTACAAGTCCTATTCTGACCTTTCAAAGGGGAGGCATCAAAAGTCATGCCCCTGTATGCGACATCAAACACACAAAAAATGAACACAGTGCCTTGAAAATGCAACTGAACTGAAGTATTGTACTGCCTTAAAGGAAAAAAATGGGGTGCAGTTCTCTCTGGAACTCAAGCTTCAAGGAACTGCCTTTAATTAGATGGTGGACATAGAAATTAGAATAGATGTATAATGTAATAGCATATTGAGCTACTTGTTCTACAAACAGTGTGGTAAACCTTTAATTTAATTACGATCTCACCGTTTATTAACACTATTATTTTGCGGTATGCCCTTGTTGGATCTCCAAAACACTGTTCATACCCAATGGCACAAATCATACTGTTTCATGCACCCTGGTACTTGGTACTGCAAATCCCTCATCACCCTGTCAAATCATGTCAATCATGCTTTACCCGGCACCTTTTCTGACCTGAGATCAGATTCTAAAAACGTCTTCTGCATCCTGACAGTTTTCTGAAAAAGCTATGTTTCTATGTCAGTCGTTCTTTGATTTTTCAAAAATAGCAGACCTACAAGCTCGTATCGCGCCACTCGGTGGCGCGCTATGAGCTTGTAGATCTGCTATTTTTCAATAGCTAAAGCATAGCATAATGCTAACACCAAAAATCCATCCAAGATCATTCCTACCCGGAAGGAGGAGTGAAATCGCCTCATGCGCTTTTGAGCAACTTAATGCAAGTGGATGGGAGGATAAATCCGGTGCCGTCTCTATTAATATATACTCTAAGGTTTACATAGACAAAGTGTTGCCGCCATATTGGAGTGATGCCGGCAGCACTACCGCTGCGCCATCTAGTGGTGATTCCAAATATTTGAGGACTGTCGTCTCTTTATATACACAGAATTCCTGGCCACGCCCCCTACTTCCGCTTTGTTCTTTATTTTGGAGCGTGACTGGCAAAGATTTTGTTTATCATCAGACCGTCAAGACGTGTTTGTTTGTTAATTCTCGTAAGCCTACTATGGATTCTCGTACTTTGTAACTGATTAATAATGGAACAACCCGTTAGAGAGCATATTATGTGTTTGGGGATGTTGAAAGTAATGTTATTTCATCAGCTTGACACCCACGCCAGCCCAGCTGCCATACAGTGTTTTATATATTTGAGGTTTGAGGCTAAGCTAGGCTTAACAACACACAACTACACTACACAGATGCGCATCATTATCTAACTGCTATTAATTTAATGAGGAGAGAAGATTTGCCTGATCACTTAACGGTAAAATATGAAAGCTAAATTAATAGTAGTCTAAAATAAAGACGTCAGAGTCAGACTACAGCCTGACCCATAGCATACTACTACACCTCAAACTTAGCTGGAAATGAGTACACTTCTCTTTGGCTAGGCTTTGCCAGGGGTTCCATTTTAGGTATCAAAAAGAGTGTTTGGTGGTTCTTTGTCAAAGAGACTCTCAAGGCCAATACTAGACCAGAATCAGAAATTGATAAACCACAGTGGGGTCGGGAAACTCACTCCCAATCTTCCTCCATAGTCTGAAAACTCACCTCTTCAGACTCCATCTTGGCCCGTAGCACTTGCACTAGCCTCAAAGACTACATTTATGCAATGTAGTTTCATTCATTTATAATTTGTGTTATGTTATTGTTATGTGAGAGAGAGAGAGAGAGAGAGATCTGAACTGTACCTGCTGTCCTGTTTAACAACTGCTAGCCTACGCTTTAAACTGGTCACAAAGTCAAAGCCATCAAAGGGGCCGAACCGTCACAGGGGCCGTTTGTTTTCTCCTTTGAAACCCTGCTGTCCCACTGGACAGCTGTTAGGAACAAAGCCACATATACAGTACAGTCGAGGCCATATGCCTACACTCTGTTTCTATACAAGCCGCCTTAGCTTTTCAATTGAAACATTATGGTGTTAATTTCAGGTGTTAGATACTACTGCTACTTTTATCTTGTACTGCATATAATGTATTGATGTTGTTAGCACAGTCTTGCAGGACGTGCCACAGTAACATTTAGCTGCTTATAACTAACTGTATGGGTGAGTGACACATAAGCCATACTGTTTGTGTGTGTGGAACTGTGTGGGCGGCGTGCATGAGTGTGATCTGTGGTGATTTTCTTTGTGATGTACAGAGTGTGTTGGTCTGTACATTTGATCATATTAAGACTCAATAATGAAACATCTATTACTTCACTTTAAGCCATTTGGTGAAATCGATAAACATGATCAATAGGAGAATTTTGATTCAGTACATTAAGAGCTGCCATGCTCAAAGTGAAGTCAGGCTGTAAAGCCAGGCTCAGGCTTTCTAATGCTGGGGAGGAAAATAAACACTTAAAGAGAATTATGGTCTTGTCTGGCTTTTACAGACACATTGCGGGAAGCAAAACGGTCGATTGGTCTTACAGTACATGACTCCAGGGCATTACTTCGGCAATCATGTGTGGCCAAACTTGGCCGCTTTGTCATTAATCCGCATTAAAATAGATGCCAAATGATCAGGCGGCTCTGGTTTGAACATTTCAAAAGATTTTCACTTTTCATTGTCAGATTAGGGTGATCAATGTTCCTTGTGACTTTTTGCTCTTGAGCTGTCGACATTTCAACTGCCTCTTGCCTTTGGATGGTAACCTTGCAGATAAATGTGTACAGCTTTGTGATAGACGGTATCCGTCCAGGCATCACACTGGTAACCTTATTCTGTGACTGATTCCACCCTTCTTGCCTTATTCACTCTGCATATGGCCGTAAATCCCGTATAGCTATAGCACTGCAATGAGACCTTTCACCAGACAATGATTAAATAATGCTAATACTAGTGAATCATGACTGCAATCATTACGGCTGATGTTTATGGGAGTCTGTGGTAGCGACCTTATGATCTGAAACCGTTTGAAGAGCTGCATCTATAGAGGTAATTAGGCCCACGTCTGGTCAAACAAATCGGTTCAATTGCAAAATCAGATACTCAGGCCAGTCCACCATTACCAAATTAGTGATGTTAATTAGCTGTGGCACATGTCTTCATTAATAATTGCTGCGCCTTTTCCTGTAACAAAATATCAATAAATACCACTGACAGCTTAACCAAACAGAATACCAATATAAGCCCTAAATTGACCCAGAATTGACTAAAGACATCTCAATATATTGCATGGAGACAAAGAAAAGCACACCTGTGTGAAGTGAGGGGTGCTCTTATCAGCATACATCATATACATCACATTCCATGCTCAGCCAATCAAATCATCACAAATGTCATTCCGGCCAATCACAATTTGAACATCTTCAATGTTTGTGTTTAGTGTTTACACAAACACGGAAAGCTGCGCATAGGGGCAAAAAACAACAACAAAGATAATCTATTATAGCCTATCTAAAAGAAATGTCAGGGTTGACTTTTGAATACAGCAAGCAAGTGTATAGGCTCAGAATTGTAAACATTCAGTGGGCCAGCCATGTTGGTTCACTGAATGAGAATGCACGAAATTCAATTGGTGGGCAAATATCAGCACTAAACAGACATAAGATCATGGAACTATTGAAGTTCAAGGCTACAGCACACATCATAGAAAGGACAAAAGTAGAAAGGTTTGCAGTAGTCCCCTGAAGCAACATTTCATTTGAACATTTTAGACAACCTAAAAACGGAAGTGAAATGTCCACTGGCTTATGATGTCTAAGGGAATAGAGTTTTTAAGAATCCTAATATCTCGGATTCTTCTTCCAGGCTGCATTTTGCATCAAAACAAGGTTGATTTGGGGCTCATTTCTATAAACGATATGATCGCCGGTTACAAAATGTAAGTTTAGGGTGAATTAAATGACATTCATGGGACCTGTTACATAGCTATTTTACACTTCCTGTATCTCCGTTTCCGAAAGAAACGGCTTTCAAAATAAGACAGTTAACATTGAAGTGAACTGCAGCAACCGTGGCAATCTATATAGGCCCAGCCCCTACCTGTTTTCGTGCTACACTAAATATCTTGAGTGAAAATAGCCAATCTACAGTTCAAGCTCACATCACGTCTCGTTGCTCGTTAAAACGAGTTTGTAGATCGGCTATTTTTGTTGAATGTTAGCCTCAGAATAGGGATGTGAGGGAAGTAACAGCTGAATTAGATAATATGACTAATACCAAGACGGACGCAATGCGGTATGCATACATCCACACCTTGTCTGTGATTCAAATCTGATTGGTTTTCCTCTCATCACCAAGTCAACAGGAGTGGCCATGCAGGTGTCAAAGGCTCGCATAATGCGTGTATGCCATCTGTATTTACACAGCCACATAATTAGAATCAGACAATCTTGACCGCCATTAATACATTTCCCTCTTTGGAATTAATGAATTTCCTGCCAGTGAGTTCAATTGATTTCGTGCCATCGCATCATCAATGAGACGTTCGTCTTGTCTACAGTGGGCTTGGATGCAAATACACCTGCATTCCAATTCACTTTTCTTCTTCACTGTACCAAATGGTGACCGCCATGGAAGTAGTTCAACAAAATCAGAAGTTTAAATGGGTTCAGACTATATCTGTGTAATCTGCCAATTAGTTTATGACAAATCAAAGAAATAAGCCTTTGTTCGGACCTCACAGTTTGTGCCACGCTACAGGTTCAGCAACAGCCACTGTGACTTAAGTCTTTTAAGGTTCCCCTTGTTGAATTGAAATGGTAAGCCTTGCATCTTTTTCCATCTCTGCTTGCAGGGTGGTAAGGCTTAAGGGTATGCCTGGAGCAAAATACTTTGAATGCAGAATGACCTCCCCCAACCACCCCCCGTTTGCAGTCTGTTTTCCAGAGGAGAACGCTTCCTCGGAACTAATGACAAGATTAGGTTTAATGGTGAGTTTCAGAAATAACAACTTTGGCTCACAAGGAGAACAATGCGGACAAGGAGATGTGATTGTGTTCTGTGTCAACATGATGCGTCTGTGGTCCTGCCAGTGTTTGTGGCAATGGAATGGCCATTGGCCGCGCTGCCATGGGAAATCAATTCCCACGTAGGTGCTGTCAGGACTCACGATTGAGATGGCTGGTGTGAGTGGGCATGGCTTGGAATGGATCGTGTGTGTGTGTGTGTGTGTGTGTGTGTGTGTGTGTGTGTGTGTGTGTGTGTGTGTGTGTGTGTGTGTGTGTGTGTGTGTGTGTGTGTGTGTGTGTGTGTGTGTGTGTGTGTGTGTGTGTGTGTGTGTGTGTGTGTGTGTGTGTGTGTGTGTGTGTGTGTGCGTGCGTGCGTGTGTACATACATACTTCTTTCTTCTTTCGATTCTACAAATGCATTCTAAATCAGTAGTTCTCACAGTTTCAAGATCTTTCAAAAATGATCAAAATAGCAGATGTACTGTGCAAGCTTTGCAGCACAGCACACAAATAAAACACAAATAGAAATACATATGTTACAGTAAAAGTGAGAAACAAATAACAGTCAGAAAAACGGAACGGGCTGTGCCCAATTTTGCGGCATGGGATGCCGCGTCCCGTGGGGGGTCTGGGCTCCCCCAAGGGAGACGGAGACCGGGCACTCCTCGCACCGTTTTTCTCACTTTCACTGATTTTTCACTTTTACTGTAACATATACACATTACACAACACTGAACACATGACTGTTGCTCTCTCAAAGTTGTATCATAGATTTTAAAGATGGACTGCCGTGATTTTTTTCTACTCTAAAACATGATCATCACGTATTATTATTATTATTATTATATAAGGAGGAAGAACTTAAAAAAAAAGAAGGTGTACAGTATTTGTTAAAATGTCGTTTTCATGTCGTTTTCATTCCACCAGTTCATTAAAGGAGCATTCAGTGATTTGGGTGATTTGGAAACCCCCCTGGTCCGCCGCGTTAACAAGATGTGCACATGCACGCACTACAGTGGGTGGGACACACGACAGGCCAACAGCGCACACACACCAAGGCCCATAAAAAACTAAACCTACGTTTTTTTTACCCCCTGGGGTTAACTGGGGACAAGGAGGAACTCCTTATATGGTCAGCACACTATAGTAGGGAGGATTATCACAACAAAACAAAAAAAGATATTTGAATTAAGTGATATCACGGAATATACCTTTAAGTATGCCTGGTTTGCCTGGTGGGTGGTGACTGGTGACGGGGGGTGATCCACCTGGACTGAAGCCACACCCACAGCTGTCACTATAGACCGATTCCGTAGCGGTTTCATGATCGCAGCCAACGTATTTCCTGTAGGCGGACTTGACGTAGCTGCAGGCTTTAAACCCTCACCAGGCGCACATCTTCCACTACAGTGAACGGCAGAGTGACTGATGTTAGTTTGCCTCAAACTTTACTCTTTTACCTGCTTTTTTACTAACACTAACATTACAAAGATTTCCAGAACATCGAGATGAACCTGTGTAGTTTATGGCTGCTCCAACAGTAGTGGCAACATAAAAAATAAATAAATACGGAATGTCAAAATATCCACCGCGGTGGCTGAGACCAGAGCCATTGAGTAATGGTTGAGACAAAGCAGTGAAAGGTCCTGAAAGATACATAATTTCAGTCTTACCCAATACCCAATCTTTCTGTTTTATGAACACAAGGCTGCTGTATTTTATACCTCATACTAAGCATTTAAAGTATGAGGTATAAAGTACAGCAGCCTTGTGTTAATAAAACAGAAAGATTTGGTATTGGGTAAGACTGGCGTTATGTATCTTTCACTGCTTCTCTCAACCATTACTATTATATTAGACATTCCGTTTCGTCATACTACTTGTAGGAGCCAAAGAATGCTTAGCTACAGTATTTTGTCACTTGGTTGGTGATGGGTGTGGGCACCGCATTGACGTTCCGTTATTGGTGGGAGCGTCTGTGGGTGGCCCTTGGTAGTCAACAAATATGCGTGTCTGAACCAGCTCGCCCCTAAGGCTGTTTGAACTTGGAGGCAGGGTGAGCTGGGAGGATACACTTTGTTGACCGCACATATACTTTGTTAGCTTGATTCATTCACGTTTTGTTTGCTCACTGTTTGATTGTTATTTATTAGATTCTTTGCACATATTTATTGCATATATATATATTTATTTATTGTATTGTAATATTTTGTGCACTGAGCTATATAAACGTTTTAAACTTTGAGCTTGATTGGATATGAATCATTTTATCATTGTTTTATTGCGCGTCATTACAGTTTGTTTTAGCTCCCAGGTTTAGCCTGCCGGCATGAGTAATTTATTGGTAAATTATTATCAGCCACAACATTGTCAACAAAGCGGTATCTTGTTGGTGTTGGTGTCGGGAAGTTGGCGTTTAGCCTACCTGGTTTCCCACGACGCTTAGACAACGGAACGTGCATTGGTGCGCACCACGGCAGTATATGTTGTATTCCTCTATAGTTTGTTTAATCCATTCGTATATCGAGTCCACTCGACGGCACGTTACACGCTCGCATAGCGGCTTAGCCCAAACAGCTGTTGCACACACACACGCACACACACGCGCACACACATTCTATTGTTCCCCTATAGGTGAAGCGGCTTTAGCCTATAGCTCCGGTTTTAGGCTATTGTTTATTGTTTTTCCTGTGTATGAACGGGTCGGCCCGCTTTATAATACCCGCTGACCGGGTGGCCCGGGAGTGCCGTCTCTTAATTGAGATATATAGGCACATAAATACCCATCGTTACATGCTGAAGACATAGGGTCTGCATTGATAGTTTAAATTTATCAGGAAGTTTAGAGGGGAGCAATAGCTTTCTTTTAATGACTACATTTACATTCACACACGTGCATACTATTTAGGGCTGTCACTGTGCAACGTGTATATGCTGACTTTTGAGTTGGATGAAGGATTTTGTACTTTGATTCATTTAACGCAAATTCGAAATGGAATTAAATTCATCTAGGCCAGGTTCTAATGCCAGTACAAGTGAACCGAAAAGGCAATCAAAGCTCACTGCCAAAGCATTATTACACAAAATGGAACAACTTCAAAAGGAACGAAAAGCTAAGGTTAATAAAATTGATGGTCTTGTAAAAGCAATTACTGACCTTATGCAAAACACTGACAATGCAAAAACAGTTCAATTTAATCTTCACACTGTATCTGCATTGTACGATGAAGCGAGCTATCTGCATGATTCTGTCATCCCATTACTTCCTCTGGAAGAACAAGAGAGACAAAATACTTGGTTTTCGAACATACACAGACGTAAAGTGGTTTTCATTGAAAATGCAAATAAATGGCTCTCAGACATTAATGGCCCACTTCAAAGTGCAGCTCAGTTACAGGAAGTTAGTCAGTCACACACACCTCATGTTGTACCATTGAATGAAGTAAATAACGATGATGTTATTTGTGTTGCAGAAGGCGATGAGGATGAGGTGGTAGCCTCAGTCGTTGATGACATTGACCCTGATGATAGTATTTCAAATGTTGCAGTTGAAGCATCAAGGGAAAAGAGCATTGCAGGTAGTAAGTGTAGGTCCACTAGTACCACCGCCTCAACTACTGCATCTGCACGTGTAGTGGCAGAAGCAGACTTGGCAGCTCTTCTCGTTCGCCTGAATATGCTCCAGGAGAAACAGGATCTGGAAGAGCAAGAGGCGCAGGTCAGAGAGCAAGAGGCGCAGGTCAGAGAGCAAGCCATGCAGCTCAAAAGAAAGAAAGAGCAGCTAGAGTTGGAGACTGAGATAGCAGCATCTGCGGCTAAAATAAGTGTCTTGAAGGTTTCTGGCAGCTCTCGAGTGTCTGGTGCTGCAGCCAGTAGGGCAGATGGGATGAATTCTTACATTGAGAAAAGGAAAGAAAGGTTTCCGTTGTTGGATGTTGATGCTGAGACCTTTGTGCCTGTGTCAGGGAGGCATCCATCTCATCATGCTTCAATACGTGAACCGCAGTCACGTTCCCATTTGCTTGACGCTAGGCCTAAGCAGCCAGTATCGCGTCCACCTTTATTGGATTCTCGACCTAATGTGAAGAACATGGGGCTGCAGTCTCACGCTGCAGTATACCAGCCTCAGCCAAGGCCAGAGACGGTTAGGGTGCAACAAAGTGGAGGGTATAACCCTCAAGTACATCCCCAGCTGCAGCTGCAGTCACACCATTCTGCACCTTTATCGCAAGGCAGCGCCAATCATGGTCAGCTGATCTCTGTTTTGGAGAAACAAAACAAGATAACCTCTTTGCTGGCTGAACAGCAGTCGTTGTTCTTTCTCCCGCGCCGTGACATTCAAGCCTTTGACGGTGATCCTTTGGAATACCAAACATTTATGAGAGCCTTTGAGCATTGCATTGAGGAGAAGACTCGCAGCGCCAAGGATTGTTTGTACTTTCTCGAGCAGTATACCAAAGGGAAGCCCAGAGACATGGTTCGGAGCTGTCATCATATGTCTTCCGAAAATGGCTATGCCAAGGCCAAATCCTTATTACAAGAACACTTTGGCAACTCATTGAAGATCACCTCGGCATACATGGACAAGGTCTTCTTGTGGCCAGCGCTAAAGTCTGAGGACGTGAACACGCTTCAATCTTACAGCTTCTTGCTGCGGTCCTGCTTCAATGCTCTGGGAGAGTTTGAATCCACATATGAGCTGGATGTTCCTGCTAACATGCAGACTGTTATCAGGAAGTTACCCTATAAGCTAAGGGATAAGTGGAGAGATGTCGCTTGCAGTTTGCAGGAGACGAACCACCGCAGAGCCACCTTTCGCGACATCGTTGAATTCATCGAATGGCAGGTGAAGATTGCAAGCGACCCCCTGTTTGGAGACTTACAGGATTCTTCCCCGGCAGTATCGAGAACTACTAAACCCCAGTCCTTTTCTAAACCCAGGGGAAGTAGCTTTGCGACCACTGTCGCTACAGTTGAAGGGGACAAGGACACTGGATGGAATAGAGAGAGGAGCTCACCTGGAGTTTGCTTGCTTTGTGGAGCAGGTCACACCTTGGACCTGTGTTCCTTATTGGAAAGGAAGACACACATCGATAAGATGTCCTTCTTGAAAGAGAAAGGGGTGTGTTTTGGCTGCATGTGCACTGGGCACCAAAGCAAACAATGTCGCAAACGCCTGGTGTGCAAGGTGTGCGGTATGAAACATCCCAGCATGCTGCATATCTATTCCAAAGACTGGGAAGGTCCTATGCAGGCCAAAGGCGAAAAGAGAACAGCAGATGAAAGTGCTCTGATCTCAGTTCAGTCCAGCGGTCTTACTGGGGCCGGAGATGGTGAGTGCACACTTGCTATACTTCCGGTTCGAGTGAAGTCTAGGAAGGGTCATAAAACAGTGGTCACTTATGCTTTCCTTGATCCTGGAAGCTCGGCTACTTTCTGTACAGAAGGGCTAATGAAACGGCTGAACCTCTCAGGACGAAGGTCGGATATCCTCCTACGGACAATGGGTCAGGAGAAGGTGGTGGGCAGTCACATTGTGATGGACTTGGAGGTAGCTGGGCTGGACACAGACTGTTTCTGTGAGCTACCTGAAATATTCACGCAGAAGTGCATGCCTGTCCACCAAGGCAACATTCCTAGGCAGGAAGATCTGCAGAACTGGCCGCACCTTGCGCACATAAACATCACAGCAATCGACTCAGGAGTGGATCTTCTTATTGGCACCAACGTCCCCAAGGCTCTAGAGCCATGGGAGGTGGTCAGAAGTGAGTATGGCGGTCCTTACGCCATTCGAACCATGTTGGGTTGGACCGTGAATGGTCCTCTTAGGGGCGACTGCCCTACTGATACCACTTACACGAGCCATGGCGTAACCGTCAATCGGATTGCAGTCGCAAGACTAGACCAGCTGTGGGAGCAGCAGATGAAGGCAGACTTCCCTGAATGTGTTCAGGAGGAACAGCTTGGAATGTCTAGGGAAGACTTGAACTTCATGGAGTCTGTCAATGGCTCTGTACAGTTAGTTGATGGTCATTACCACATTGGCTTACCCTTGAGACAAGATAATGTCAGAATGCCGAACAACAGGAAGGTTGCTGAGCAGCGTACCCTGGCTCTCAAAAGGAGATTTGACAACGACGGTTCGTTCCATACGGACTACACCAACTTTATGAACGAGATCATCGCCAGTGGTTATGCTGAGCAGGTGCCAACTGAGGATCTGGGTCGTTCTGATGGCAAGGTGTGGTACATACCACACCATGGTGTATACCACCCACAAAAGAAAAAGCTGAGGGTCGTATTTGACTGCGCAGCTACGTTCCGAGGAACCTCTTTGAATGCACAACTTCTTCAAGGCCCGGATCTGACAAGCTCACTGGTTGGTGTCATGAGCAGGTTCCGAAAAGAGCCAGTTGTTCTTATGGCTGATATCGCAGCCATGTTCCATCAGGTCAAAGTACCAAGGTCAGACTCTGACCTATTGAGGTTCCTTTGGTGGCCGAATGGTGACCACAGCCAGGAGTTGGTGGAGCATAGGATGTTGGCACATCTGTTTGGAGCAACATCTTCTCCAAGCTGTGCAAACTTTGCATTAAGGAAATGTGCAGAGGATAACCGGGATCAGTTCGGTTCAGAGGTTGCGGACACAGTTCTGCATCATTTCTATGTGGACGACTGTCTTGTGTCTATTGGCACCGAAGAGGAGGCAGTGTCACTATATCACCAACTTCGTGCTCTGTGTGCTAAAGGAGGCTTTCAGCTAACAAAGTGGATTAGCAACAGACGCGCTGTGCTTGCAGCCATACCTCCACAGGAAAGAGCGGTGGATGTCAAGGATCTTGACTTGGACAATGACAATTTGCCTGTGGAAAGGGCTCTGGGCGTACACTGGTGTGTCCAGTCGGATGCTTTCAAGTTCAAGATCACACTCAAGGACAAACCTCTGACGAGGAGAGGGATCTTGTCCACCGTTAGCTCCATATACGATCCGTTGGGGTTTCTTGCACCTGTGGTGCTGAGCGCCAAGAAGCTACTTCAACGCCTGTGCAGGGATCAGCTGGGCTGGGATGATGTTTTGCCAGTAAGCACTGTCCGGGAGTGGACAGTCTGGCTGGAGGAGCTTCATCTCATCGAAGAGTTTCGCATGTGCAGGTGCTTGAAACCTCCCAAGTTTGGAGAAGTCACTTCCGCTCAATTGCATCACTTTGCGGATGCTAGCGAGGATGGGTATGGCACGGTCACATACCTGTTGCTGAATAACATCCACAAGAAAGCCCACTGTGCATTTGTAATGGGTAAGGCACGAGTTGCCCCATTGAAATCCATCACCATCCCTCGCATGGAGTTAACAGCGGCAGTGGTGGCAAGCAGGATGGATAAGCTCTGGAAAAGGGAGTTGCGAATGCCACTACTGGAGTCAGTGTTCTGGACGGATAGTACCTCCGTACTGAAATACATCAGGAATGAAACATCAAGGTTCAAGACATTTGTGGCAAATCGTGTCTCCGAGATACTTTCAATGTCCAGTCCTTCTCAGTGGAGATACGTTGACACGTTGAGTAATCCAGCGGACTTGGCTTCCAGAGGGACCAGAGTGGAATCCTTCCTGAAGTCTGACGTTTGGGTGTCAGGACCCAAGTTCCTTATTGAACCCGAAACGGAGTGGCCGGCACAGCCTGATCTTGCTGGAAAGGTCTCTCTAGAGGATCCTGAAGTTAAGATGGTGGCCTCTGTGAATGCGATCCAAGCTGATGAGCAGGCAGACTTGGTCACGCAGTTCATTATCCACTTCTCGTCTTGGTTCCGCCTGAGAAAGATGGTTGGTTGGGTTCTCAGGTTTAGGAGACTGTTGTTGGATTTGGCTCAGAAGAGGAGGCTTCTTGTCCAGTCTGGTCTGGAGGATGAGAAGGTGCACGAGGAGATGCAGACCATCAGAGCTCAAGCCGCCAAGGGTCCTCTTTCAGTTGAAGAGCTTGACAAAGCAGAAACTGCAATTGTCTGCTTTTGTCAAGGGAAAAGGTTCTCAGAGGAGATAGGTAGCTTGCAGAAAGGGGAAGGTGTGAAGAAGACCAGTCATCTCTACAGGCTTGACCCCATTCTGGGAGGTGGCATTCTGAGAGTAGGGGGTAGGCTTGGTAGAGCAGCTATGCCAGAGGAGGCAAGACATCCTGCTATCTTGACCAAGGACCTTCACGTTTCCGACCTTCTACTACGTCACGTTCATCAAGAGACAGGGCACGGTGGACGTAATCACATGCTGTCGAATCTGCGCCAGAGATATTGGATCCCTGGAGCCAGCATTGCCATAAGGAAGACTCTGTCCAAGTGTGTCGTCTGTCGTAGACTGCATGCAGTACCAGGACATCAACGTATGGCAGATCTCCCTCTTGACAGGGTTTCACCTGACGAGCCGCCATTCACTCGATCTGGAGTGGATTACTTTGGGCCTTTCGAAGTTAGGCGAGGAAGATGTACAGTAAAAAGGTACGGGGTCATCTTCACTTGTCTGGCTGTAAGAGCTGTGCATCTTGAGGTAGCAGCGTCTCTTGACACTGACTCCTTTATCAACGCTCTTAGACGCTTCGTGGCAAGGCGTGGTCAGGCGTTGGAGTTGCGTTCAGACAACGGTACAAACTTTGTCGGAGGTGAACGTGAGTTGAGGGAGTCAATTGGAAGGTGGAACCAGGCTCAGATCAGTGACGTGCTCCTGCAGAAGGGAATCAAGTGGGTTTTCAATCCCCCCTATGGGTCCCATCATGGCGGAGTGTGGGAGCGCTTGATAAGATCCATACGGAAGGTGCTGAATTCCATCTTGCAGACCCAGAATCTTGATGATGAAGGCCTCCATACGGTCCTTTGTGAAGCTGAGGCTATTGTGAACAGCCGACCAATAACTAAAGCTTCCACTGATCCTAATGACTTGGAAGCATTGACGCCCAACCATCTTCTGCTTCTTAGGTCTAAGCCCTCACTACCACCAGGGGTATTCGTCAAGCAAGACCTCTATGTGCGTCGCCGTTGGAGACAGGTACAATACATGTCTGACCTGTTTTGGAAGCGATGGGTGAAGGAGTACCTCCCACAGCTTCAAGAGCGCCAGAAGTGGCAGAGCGTCCAGCGGAACTTTGTTCCTGGAGATCTGGTCATCGTGGTGGATGAATCTGCACCTCGCAACACATGGTTGACAGGAAAAGTTGTGCAGGCAATTCCAGATAAGAAGGGTCTGGTGCGACAGATTCGCGTGAAGACGAAGACCAGCTGCCTGGACAGGCCCATTACTAAAGTCTGTCTTCTTCAAGAAGCAGAGGAGCCATGAAGTCTTACTCGGGGCGCTCATACTCCGAATCCTCTCTTTATCTCTATTTTTGCAGATGGAGAGTTTATAGAGGAATGGAGATCCTATCGATGGAGAGAATTGATGCATTATTCTGAATTAATTTGCATTGACTTTATAATTTGGAATTATTGTAACTTTGCTAAGGCTAATTAAGGGCTCCTACATAATTAATAATAGTTAATTAATGCAAGGCTTAATTAGGGGCCGGAATGTAGGAGCCAAAGAATGCTTAGCTACAGTATTTTGTCACTTGGTTGGTGATGGGTGTGGGCACCGCATTGACGTTCCGTTATTGGTGGGAGCGTCTGTGGGTGGCCCTTGGTAGTCAACAAATATGCGTGTCTGAACCAGCTCGCCCCTAAGGCTGTTTGAACTTGGAGGCAGGGTGAGCTGGGAGGATACACTTTGTTGACCGCACATATACTTTGTTAGCTTGATTCATTCACGTTTTGTTTGCTCACTGTTTGATTGTTATTTATTAGATTCTTTGCACATATTTATTGCATATATATATATTTATTTATTGTATTGTAATATTTTGTGCACTGAGCTATATAAACGTTTTAAACTTTGAGCTTGATTGGATATGAATCATTTTATCATTGTTTTATTGCGCGTCATTACAGTTTGTTTTAGCTCCCAGGTTTAGCCTGCCGGCATGAGTAATTTATTGGTAAATTATTATCAGCCACAACACTACTGTTGGAGCAGCCATAAACTACACAGGTTCGTCTCGATGTTCTGGGCATCTTTGTAATGTTAGTGTTAGTAAAAAAGCAGGTAAAGGAGTAAAGTTTGAGGCAAACTCACTCTGCCGTTCACTGTAGTGGAAGAGGTGCGCCTGGTGAGGGTTTAAACCCGCAGCTACGTCGAGTCCGCCTACAGGAAATACGTAGGCTGCGACCATGAGACCCGCTACGGAATCGGTCTATATCACAGTTTTTTTCATTGGCACGTTTGATTGTCAAGGTTTCAGCCTCCAGGAAGAAACCCTAAATACAAAGGGAAGACATCATTGCACATAACAACAGTCCTAAACATTACCTACTAGTAAAATCTCTGACCCTATCACAGAACCAACGGGCAAGTACACATGATTAACCCTTGAACTGAACATTGAACTGCTTACCATTAAACGTGACAGATACCATGGGCTATGTGGCTTAATTGTGTATTTCTTTCATTGGTATAGATTTCTGCCACACATCACAATCACACTAATTCCACCAATTATTGATCACCTGTGCAGTTATAAGGAAATAATTGATGAACGACAGCTTGGTTAGGGGTTTACATGCACAAACGAATGGACATGCATATAACCTACATTAAGTCATAAAAACACACGCGTGGACACACACACACACACACACACACACACACACACACACACACACACACACACACACACCACGTACAAAGTAAGTAAGTGTGACAGTGAACTTGGAGTTGGAGTTGATTTAACATGCTACCTGTCTGATTGTGTGAGATGTACCTCAGGAACACACTTTGTAAAACACTCTCTTTTGGAGACTTCCTAAGACTTCTGCTGAAGACGGCTTCACAACAACAATATTGGTGGGACATTAGATGCAACAAATAACAAATTCACACGAAAGACATCCTTGCACACCATAACCAAACCAGGTGGTAGAGGAGTAATATCATCAACAGAAAACGGCAAAGCTCAAAATAGTGGCTCTGCACTAAAATACGTATGCTGTTGCCTCCCTTAAAGTGCAAAACGGCAGCACAGCAACTTAAGAAAGTAGTTCTGCAGAAAAGTGTTCCAAATTCCTTCCCTGACCAAATGATCCCACAAAACCTGTTGCGGTTGGGGCTCTGGGGGGACCACTATATTGTTAGTGCTCCAAGGTCTTAATCGTGTTTGCAGAGACGTTGGGGCTGTTATCACGCTGAAAGACGATGTTGTGTAGTAGTTAAACGTTTCTTTTTTCTGTCTTATTAATGTAATGGGACCACTCCGGAACTACTCTGCCGAGGCTGGGAGGTACAGTTCTGGCAAGTGGAGGGACTAGGCTCTGTGGGTTGACTCCAGTCCGGGCCCCTCCTACGTCTCACCAGGTCCACTCCTGCTCTCACCAGGAGTGCGTTTCACCAGACTCCCAGCACCCGGCACTTCATTCAGGAGTGGTGGATTCTTGAGCCGCAATGGTTCCGCAGTCTCCACCTGGGCAAAAGTGGTACTGCAGGATCCGCTTGCTTGCGGCTTGAATGGCCCTCCTAAAGGGCTGTAGGAGTAAGATACTACTAGGTATATTTTATTAATATAAAAAATATATATATATTATTATCAATATTATTATCCATATCGTGATATGAATCTAATACATTACAATCTTTGTATATGACGTGTGTTTTTTTTCTAATTTAATCACTTAGGACTAATTATATTGTGTATTCGATTTAGTCTAGGCCCAGCCTTGCACTCGAAATTGTCAGCTGTTGGATCATATGCCATTCTTGCTTTGTTAAGTGGTAATATGAGTACTTTTGTACTTTTGTACCATTGACTGATGCTGATATACCACTCCGACATTGAAAATGTACTTTCAGCACACAAAAAATGATGATGGGAGAACATTCTTCTGACAAATGCTATTCAAAGTCCATGATTGCTACAGTATATAAAAGGTTGTGGCCTTTGACGAAGGCTGTCCATTTTACTCGTTTTCAGTGAGACATCTCATTCCCATTTACTGCATACTTTTGTTGAATAACTTGAGCTGGAATTCATTTGGAGTTTCAGACACCAAGTTGTACTGGTTCGGACTAGCACCAGCCAGCTTCCGTTGTGCAGATTTACTTCAAAAAATCACACCCGTGTGAAGTAAGTGGTGCAACTCCGTGTGGGGATTCCTGGGGGTTGGAGGGGGGAGGGGGGTCCAGACCCACAGGAACGCAGCCAGTCTGTGTACAGCTACTCCGGCAATGTTAACCCGGCCGATGCCAAATTTTGCACAAACACTACCTGGATGCCAAAGATGAACCTCTGCCCCAAATTTCCAGAACGGCCTGTTATAGCGCCACCAGGAGGCCGACTTTTGTAAAACACATTTTTGATATTACTCCTCCAGAATCTGTCCAAAAATCCCGCAAATCTTTACAATCTCTATAGTCATGTGCTCATGACGGATCTGGCCAATATTTCAGATTCCAACCTAATTGGCTAATTGGCCTTCAAATTGGCTTCAATTGGCTTTCAAAGTTTGCAGGATTGGCCCATTTTTAACAAAAAGCCTCAAATCATGAATGCAGCGTGCAATTTACATGAAATCTTTCACAGACTTTCCTACTAGGCTGAGGAATATATCCCACCCTTTTCACAATGGCCTGTTATAGCGCCATTTTTGCAAGACACATTTCTGGAACAAAAGGCCTCAAATCATCCAATTGCCATCAAAGGCATAAGAAGAAATGGCAACCTTTTCACATTGGCCTATTATAGCGCCACCAGGAGGCCACAACCTAACCTGGCCTGGTGGAGACCTGTGCCCCAAGGGGCACTTTTTCTAGTTTCTATATAGGATACTGTCAGTGTCTACAGTACAATCCATAATAACATCTTGAATATGAGTCACATGCTTCACTAACATGGAAACTACATTTTAAAGATAACATCTTGCTTCCATTGATCAGATCACAACAAGTACGTGTTTTATGTTCTCCTTGCAATAATGATTGTAATTTAGACAAAATTGTAAATTAATTCACGCAATCAATTTGCAAACCTCTCTGAAAAAGCACAAGACATTCTATAAATACAATTAAGTCATCAATTCCAGATGCTCCTACAGCTGTCATCTCTCATAGGAACAGAACATGTTCAATTAGCAGAATTAATTGAATACCACAGCCTATAGTAATACATTCAATGATTTTGATGGCTTTATTGCAGATGTATTTTGGCACATGAAATAGGGAATAAAAGGTATCGGAAGTGCTCAAATATACAGACACCTGCTTTATAATGAACTGTAATGTGTGTAATTTGATAACAGATGTAATAATGGCTCATGTGAAAGAGGTGATTATCATTAGCCAACAGAATGGCAACTTGGTGAGCCCTGTCTCTATTTTCTATGAAAAGTATACAGTATAGCTACTTGTGCAGGCTTAGTTGTGGAACATAAATTCGAGGCTGCCTCAAGGTCACATGCAGTGGGTCGTTACCAGACATTGATATTTGGCTCAATTTGATTGGGATATTAATTTATTAGCACAGATGTAGCTTATCATTATCTGGAGAGTAGCATCAGTGGCCTCAAACAAAACCAGGCAACATTTTGTCAACATCATCTAAGAAATATCCTCCCTGCACGTGTTCTTTGAGCTGGTGCCTTCTGGGCTGAGCTTCGGGCCATCCTGTGTTCTGATGTCGTATTTCAAAGGATAATTTAACGAAAGAAAAAAAACACATAATCAGCAGCACTACGAGGGGCACCTTGTTTTGGGCTGGAATTTCACAGAAAACCCCACAGAATGAACATTCTTGGAAACGCATAACTTCAAATTCCACTGGCAGCAGTTAGAATGCACCACGAAAAGGGCCTGATGACTTTGACCTAAAGTTTGTCTTACAATAGGCCTGCTCAGTTGCAACATGACATCTGGCAAAGAATAGGTTGCTATGACTCCAAGAGTCCAAGCGTGTAAACAGTGTTGATGATTGAGGGGTGAATAACAGAATGACAGATACTGTTGATGAATACACATAGGTCACGACCACCCTCTAACTCGGTGCTTCTCTAAGTGGGATCTGGGGAACCCCCAGGGGTCTTTGAAGATAAAATGAGCAAATATACAGTATAGCATCATAATCACTTTAACCCTATTGTATACGTCATCTATGTTTTAATTTGTTGAAAGACACATTTATGCAAGATACTAGCCTAATAAACCACAGGTGTCCCTAATGTGGTACTTAAATTTAAAAAAAAAAAGAAAAGAATTCTGTGGATTGGCAAAAATAGTCGATCTACAACTCACAACGTGTCGTGAAATTGTAGATCGGTTGTTTTTGCTTTAATCCTTAATGGCATTTCACTTCTGATTTCTGGAGAAGGTAAATCGGTATGCAGGGCAGTTTGAAGCATTTCTCGCTCATTTTTTAATAGTTAGCATCATCATGCACACTAGATACAAGTCAACATAGTGTTTGAGTTTGACCCCAATCGCTATGCAATTATATGACTGAAGAAAACTCCCCCTGGCACTGTAGTGGTATCTCCCAGCAATTATTTGGAGCAACCCCACTGGAGGAGCCTTCTGAAGCTGATTTCAATTTGCACACACAAACACAAGGGAGCGTGTGCCTTTAAAATCTTTAATTGTGATGGATTGGGTCATCCAATTAACCCCAACACTCTTGGGCGTCTTTCACGCGCTTGAAGCCTTTGCTTTTGGGTATTGTCACAAATCTTTAAGTCACCGCAGAACTGGTACACCTGTCCTCATAGCCATTATGAAGCTTAATTGGGTTGAGCCCTTTATCAAATCATTGCTGTCAGGCGGGAACCTTACTGTATGTCTAAAACTGTTACTGTTGTACTGTTACTGTTACTGTAAAACCGAAGCTGTGTTTCCCATGGATCCAATGTAGTTATTTTTCAGTGCTTGTTGATACTTTGTATTGGTTCAATATTTAAAAAAACACAGACCGCGTCGCATCATTTCCACTACTTTTGTGTGACACTGTTGTGTGATGAAGTAGGCCATTATTTATGAAAAAAAACATAAAAAGTTCAACATGGAGATGAAGGTTTATGCCTGAAAGAAACAAAATATAATACAGCCTGGCTATTGTATTTGGCAATGAGCGACAATACACTGGCTATTTATTATGTACCTGTCAGGTCTCTCCTCTTGAACGTCTGAAAAGTGTCGCATCATATGTGACAATAGAGAATAAATAACTAATTTGTAATACTGGGTGAGCAATCCAACCAATTTATGGAATTGTTATCACTTCAATTTTTCCCTTTGCAATGTTTATTTATCACTTATCAGTGAGTGGGTGTAATTTCTTCATTAAAAACAGTGTATCGAATTGACCAAAATTACAAACTGAACTGACTCCAACCTGACCTTGGAACAACACAACAGCGAGCCGTGTTCTTGTGTTGTTGTAGTGACGTCAACAGACATCAAAACAAAGGGGAACATTACAAAGAAAGGAATAAATCAAACACAACTTAACATGTACAGTAAGTGTTACTGCCAGACAATACCCGAGATACATAATTAAATAAATTCATAAATACATGAATGAAGCAAAAGAAAGGTCTACGCCGAAGTAGAAAGTACCCTCTCCATCTGTTTTTAATTATAGATAATAAGAACTGCTATATTTAATTGTTAAGGGGAACTGAAGCAGACTTCTTTTGGGTCAATTTGATTTGAGACACAGATCTCCAAGATAGAGAGCAGAGAAAATAATCTTAATTATTTAGTATTTAATCCATATCATTTATGTATCATGTGGGAGAAATTACAGGTGCTACATTGATGGAACAAACGCGACAACCAAACAAATATCTGTCCACATTGGTTTAAGTAATTTAAGAACAATTTGTCTCATTTAACCAGCTAATAAGATGCATGTATTAAAGCAACGATTTCCAATATACCAAGAAGAAAGGAAAACAAAAACACACAAACTTGGGCTCCATTATTGATATCCCTAGCCTAATACATGCAGAGGACTGTAAAAAAAGGTAACTAAGCTGTCTAAATGCGTATTACTCCACATAACAATTAATACCATTTGATAATTTTTTGAGGGGCGCTATATAGTCCTTCCAAAATCGGGCTTTCAGAAATTATGTCATATGGCAGCCAAGTCTATGGACAAAGTAATAAAAAACAGCACCACTCGGGACGTCATGTGGCAGTCTATGGACTTTTAATGTTTTAATGTCTGATAACAAACAGCACCCCCAAAAACAGGACGCCAGCCAAGTCTATGGACTTTTTTTTAATCCCACAATTTTTTAACCCATTTTTCACCCCTGTGTCAATTATCTAATGTGATCCTGGGCTCTACACACCCTCCACCAACCTACTGTAGTCCCCATATATGGGGGACATGGGGAGAGCAACGGACTTGAACGCGCATGCTTCCTTCATGCCTGAGTGTCCTTTACACCTGACAGGGGGGAGTTTCCCTGGTTGGACGTAGCGCGTGGAAGGAACACGTTATTCCAACCAGTTCCTTTCCCCTCCATCAGGCGCCCTGGCTGGCCAGGGGGAGGCAATGGACTTGTAATGTTTGTTCAGGCTGCACCAGGGGGGCAGTCAGACAGATATTTTGTGAAGCCACTAAGGAAATCGTAGTTCATATAATGGCCTGTTGTGGCGCTGTCATTGGACCCAGAAAAACCCATAGACCCATAGAGGTCCATGTATTTGTGCCCAACTTCACCTAGATTGTATTACCTTAATAAACATGGTCATGAATACTTTCTGCTTCCAGTCACTAGTTTAAAGTCTCATTTCTAATGTCATAATATTCTTTTTGGAAAATTATGGTCCCATTAATTAAAAAAATTACCATAAAGTCGCGTATGTTCTGAGGGGCGTGGCTACCGTTACAGTCTATGATCGGGATTCCCCTCCCACTCGAGTCAAAATAAAAACCAACAGAGAAGAAGGGGGGAAGTCCCGCCTCGTTGTCTGGGCCAGCCAATGGCCAGCTGGGCCAAAACGGAGCCAGCCAATGGCCAGCTGGGCCAAAACGGATCTAGAAAGATGGCGACTTACAGTGCAGGAATAACAGGCTTCATTTTACGTCCATGTTAGACCCGGGGAATGCTTTGTCCATATTTTTTACAGTCTATTGGCTGCACTCACACATATAAAACACGTGTGGACATTTATTTCAGCTGTCTTGTTGTCACCCTCCTCCCCCCATAGGCCTCACTCACACCTTCGCAACAGACTGATGTATGCTTGTTGTATACAAATGGTGTGATACATCTTGCCCCAATGCATTTCCGATGGGAGTCACATGGTTTGACACAACATTTGTGTTGTATGAGGGGGGCAGTCGAAAAAGGAAAGGAAAGGTACTATGTTTACCCAGGGTAACTGGACTAAGCTCAAGAACTTGTTTACAGCCAGGCCCTGCTCATAGAACATTTCATGGTAGGGGTTCAATGCCTTGTCCAAGGGCACTTCAGCGGTGGTAATTTTAACGTGCCGGTCCGGGGATACGAACTAGCGACCTTCCGATATCAAGACCGCTCCGCAAACCTTTCGGCCACCGCTGCCTCGAAACACAGCCGAAAGCCATACAGCAGCTTGTAGTCCAAAATGTTGCATCAAACCATGTGACTTCCATTGGAAATGTATTGGGGCGGCCATGACACTTACATCTTGCTTACATCTAACATGCATCAATGTTGTATGCTAGATCGAAAGGTGTGAGTGAGGCCTTAGAGTACGATGTGTGTTTAATTCCCCTGGCTTTCAGACATGTGGTCATGTCACGGGACAGCCAATTAGAAGTCTTTTTTTTGCAAACATATAGACAGTAACTCTGGGGGAGCCCGGGTTCGAACTGGCAACCTTACGGTTACCATCCAGGCACTCTACCCCTGAGCCACCGCCGCCCCGTAGAAGAACACCATAGAAGAACAGGATCCATCATGTGACACACCAATCCATCATGTCATTTTTGTGCTACTGCACACTGTATTCTAGTAAATATAAAATTGCATTAACAGTCCCACTGAGTTTGGCCTAAAATAATCTGACCAACCATTCACAATAACCATCCAACCACTTGCTATGGCTCTGCATGAGTCTAGCTGTCTATAAGTTATAGACTATAACGTGTGTGTGTGTGTGTGTGTGTGTGTGACTGTGTGTGTGTGTGTGTGTGTGTGTGTGTGTGTGTGTGTGTGTGTCTGTGTCTCTGTCTGTCTCAACCTTTGTATGGACTCTGCCAGTAGGCCACAGAAATACCTATAGTAATAATATTATCACATATATTTTATATATTAATAGATATTATTAAATATTAAGTATAATATACATATTTAGCCTATCGTAACAATAATCCTGCTTGTGCGTTAATATGTTATGCCTAATTTATGCTTCGTGCTCACTGGAAATGACAGACGAAAAGCACAACATAAATGCAGTATTGTTATAGAATAAGTGTACGTTGCCATGGTAACGGGCTGACAGTAATCTTTTCGGGTATTGCTTTAATAAACGACGGTTGTTGCCAGGCAGAAAAGCTGCATTGCAACTGCATGATTCCCCATGTCGCTGAGCTTGGTCACTACAGTGCAATCAGTGGTGGACAAAGTATATACTCAAATAAATACCAGAGTACTCAAAAGCAGTGGTGGAAAATGTGCTCAAATGTTTTACTCATGTAAAAGTATCAATACTGCAATGTAGATATACTGATACAAGTAGAAATCCTGTATTCAAAAAATAGCCAAGTTTTGTGAACTTGTAGATCTGCTATTTTCAAATGGCAGAAAAATATATAGGGCTGAAGTGGTTTGTTTGTTTTGTAACAATAATCTAAATCTACAAAGTAATTAGTAACTAAAGTTTTCAGAGTAAATGTACAATATTTGTCTCTGAGATGTAGTGGTACCTCCAAATTGTACGTAAATGTACACCACTGCTCAAAAGTACAAATTACGAAGTGCCTGCCATATATATATATATATATATATATATATATATATATATATAATATATTAAAAAAATGGCAATGTTCAGAAATGTGAGCATGTGTAGATCGGCTATTTTCACTGTTTTTGCAATAGAGCTAAGTGTTTCATTCATAATGTAGTTCAGTGAAAATAAATGAGCTATAGCCTTTGGAATGCATTTGGAATGTAGCCCATAGTGGAGTGAAACAAACCGAAACAAAAAATGTGAAAGTTTTAGTCCTTTTTTGGTCCTTTTAATACGCTTGATAATTGATATGGTCTCATTTTGATTTCAACGCTTTTATTCAATAGGCCTATGATTTATTTAAACTATGTTAATGTGTTCCGCAAAAGGGTAGCAATTACCGTACCATTAATCATAATATAATTACAGTCAATGGCTAAATTGTGACACAAAGTCTCTATTTCCTAAAGGTATTAATACAAGTCTGTCATTTGACTCATTTAGAGTTACAAGCAGAATGGGCATCTTAAGATAATCTTCCCTAAATAGCAGAAGTCACACTAGTCTTTGACTCTTGGAAACAATGTTTAAATGTCTGTCTGTCTGTCTGTCTGTGAGACTGGTTTCTACTATGAGATTGTTGCCTTTACATGGATTATAATGTAATAATAATAATAATAATCATCATCATCATACATGCAATTTATACAGCACTGTTCTGAGTACCCAAAGTCGCTTTGCATGTGTGTGTGTGTGTGTGTGTGTGTGTGTGTTTTTATTTTATTTTTTTATATATTTTATTAGACAACATATAAATGCAAACAGCACAATGTACAGTTAGTCATTTTTGTCCAAAAAAGGATTTCACCGAAGAAAGACCTTGCGGCCTTGTTTCCATTCGGGTCCCATCCACTCACACATGACATGAATAATAAATTAACACAGTAACAGCAATTGATATAACAATAATAATTTAAAGCAACATATACATTTCCTCTAAACATGAAATATACAGTATGCACAGGTTGGGCCGAGGTTTAATCAGAAGGGGATTATTAGCATAAAGAGGCTGGGGCGATCACCTCCTCTCCCTTTGACAGGTGAATTTTTAGGCCTGTCTTGAAGGAAGCCAGTGATTTGTTTGTTTTGAGCGATGGGGGTAGGGCATTCCACGCCTGGGTAGCAGTGCTTTGGAAGGTGAATTTGCCCATATTTGTTTTATAAATAGGTGGCACCAGATCGTTGTTCACGCTCCCTCTAGTTTTATGGCTGTGGGTGTTGCTCACTTTTTAAAAGTAATTAGTCAAGTCAGTGGGTACTGAGGGCATGGAGGGTAAAGTTGCATTTACAATTTTGAAAGTCCACCCTGAGCCAGCCTTATAGGTGGGTCATGGGCCCTAGGTAAAGAAGAAGTCGGATTAGTTTGTTTTGAGAAGTTTGAAGCTTGGTTTTCTGTGCCATTGAAATGTTGAGATGTACAAGCATAGTAAAAATTGGCAATATGAGGGCTCCAGCTAAGGTCCTGAGGGCCCTTTTGTTAATAAAGGAGGAGATTCTGCCCTCTTTTGATCACCTTGTTGCCATGCTATCACCAGTCAGTTTATTGTCAAGGATACATCCTAGATATGTGACCTCTTCTTTGCTAGAGATTACTATGTCATCGACTCGTACCTTAAAATCATTTACATTACATACTCAGGGAAGAGGGGAGTGCAGGGGGGAAGAGGGTAAGTAACAACAACTTTATTAAGAAAACAAAAACTAAGATACCATAAGCGAGTAAAAAAAGAGATAAAAGCAATAACAAACCCAACCCAAATAACAGTTGATACAGGGTCAACTCGGAAAGGCAATTGTGAACAGATTCAGGGCGGTTTTGAAGGTAGGGAGTGAGGGGGCATCTCTTGCGTTTGGGGAACGGGACATGCATGTGGCTCGAGGAGGTCAGGGAGGTAGCCAGGTTGTGGAGTGCCTTATTGAGGAACATTTTGAAGTGAATTCAGGCAGCCAGTGGAGGTTGTGAAGGACTGGTGCATGTGATGTGATCTCTGGAGCGGGTGCTGCTGGTGAGCTGGTTATTGAGGGTTTTGGAGGTGATGCCATGGAGACAGGCAATGTTCCCAGTGTCAAAGAATGCTGTTTTGGGGTTATGGTTTACATGGGGGAGGAATGAAAGAGTAGGGTAAAAATGGCACCTATAGGTTGCGGATATGGGTGGAGGTTGAGACTAGGGAACCGTTGATGTTGAGTGAGATTAAGTCCTGGGTGAAGCGAGCGAGGGAGTCGGGGCCAATTATTTCTGATTTGTTGCAGTTGATTTTGAGAAAGTTCTTCACCCAGGTTTTTATGTTTGTGAGGCAGGTGGTGAGGGTACAGTATGTTTATGATTTGTGGGTGGACTGCTCCTAAATATAAGGGAAATGTAGGATGAACATCGACAAGACTAAGCTTTCCACCGCGTAATGGAGGCCTGTTATCACAAAATGAATTCTGCTTAGTAATGTAGAAAATAGCCTGAGTGGAATCAACAGCCTTTCAAATCGAGTCGTTTGGTGGTTGGAATGAAAAGCCTTCTCTACAATAAATGATGGTCAACAACCACAGAAATAACCTTGACTACGTGGACATTTTAAAGCACCAAGCTTACATGAGTGGCATCTTGTAGATCTGCAGATCCTTTTGCACTCAAGAAAGATTCTGTAGGGGTAAAAGCATCAACCAAATTGCATATCGTTATGTCGCAGATAGGTAGATAGATAGATAGATAGATAGATAGATAGATAGATAGATAGATAGATATTTTGGGCCCGACATTCTTTGTTTCCTCTTTTTAACTTAATTGCATATTTAAAGTACACCTCACTCCACAGTCAATAATACCACTGTTTGTTGCTCAAGAAATGTTAAAAAAATATATCTTCATTCCCACACTACAATACTGAACATTGTATGGAACAACATTCCAGTAGGCCCATAATCACCTATATCACAATTATATAATACTTTTTTGTCAGGTGAAACCTGACTAATGAAAGCTCCTGAAATGTAAGCGACCTAGTCTTCATCAGTCATCATCATCCTCATGCTGGCTTAGCCAATGGGAGTCTGACCCCATACCCTGAAACGCCACCTAAGCCAATGGGAGTCTGACCCATAGAGTATTAAAAGGATAGAGACTGATCTGGCGTTTTGAAGCACCCGGAAGGACCGTCTATTTCCGCCTTTTTGGGCGCATTTCCGCATTGGACCACCACATTTTGGTGGTCCAATACCGAGCGCTCAATGTTAAAGCCCAGCTGCATGGGGTTTTCGTCATGAATCCACGGGTCCGCCTGCAGTCCCTCTTCTTACCGATAGGGCCCAGTGCTTCAACGTTGGAAAGCCTCACTGGCCCCTTGGTCTGACCCCATACAGCCGCTAATGTTATGAGCTAACTGCATGGACAGGAAAGCCACAACAAAACACATTGAACCACACACAGAATGTCAGAAACTAACGCAAACAACGGCCGCGGATTGCGACAGAGAAACATACACGTTACTAAAATAATAATAATATATTAATAATTTGGGGGGAAAACAAAGACAAAAAGGGGGACAACTGAGACAGCGCCTGTTTCACCTGACACATTATGACTATGTTATCATTCCTTGTTTTTTATTGCATAATTGTCATATTCAGCCATGTTTAAAATAATACAACAACATTACATTTTACATTTTCAAACCTTTTCAATAAATTGCAGAAATAGCAGATCTACAAGCTCACAACACGTCACACGTGAGCTTGGTTATATCCACTGTTTGTTTTCACATTTTTGAAAGTAGCCTAAAGTATAAAGTTAATACACATGACAGTCATGTCTTATTTGTCACATCTTCGCCATGCAGTTTACAGAGCCTAAAAGACAGACATTTCCCTTTTTTCAATGCCAAACATGTCATGATTGTGACAGGCCTACACAGCTCACTGCTCTCAGTTACTAGTTCTGTTGTTCAGTGTTTACACACTTGTGATGTAAATTGACATGCGATTGCGGTTGCGAGAATCATAACCAGATTTGAACTGCAGCATCAAAACACCAGCAAAGATGGCAGCACCATGCCTTTCAACTTTCCTTCTTTTTCTTTCTTGCTTTTCTTTTTTTTTCTTTGAGTAAACAGTATCATGCAAGTTGTTTTTCAGCCTCCACTGCCATTCTTTGGCCTCAAAGAGGTATTCGTTTGATACTGGCAATCCCGAGAAAGGTCACAGGCATCAAGGAAATAGAAGGAATGAGCCAGGAGGATTTCAAGTTGTATTAATGAGGACCCCCTTGGCCAGCACCCATCTTAGAGGTCAGGCCATCACCTAAAATGATAAAGATTTATCATGGGGAGGCAAGGCTGCATGGTCAAAGCTCTCTTATCACTGGCTCTGCCTTTTACAGCAGCAACCAGTCTGTCAAGAGTCCCGCATGGATGAAAGACTTTACTCTCCACCACTGTTGCAAACCTCTAGTAATATTCCTGACATCGGTAAATAATTCAGCCAATATAGTTTGTACCTTTTGAAAACAATCGAGAAGATGCAGGTACATTAATTCGATGCTGCGTAAACTGGGAAGTCCAGACTAAAAATGTGGTGGTGGTGGTGGTGGCACATATTAAATTAGATGATGCAGCATGAGATTACACAATATGGCCATATATCAGCTTTGTTTTAATTCCTAAGCGTGGTGATCGCCTGTTGAACTTGGAAGGAATATGAACCAAATTATAACTGAATATAATAATGTTGACCTTCAAACTCTGGTTCATTTTCTGTTTCTTCATTCTGTTTTAACCAAAGTTTTAGCTTTTACTGCTCGATCTGGCTTTCAACTTTTAATCATTGGCTGTTTTCACGGTTTTGACATTTGTTGTCTTGTTTTAGCATTGCTTACTTTAGCTAACCCTTTAGCATTATTAACTAAAGATTAACTTTTAGTTCATTGAAACACTTCAACTCAGAATGGCCATTAACCATTTATTGCAAAGCTATTGCATTTAGTATGGCGGTGTGGCTCTGCTCGTGATTTCATATCATCTGATATCATATCACATTTGATATATCAGATTATCTGTGCACCGAGACACAGCTCTGATATCAACAACAACCCCCGGAGCAGAGCATAACAAAGACATTACATCAAGAGCATAACTTTCAATGCATTCCATATATCACATAGAAGTAGATTGTACTAGTACAATCCATAAATCACATGTATAATCACAGAATCACCCATTACATATAATGCCACAGGGAGGAGGCCGGGGAGGTGGAGGAAATTTGGATGCTGACATCTGAACAACAAAGACACAGAGTCAGCTAGCATGAAGACTGAGGACAGGGTAGTGACTGCTTAAAAAGAACACCTGATTGAATGTGGGCATGAGTGACTTAGCTGGCAGCGAATGAGAGTGAGGGGAGTTGACATGGAGAGAGACATCTGATTAGAGAATGAAGGGGGGATTATATATTAAACCTTCTGCTTTCCGTTTTTCAATGAACTATCGCTGCGCTGGATTTCCCAAATGACAAGCAAAAAATATGTTATGGATCATTACAAAACCCTAGTAAAAATGAGGATTATTTCTGCATTTGCACAATTCTTACATCTATCTGTGTGTGTGTGTGTGTGTGTGTGTGTGTGTGTGTGTGTGTGTGTGTGTGTGTGTGTGTGTGTGTGTGTGTGTGTGTGTGTGTGTGTGTGTGTGTGTGTGTGTGTGTGTGTGTGTGTGTGTGTGTGTGTGTGTGTGTGTGTGAGGGTGTGTGTGTGTGTGTGTGTGTGTGTGTGTGTGGCGTACGTGCGTGCGTGTGCGTGTCTACTATGATATAGTGTACCGCACTGGATTCTCTCACAACACAAATACAACAGGTATTGCATATTACACAGAACACCTGAATCGTTACCCTCCACACTCTCCTATCATCAGGGTCTTGTAGCTCTACAGTGTCGCACCGCAGTGCATCTACAGTACGTACCCTGGGTTGGCTCCTATAGTGTCAGTTTGCTTGCCTCTAGTTCTGGGTGCCTGATGCAGTGCCCTGCCAGCCTCACCCTTCTATCTCTGACCTTGTCTCAGTTGTCTGTGACCTGTGGTAGGTCCCTGTTGACTCAGGACCACATTTCTAATGTATTCCGTCCATGTGGCACCTAGTGCCATTCGTAGAATTATTGTGTAGACTCCATCCAGGGTTCTGTCCTGTTGGGTTATGAATCTCAGAAGCAGTCCAGGCACCGAGATATTTGAAGTCCTTGGCTGCCTCGAGCACCGTCCCGTCCGCAGTGCCAGTGGCAATGGTTTTGTCCTTTGTGTTAACTGTCAGTATTTCTGTTTGTTTTCTTGGCATTGAGCTTGAGGCCGATCTTCCTGCACTCCATTTCTACTACCAGTAGTAGTTCTCTTCCTGTCTCTGCTGTATCCGAGACTAGGAAAATGTCATCTGCGTAATGGGACAGGCATAGGGGGGCTTGAGCCCCTGCCCTTTTGCCTCAATGTGCCCTTTCCCTTTTTTTCAGTCCACATAAGGGTATGTTGGGGGGTGGCCAACAAGGGCTTATGTGGGGGGCCAATAAGGGCTTATGTGGGGGGCAATAAGGGCTTATGTGGGGGGCCAATAAGTGCCATTGGTCCTTCAAGACGAACATTTGACAAGTAATGATAATTCCATCATAATTGTCTCCACCAGGCCGAAGGCATGGGGGGAGAGTATGTTTTGCACTCCGTCCGTCCGTCCGTGTGTGTGTCCGTCCGTGTGTCTGTCCGTGTGTCCGTGAGCAGCTAATCTCCGGCACCGTTAACCCGGTCCATGCCAAATTTAGCACACACACTCCCTGGATGCCAACGATGAACCTCTGCCCCAAACTTTCCAGAACGGCCTGTTATAGCGCCACCAGGAGGCCGCTTTGTGCAAAACAAGTTTTTGCACAGTACACCTACAGATTTTGTCCAAACATCACGCAAATTGGTACACAGTCTCTCTAGAGCCATTCAACGAAACCGGTCTTTCAGATTTCTCAGACTCCATCCTGATTGTTTAAGATTGTCTTCCAAAGTTCACAGGAGTGCTCAGTTTCAAACAAAATGCTGCAAATCATGAACACATCGCGTGATTTCCGTGAAATTGTGCACGCACATTCCCACTAGGCCGAGGACGAAATGCCACATGAACAATTTCAACTCAGCCTCAAGGTGGCGCTATAACTGGCCGAAAAGTGTTTTTACCTCTAACTGCACGGATCTGTGGATACCTTTGTATGCCAACTCCCTAGAGGCCAAGGAAAAACCTTTGCCTGGAATTTTTCACATCTGCTCTTTATAGCGCCACCAGGAGGCCGACATATGTAAAACACATTTTCTATTATTACTCCTTCAGATTTTATCCAAATTTCACGCAAATCGGTACACATGATCTCCATAGTCATGTGATCAAGACAGGTTTGTTTGATTTCTCATATTCCATCCTGATTGGCCACGATTGGCTCCTACAGTTTTCAGGAGTAGCCCGCTTTGTACAAATCGCCACAACTCCTCAACGCAGCGTCCGATTGCGATGAAACTGTGCACGCATATTCCCACTAGGCTGAGGAAGAAATCCTGGTGGAGACCTGTGCCCAGAAGGGCACTTTTTCTAGTTATTTATACTTTTAATGTGCTGGCTGCCATCAGTCAGTTTTAGTTTCAGACTAATGAGAACTAATTGCTTATTTTACTGTCCAATGACATGAAATGGTACAAGGGACAGACCCCACAAAAAGACCACCCCGAAAAACTGCCGTGCGCTGTGCACACCCACACATGTGCCCTTTTCTGGGGTTTGAGCCCCTGCCCCTCAGTGCTCTCTGCACCGCCCTGGTAATCAAAGTCAGTAATCACCATGATAATCACAATACATATTTTTGCACAAACAATACTTTGCCTAAGCCTTAGACAAAGGTTTAAGAGGTGTTGCCAATAAACCCATGCTGTAATTTACATACATTAAAATGTTTAAAGTGTATATGAATGTTAATTATACATATACTTTCTGTATACCATAATATACAGGCTACAGTAGGTATAGCTAAACAGCTTACCAATATACCAATAAAATGGCCTAGGCAAGAACAAACATTACTCACATGTAAACTATGCATTTGTGTGTCCTACACAATTCTCCCAGACAAGGGCCCTGACAGTGAACCTAACTAAGACTAAAATCATGTTATTTAAAAAAAAATCCAGCCGCCAAAACCATACATATTTCCTAAATACTATCCCATTAGAACAAACAAAAAACTATACCTACCTCGGCCTTTACATCGGCAGCACAGGGAACTACAACCAAGCTGTAAAGGACCTGAGAGACAAGGCAAGAAGGGCATTCTATGCCATCAAAAGAAACATCAAAATTAAAACCTGGCTTAAAATACTGGACTCTGTGATAGAACCAATTTCCCTCTATGGTTGCAAACCATGACCTTGAGAAATGGGATAAACACCAAACCGGAAACCCTACACACAGAATTCTACAAATCCATTCTCCGGACCCAGCGAAAAACACCAAATAATGCATGCAGGGCACAATTAGGACGATACCCACTCATAATCAAAATAAAAAAGAGCACTTAAATTCTACAACCACCTAAAAGAAAGTGACCCAGATGCACTCATAACAAGGCACTCACACACAGCGAAACTCCAGAGAAATGCCCGCTCAGCCAGCTGGCCGTTGAATAGAAAACCCATTGGACTAAACCAAATTATAAAACAGCAGGAAGGAAGGAAAACTATCTGACACTGAAAGAAGCAACATAAAAGCAGAGTAAAATAGAATGCTATCTGGCCCTAAACAGAGAATACACCGTGGCAGAATTCCTGAGCACCGTGACCGACCCAAAACAAAGTTTTAACTGCAGACTCAGTGAGCACAGTCTTGCGATCGAGAAAGGCCATCATAGACAGACCTGTATCCCGAGAGAAGACAGACTCTGCACTCACTGCATACAAAATGAAGTGGAAACCGAGCTACACTTCCTAACCATCTGTCCATTGTACCAAGATATCAGAGACACATACTTCCCACAGATTACAATCACCCACAGAGATTTTGAAAACATGACTAATGACAAAAAAACTCCCATATCTGCTGGGCGAAGTACAAATGTGCAAACACAGCAGCAAGATTTGTGAGTTGCGGTGATAGGAAATCAAATGGAACATAACCACCCTAAAGACTAATCATTGTGTGTATTCCTGCACTGTCTATCTGCATCGAGTGATCTTGGTACATCATTTTTGTTTTGATTGTATTGTTGTTGAAGATTGTGTGTGTGTGTGTGTGTGTGTGGGGGGGGGGGGGGGGGGGGGGGGGGGGGGAGGGCGTGCACGTATGCACCCTTTTTTGTGTGTGAGGGCATGAGCACTTCGTGAAAGTTGCATCGGGGAGCAATGCTAATGGCAATCATTAAGTCCACTATAATTTCAATCACAAGGGGATAGAAGCAAAGCAAGTGACAAGTGACAAGTGACTAATGCTTTCAGTAAGCCTAGACGTAAACCCAGCAAACTCATCATCCTACGAGTGCATGCTGGTTATGCCTCACTGAATGGTACCTCATAATGTTTGCCCTAATGAAAGGTGTTATCTAAGAACTGTCGATCTTGCCTTTCAACAAGATAACAAGAACTTTCACTCTGCTCTCACCTCAACATGTTATGATGGGCAATTATTCTAGAATTAGCCTCCTGTGCATTTTTCTTGTTACCTTTAACCAAAACCCATAGCGTCTATTCTGGGCACCATGCTGCAAAAATGGGCAAACATTTGGGGAGTATAAGTGAACATTTGCTGAAAATATCAGATCTATAAGTTACAAACTATTTTTGTCAAAGAGACTTGGTGTACAGGGAATTTGGAAAATGGAGGGAGTCAAGTATAAACCCCTGGGGGTCCCCAAGTATAATGGTTTAAGTACTTAAAGGGACCTTCAAATGTATGACATCGCATACGATATACATAGTACCATGGGGCTATAGTTATCCAAACTTTAGTCCTAGGGATAGTTTGGTTAAGATGTAGGTTCAAATCAGCTATAGCTCTTGAAAATGACTAGGCATAATCTTTCTGCAGATGTTTGAGTCCAAAGTCAAAATGAAGACAGGAGCTTGCATCTCCTGTCTTCATTTTGAAAAATTTACCCCAGCGGCATAGCTATAATACAATATGTCATCTAACCTGCCACTGCTAGGCAGCCAATAGCCTGATCCAAATCAAATTATTCAACTGCCAAATGTACATTTGCACAGACTGGACACAAGCATTAGCAAAATACAGCTATCAAATTGTGGTCTGCAAGTCATTTATCATAGAGGTCAGGACAACAACTGGAGAATCACAATCATAATATCCATGTAGCTATGACTATGTTAGCCACATTATATTGAAGAAAATGAACAACTCAATAATAAGTGCAATACTGTATAACAACAAGCTGATGCATGTTTGCTGATGTGATTTGCTCCTGTATCAACCCTATGCTCATGTTTACACATACAATGTAGGCAATCTTAAGATTTGACCCAAAATAAATTGCAATAGTAATCGTTCAAGGTTTTTTATGATCCTTAGGGGCATCCAAATAACATATTAAAACATTAGTATTATATACATTTTGGATCATGGTAAATGCAGGGGTTGAAAGTTGGAGTACCATTAAAAACCTATAGGGTGTAAAAACGTGTACGTCACCAAGAGGGGGGCGTCTGAAAAGCTAGCGGTGCCAATCTTGTTGGCTTTAAACCCTAGCCCACATCACTCAGAATAGAGTGACGGTGGTATGTTTTTGTAAATATTGAGCTTGTTCTTGGCGACAACATAGTGAACCAACACCAGGATGGATAGAAAGAACGTCGGGCCCAAATACAAGGACAAGGAAAATGTTGTGAACAAACACGGCTGTGCTTAGATACTGTTGTACGTTATGCCGTACAGCCGAGATCCAATTAAGCCATTCTATGTCTTTTTGTGAACTCGTCAATCTGGGTTCCTTGGTGCTGTGACTGCTGTCTCCATGCTGGAAAGCTGAAAATCTAATTCCGTTTTCTGGCTCATTCCCTCGACGTGACCTGCTGAGGCACTTATTTACTGAGCAAGTCTGCACCATTGTGAGGTCAGTTTAAAAAAAGAATGTATACAAGCACACCGGATAGTCGCTCAATGTAAACAAACAGACAAGCCAACAAGTATGGCGGCCACAACCACGTGACACATATGTTGACACCCCTCAAGGACATTTTGGTACGCTCTATAAGGCAAAAAAATCTAATTTGATTCAAGAAGCATGTAATTTGGTGGCTATGACCATTTGGCCTCATAGGATTTAATGGTACTCCAACTTTCAACCCCTGAATTTACCATGATCCAAAATGAATATAATACTCAATTTTTAAGATCTTATTTGGATGACCCTAAGGACCATAAAAAACCTTGAACGATTATTGCAATTTATTTTTGGTCAGGCCCTTTTTTAGCCTAGATCAACAATCAAGGTTTGATTTGCTGGGGTGAAAAAGTCACATGCCTCTGTTTTTGATACCAGACTGGTCTGCAGAACACTGTATGATGATGTGAATTCACTAGACCGGGATGGTTTACGGATGTACTAGGCCCCCTCCTTTTCACACAAAAGATCTTCGCAGAAAATAGCCGACCTACAAGCTAAGTTCACAAGGTGTCAGTTCTGATTTTTTATCTGAATGTTTGTCCCAGAATAGGGATCCGTCTGTTTCATGGGATTAACCATTTAAGCGTCATATAATTTATTGTACGATGCATAGTGAGAATAGCCCTACAGACTCTACAAGCTTGTAGCTCTACAAGCTTGTACTATAGATGCAAGCTTTATAAGCTTCATACTCGCATCACATCACATCACATTGTGAGCTTGTAAATCTGCTATTTTGCATGCTATTTTTGAGAAATGTTTACATCATTTGAAAAAATAAGGTTTCTCAAATCCCAAAATAGGAAGGCCTCTATAATGATGTCCTTTCAGCTCAGTTATAATGCATGTAATGCTATCATTGGCAGGTATGTGCTTCACAAAACCCTGTACATAATTTCAATCCATTTCAACATTATCTTGGGACACCAAATTGCTACTGTACATGTGTACTGGCCAACGGTAACATGACATTTCTCATTATATGTCCATATAGGACACTATATACACCATAAACGTCTGGAAATTAGCAATTATAAATTAAATCGAAATCTGACTGAGTTGATTAGGACTGTTGGAGGTCTGTGTCCCACTGCTGGCAGGGGGTTCAGTTCCTCCCAGAAGTGGTTCAATGTAGCTTGAGGTTTTTAGAGGTAGACACCTGATTACAGTACATACAGTATAAACACTTGGTATATACTGTATAGAAATGTATGAACTTATGGTACTGTACAGCATTTTGTACAGTACCTGGCTTGTTCACACACACACACACACACACACACACACACACACACACACACACACACACACACACACACACACACACACACACACACACACACACACACACACACACACACACACCAACTATTCTTAAATATAAAGAACATATTCTTAAGGGAATGGACTGCTTTCGCTCTATGAATAAAAACATACATTTCTCAGTGGATATGTTGTCGTGATGCTTTTCCAGTAATGACAGGTTTGCCCATGAGACTTTATTCAGTTATTATTACCACAGAGCACATTCACAACATTCAAGACATTATTGCTGTTCAATAAAGGCTCATTGTAGCCTACCTACTTTCTGTGAGAAATTGCAATGAATAAAAGGGGCTAGAACGGGCCATCTTTTATAATATTCAGGTGTATGAATTATGAGTGATTGTTATTGCATACTGAAATTGTTATTTTCAGCAGAGAGATGTCATGAAAGACTCGGATACATGGCTTCAAAAGATTTGGCTGCGATATGTTGTGCTGTGCCTGTCCATTCCCCAACCACGTTTTTCTTGGAAATGGAGTTCGGCACAACGGCAGCGGGGAGCATCCAATGCAGGCCACACTGTCCGCTCAATGTTTAACTTTCCTAAAGGAGTCATTCAAAAAAAGGAACAGGAACTTGTCTATTGGGAAATACCTCAGGATTAGGGGGGCTGAAAGATTGAAAAAGTAATTTGAAAAATAATGGGTTTTTTAATGACTACACCTATGGGACACCCAGATGTGCTCTTTGTTAATTTTCACTAGTGTAATGTAAAATTCCAAGTGCTTAATTACTCTAGGACACACAAAGCAACCGGTTTTAACGAAGCAATTACGGGAACAGCCTCTACATGGCACCACAGCTTACATAAATACATTCCCCACCTATCCCTCCTACTGATGAACCACAAGTTTTTGGCGCAAAGTTATCATGCCTTTCATGTCTTAATCCATTTAGGCCTGACGTCAAAATTGATAAAATGTCTTCTAAATCCTGACAGTTTAGTGTCAGGATTTGCAGCACATTTTCACGATTAAAAACAAATAGCAGACCTACAAGCTCGTAGCGCGCCACTCGGTGGCGCGCTATGAGCTTGTAGATCTGCTATTTTTCAATAGCTAGATTATAACATAATGTTTAAAACACCAAAAGGGGTTCCCGCCCAAACTGGTTTAAGTAGTGACAAAATGCCAGTTACTTTATCAAAGGCTCTTTGGTCTCCTGAGAGTTTCTGCCATTTGAATATGTCCTGATTCTAATTTTCCCACATACAGTTGCCAGGGAACTTAACTATAAAACAGTTAGCTAAATGTTATATTTACCACAGTGCCTGAAATATATCTTTATAATTGACTATAACTTCATTGAGCCTTTGCCGATGTGTATAATGTACAGATCAGTTCACCGTATCATTATCATTAATGGAATAGAAAGTGAAGATCTGTTGACTAACGTAAATGCTAAGATTTGTCTGGTTGAGTGAGGAGAAATCATCTCAGTGATGTAACCCTCAATCTATTCTAAGGTGAACCGTTGGGAATAATAGCCAATATAAAATCTCACATTTCACAACGTGTGAGCTTTTAGATCTCTTTTCTTTTTTTTGTAAAGAGGTTTGGTATAGAGGCAAAAAAGGAGGGGAGTCTAGCATAGAACCCCAGTCAATTAAGTATTAAAGGGTTTAAGTGGTTAAAATGCAAGATTTTGCTTTGCAATACCCTTTAAAGTTATAGAAATACTGTCAACGAAAATGTCTTCTGACATTTTAGAAGATTTTTTCCTTTTTCACAGATCAATAAAGATGACTACCCAGGCAATGTTAAGCCCCCTTCCAGGCCCCCGGAGAGCAGCCGAGGAACAGCTGTTGGTAAATATCATTACAATATCACATGCTTTATCGCTGCTTTAATGGTGAAATATCAGATGTCCCAGCTCTAAAGACATTAACATTTAGAACAATCAATATAACATGCACATTTTATGAGGGACATTTTCCATCTGATAAAATAACTTGTAAGTGATGTCTGCAGTGTCACACGTCAGTGATGCCCTAAAGATCATTGTGATTAGTGGGGTTTTGGGGGAAATGTCACTCAGACATGTACAGTACAGTACTGGTCATGCCTTTTTAATCAGGGTTTTCAATACCTTTCCTGAATTTACATATAGATTATATGAAGTGCAGCATATTCAGGAACACTGAGATGAAAAAGTCAGATACAGGTTTTGTTTGCTCTGATGCTGCAATGGTTTAGTTATTCATATCCTCCACAAACAGGACTGTGTACATTCATATTCAAATGGCAGCAGGAGTGAGATGAAAATTGCATTACCATCCCTTTGTTTTACATCAATGAGAATGGCAGTGTACCCTTTTTAATAAATTATACCAAAGGGCGCATCAACTCAGAAAGTGATAGTTGTATTTCCAATGTTTTCTTTTAATTATTATCATTATTTTAATATTTAGTTGGCAAAAGTATGTTCACATAGTTTCCCTCCCTGAACATAAAAGTACAAGAGTAAAGGCAAAATATACATAAACCCATCTCAGCTTCAGTCTGATTTCAAAAATTAATATTGGGCCTTTGAGATGCAAATGCTCGAATAATATTCTTGGTGTTGGATCTAAATTGCTAATATACAGTGTGTGAGCCCTACTCTGTCCCTTCAAGGGTGGAAGTCTTGGAGACAAACCTGATGGCATGGGTGTTGATCAAAGCCTCTGCTGTGTCAGGTCTCTCCCCTAGAGACCGAGGAGTCATTGAGATGCATTGGAACATGCATATTCCTTGTTGCATTTTTATGTTGTTAAATAGCTCTGGAACCGTAATTTATGGCAGTACAAGAACGGCTGCAACCAACAGGATTTGGACATACTGCTGTACAGACACTGAATACAATTTACAAAGGATTGTGGGTGGTGAGAGAGGCGGTGTTGACTGCTTGGCAAAAGCACTGGAACAATGCAATATGAGCCTGCATCCACCTGGAATTATTGGCCAGCATTACATTGTCCTGAAAAACTAAGACTGAAACTGTTGCAACTGGATTTCATCAAAATTGTGTCCACAATCCCCATTAATTACCAGAAACAATAATATTAGAATCCAGGCACTATTGCTGTGATAGCAGCCCACTCTTCTCGATCCCATCCAGGGCAGCACCTTGATAGAACAACTATATGGATTAATAGCACTAGTTACGGCGCAGCCTAAGGCCCCCTCCATCTAAGTTAATAGAGCCTATCCATTCCTGTCAGCTACTGGGGACTGATGGAATTGCAGAGGTGGCTGTGTATCCACATAGCAAATCATAAGCCCTCAGATATCGCTTGAGCTGAATGACTGCAATTTTCATTTAAAGCCAAATATATTACGGTTAGATCTATCAAAAATAGTGGGAACCATCTTCTTCTTCGAGCACAGCGGGTGGCCGTGGGGGCAGGGGGAATAGGTTCTCCAGGTTGCTCGTCTTCATTTACAGGTACTGTTGGTGGCCAACACAACCAGCACATGAAGCCCCATTTCGCTGATGTGCAGCGTTTGTCTTTCTGTACCGCTGTCACAAGGGAGAGCGTATCTGAACGGAACGAGGAGCTGTGTTCCTGCCATAATCAATCATGTCATCATCCCCGACTCATCCATCTTGGGATCATAGGCCTGCCTGAAAGACACTGACATTTGTATTAAGATATGATCTGTGAGTGCAGTCCTTACATTGTGGCATTTTCAATGATTATTTCAGTGATATGCTAGAGATATCACTTTTAACCACAAAACCGCCAAACCATTGGCACGCATAAGATATTTATCAATTACGACAGACTGACTTGCGCAGCATGTTAGGAATGTATTCTATGAAGGACTTTTCATAGAATATCCTACAGAAAGTGTTGGCACTCGTATAATCTTCCAACCTGCTGCCTCTAATTTGGCAATAACATTACAGGTGAAAATTGTCAAAAGTGTCAAAAGCTTCAAGCTCACAATACATTACATTGTGATATGACGCATTGTGAGATTGTAGATCGGCTATTTTTGCTATTTGTGAATCATATACTCTATATATATATAGCCTAATGTTGTGCCCAAATGTTGTGCCCAAAACACGGACACACGGACAAGGGACCCAAAGTCAACAGCTACGTCATGCCGAGACCGCCCTACTCACTACTGCAATGCCGTCCTACACACTACACTCACACGGCACTGACGTTACCTTCTTACCCTCCGCGTTGTTCCGCTGCTACAGTTTAGTTTAGTTTAGTTTATTTGCACAATAAAAACAGTACAAAAAGGTAACATCAATAGAAGTGTGAAGTGTGTGCAGGTGAGAAAAGAAACCCAGGGAGGGCTTATATGAGGTTCTCACCAAAGTTAATATACAATTTAACAAATAGTAATATACAAATAGTAAGACAAAGTAATCAAACATAGGTATGGAAAATAACAAAAACAAAAACAACAAGAAATACATTATTTACACTTGTGAAGTGTGTGTGTGTGTGCGTGTGTGTGTGTGTGTGTGTGTGTGTGCGTGTGTGTGCGCGTGACTGAGTCCGAGTATGTCTGAGTATATGCACAATAAGGCTACATTACGTTAGAATCAATTGGAGAGGGTAACTTCAAGAGGCTGGCCCTCAATCTATGTTTAAAGTTACAGAGTGAAGATGCGGAGTTGGCAATAAGTATGTGTGAATTCCAGAGTAAAGAACCTCTGACTTTTATGGAGAACTGGCTAAGAGTGGTACGGCTGAAGGGAGGATGAATATTGTCGGATTGTCTAGTATTATAATCATGAACTTGAGAGTTGGTCTTAAAATATTCTTTGAAAGTTGTAGGAAGCATATTTGGAAGGTAAGTGCATTTATATATGAAAGAACAGGATTGTAGTATGTTAATGTCATAGATAGACAGTACATTTAGATCCTTAAACAAAGGAGCAGATGGAGCCAAATAGTGAGAAGAGGTAGCTATTCTTACAAATTTCTTTTGAATAATTAATAATTTGTGTAAATTGGATGGATATGTACTTGCCCAAACGGTATTGCAATAAATGAGATATGGATAAATCAAACTGTAATAGAGCCTGATGAACCAGGCCCCTAATTCTTCTGATGATACCAAATTATCTTGAAACTTTGTTGGTTACTGTATGTATGTGTTCTTTCCAAGACAATTTTTCATCCACCAGGATTCCTAGGAACTTGGTGGATGAAACTTGACTAATTTCAATCCCACCAATAGAGATCTTAGCTCTATGATGACAGTATTTTTTGTTTTTGCTCACAAAAACTATAAAATTAGATTTATTTACATTTAGTGATAACTTATTTGCAAGAAACCATTCGGATAGCATAGCTATGCCAGAATTGGCCTCCTTTATGAGAGATTCAAAACATGTGTGAGTTAAAATCAAATTAGTATCATCAGCAAACAGAATTGGGTAAAAGATGAGGATACAGCAGCCAGGTCATCTATCTCCTCAGTATCTCCTCATGTCACGCCAACGCCGAGCCTCAACACCACCCACGGAACAATGGTCATTGCACTACCACCAAAGTCGCCTCCCTCCCTTCCACACTCACGCCGGCTCAAGTGGCTAAAAAAGAGAAAATAGAGAAAATCTGAGATTAAGGGAACTGGGAGATGTACTTCTTGAAATTGAAGCAGCAAAGAATGGTGGCTACCTTCAAGGCCTCTCCTATCTACAGACAATGCAAGAGGGGTCAGTCCGATAGCTGAAAAACGTCCATATAATTTGCAGGAACGGTGGATAATGTATAATAATTATAAGAGAGAACACTTAGTTACCTACCCACCATTCTCAGAATTCGTCAGATTTGTCTGTGAACAAGCAAGAATATGAAACGACCCCCGTTTAGCCACTTTAGCATCAGGCAGTGACAGAAGCTGTAAAACAGAGAAACCTGCAAACCAAAGTTACAGACCTGCCATGACAGTACAAAAGAAAGACGTGGAATCAGAGTCAGAGATGAATCCTGCTCTACAGTCAAGAGAGTCAACCAAAGAAAGCAACCGACGATCCAGGAAAAGAGTGCCCTCTTCATCACCTGCCACATCCTCTCAGAAATTGTCGAACCTTCAGAAACAAACCGTTGGATGAACGCAAGGTTTTTCTTAAAGACAGAAACATATGCTTCAGATGTTGTTTGTCTACACAACATCACGCAAAGGAATTGTGATCGCCCGATATACTGTCGTGAATGCAACAGTGCAAGACAGAGAGATTGATTCGCACAACGTCTAGACTTAGGTTGGGTTTCTTACAATTTTTGTGGGAGAAGTCTGTATACAAGGAGCTCACAGGTCTACTATCGTCAATGTCCACAAAACAAACATCCGCAGTAATGGCCATCCAGCTTATCCTGATCCGTGTCCCAGACACCATCTCAATAAAGAGAACTACAATAACTCTGAATTAGATGAGCATCCTTGGGAGCGAGGTGTTCAAACAAATTCCAGAAATCCAACAAGCAAACAAAAATGACACTGACCATGCCATGCAAGCACAAATCACTGTCCTCAAGTGTGCACAGGTTGGTGGCCGTTCGACTCACAAAGTCGTGGTCACCTTAGCGGTCGAAGTGAATCTCGCAAATGAACCCAATCTCCCAAGTGGGAGATGTAGTCCTGCTCAAAGACTCTCTGACGGAGAGGAATGTATGGCCATTTGGCGTGGTTTCTGAGACAATACCAAGCAAAGTCAACAGAGTACGAAAGGTTAAGGTTAAATGGAAGACCCTAAAGGGCCTGAGATCTATCTCAGAAGTAGTTTTGCTTTCTCAAAGTATTAATGGCGTAATCATCCTTATACCATGGCGGGGAGTGTTTGGGGCAGCGGTGGCCGAACGGTTTGCGGAGCGGTCTTGATATCGGAAGGTCGCTAGTTCGTATCCCCGGACCGGCACGTTAAAATTACCACCGTTGAAGTGCCCTTGAGCAAGGCATTGAACCCCTACCATGAAATGTTCTATGAGCAGGGCCTGGCTGTAAACAAGTTCTTGAGCTTAGTCCAGTTACCCTGGGTAAACATGGTAATTTTGCTTTGTTCTGCCCCATGGCTTTGTAGCCCACTAGGGGGCGACCTTATACTGCTTTATGGACACTTAGTAAATCTAGGAGGAGCCTTTACCTAGGTGTTATGTAACACTTCCTTGTTTTGTCATTCTGGTTTGAGCTTCAGAGCTAGCAGCAGCAGAATTATTCTCCTCACACAGGACCTTGAGAGTCATGAGACTGTAAGTTTCTGTTGTTTAGTTTTCTTAAATGTTTGTACTGTGCAAGCTGTAATGTATGACATGTGACAAGAAGCAATGCCTGACAACTCTTAAATGTATTTGTTTCAAGAGATTACAGATTACAATCAAAACATGGGTAGGGTTTGTGAAACCGCTTGTGTTTGTTGATTCTTTCCTAAATTGAATTGCCTGTTTGTTGTCAATTGTAAGAAAGTACAATGTACAATTCAAGGGGAGGCATACTATCATCCGACTTCGGAGCAATGCTCCGAGGTGCACTGCGGGTCGGGAGAGGGTTGCGGTTAGGTTTAGGTGTCTGCCCCGGGGGAGGTTAGGGTTAGGGTGAGGGAGGAGGTAGGTTGTCGTTCGGACCAATGCTCCGTCGGATGAAAGTACTGCACTCCAATTCAAGTTTATGTAAATTGTTTGGCCATGCTACACCTACCTACTGTATAGTACATTTGTTGCTGGTTTTACTGTGCCTAATTAGACCTTGCCTGTGAGCGATGGCCGGTACACCTGTTGTGGATCCTACTAGTAATTAGTGCAGTGGTGATTGACCTCAATTGGAACCAATTTGACTGCCTTTGATATTGAGTTTGTGTTAATGTGAGAAGATTATGTACAATGATTGTAATACAATTATTTATTTTGATTGCAGTTTTACAACTAAACATTCTGCCAATGAAGAAACTCGTCTGTCTTTATTAGAGCTGTTGTTAACTATCTGTCACAGAAATGGGCATGTGATGGACAGAATAGAGGTGCTAACATAATGGACCATTTGCAATTATGTGACCAAATCAACTACATTAATTATCCATTTAGGCTACTGTAAAATTGCCAAATATTAATTGCTGTCTTTACTGTAACTACTGCAACTCTAAGGACCATGGCATAACATAAGCATGAACCACAACTGTCCCCAGTTAACCCCTGGGGTAAAAGAAAAAACCCTGTAGGTTTAGTTTTTGGCTAGGTGGCCCAGGCATCGTCCAATCAGGGTAGAGAGGGGGCGGGCCTTTGTGTGCATGGTGTTGGGCCTTTTGTGTGTGTCCACCCCCCCCCCCCCCCCCCCCCCCCGCGCTATTTTGGCAATATTGTGACTTATATTTTAAGTGGTATTCTATATCCCCTTTACAGGAGCGGCAGTGGCTCAGGGGGTAGAGTGGCCGGTAGAACAGCTGCAGTTCAATCCCGGGCTCCCCCAGAGTTGGTGTCGAAGTGTCCTTGAGCAGAACTCTGAAGCCCTAATTGCTCCTGATCTGCAGGTTGGTGCCTTGCATGGTTTCCTCAGCCAGCGCTTTGGATAAAAGTGCTATATAAATGCACCATTTACCATTTACAGTTCAGCAAGTGTGGCAGTTTATGAGGGGGATCTGGGATGCCTTTATGCTGGCTGGCATATATGTAGGGCAGCAATAAAGGATCTCCACTTCAGTCTGTTCTGGGCCAGCATTTGTATAGATCCCCAGGTGTGATGCAGGGTCTTCAACTCTCCCTCCACTGTCCTACACCAGGTGTTCTTGGGTCGGCCTCTTTTGCGTTTGCCCTTTTGGCCATATAAGTTCATTACATGTCACATAATTGTGTAACCTGCACCTTGTTAGATTTGACCTGTGTGAGTTCACTTGACTTGTGTTGACACATTGTGAGACGAGACTATGACCTATCTCAGCCGTATGCCACGGTAATGTGTTATATATTGAGGAAACAAGACAGCTAGGAAGATTGGTCTTGGAGGACAACGTTGGTTGGCAATTATTCAAAAAGAGCTAGCAATGCCCCCTGTTGTGCCCATATATGGAGCTGTCTGATTTGTTTGCACCAGATGCCATAATGAAACATTTAGGTTAGACAACACTCCATATATGGCCACAAATGGGACATGGACACATACTGATGACATCAGTGATCTCCATATATGGGCATAAAAGGGACAAGGACTGACAGATACAGAGATCTCCATATATGGGCATATCAATGGGATCGGCGGTGCGACATGCGTTCGCCCTCTAGTTAGTTATCCAATATTGCTGCATCCAGTAGTCTACCACTGAGAACACTTGGAGCTCTGTTTAGCATAAACAGTCACACCAGTGACTAAATTGACCCTTGTGCCATCAGTGGTGATGGCACAAGGGTCAATTTACAATTACAATTTTCAATTTAGGCATTTAGCAGACATTCTTATCCACAGCGAAGAAGATCTTGACTAGAGTACGTATGAACTCTAATCAACAAACAAGTTAAATGCAAGGCACAAAGAACAATTTAGTGCCTCAACGAAACTAGAATACCAGTTAAACAATGAACCTTAATGCATCATTCTAAACAAAATGCTATAAGTAAAAAACTAAATAATCATTTGCCTTCTAGCATCTAATGTCATGATTGATTTATTGATTGATGTTTTCATTGACAATAATCATATTAGATCTCTTCATGTGACCAACGCGCTCTGACTGTAGGTGCGCTACCCGTTCAAAACATATAAAAAATATTGGTAGTGGGTCGCACACACCAAGACTTATTGGTGAAATATTTATTGCATTTTTGAACAGGAACAAACGTTTCGGCTATCCAGCTCTGATGAAGGCTGGATAGGCGAAACGTTTGTCCCTGTTCAAAAATGCAATAAATATTTTGAACTGAAGTCTTGGTGTGTGCGACTGACTACCGTTATTTTTGATACATAATATTATATCTGTCAAAAGGATAAAACACAGAAAAGCTTGAGAGCTTAGTTACTTCCATTGTTGTGACAAAAGGACATTGTAGCCACGGTCTAATTGTGAGATGGGTTAGTTACTTGGTTTAGACTGAAACCATTATCAGAAGGCTTTAATCAGGCATACGTTATCATATGGGTTGGACTAGGCTGACTATAATATTATCAGTGGGGGTGTGGTGATAGGAGGCGCTAGTGTTGAAATAATCAATCAACAATATTGTCTTTCCCTTCCTTTTAACATGTAATGCTCTCACTGTGCCACATGGCACTCTGCCAACTTGGTGATGGAATCTTTGGGGCTGGTGGAGGGCAGGTTAACCTAATGGAGCATTATTCCCATGTCTCCACATGGGCTACAATATGCCTACTTGTGCTGACATGGTACAGTATAATAATCAGCAATTAAATGTGTTCACCATCGGACTAAGTGCATGTGTAGTCCCATACAATACAATTCATCCATCCGTTTGCAGGTAACAAGAGGGATACTTTTATTTAGAAACACTTAAGCAAAAGCATGAGTGAATTTATAGTAGGCTGGCGTTGTGCGATAGTCGCGCATTAATCGTACAAAAACACAGAAGTTGACTGGCAGTGAGTCAATGAATGGCTGCTAGGCCTAATTATATATTATTATATCACTACATAATGTTATAGCCTACCATTGACCTAAATTGTGTTATATCAACAAGGATAGGGTGATAAAATAAATAATGAATAGGCCTAGTAATAATGAAACCTTTAGTTAAACTTGCAGAGTAATGCATTACTTTACCTATACTGAATGTTGACATGAAATAATAATCCAGTTTAGTGTTTCATTAGCGCAATCATCACAAAATACTACTACAGCATTGTTGTTACGCTGCTGCCTGCTGATCAGGAACACACGTGGCTATGAAAAAGATAGCAAGGACTCACAGTAGTGATGTCACTGTTATGCAACACAGAAGTAGCACGGATGAACCGCAGTCACTGACGAATCCTTGGTGTCTTCATGCGACTGCTTTACACCGCTGTTTGGAAAACCCTGGTGGCCCAAGGTTATAGATTCATGGCCGGGAAACTTCCCTTCGCGCGGTCCGGTGGTACATGGTTGGGAATGTCTGATTTAGACCATCAGAAGGCCACAGTGGCCAGCTTGTATAGTGCGGCTTTGTCAGTGCATCTTGATGTGGCTTCGTTCACAAACTGCCCACATACAATACTTAGTAAGTTATCAATCAGCCATAGTTAAACATTTGACAGGGAGGCTAAGCTGTTATTACACTTGTTAATGTAGCGGTAGCAGTACTATCCTTGTTATAGTAATCACCTTGTAATGTTACATTATAGAAAGACCACATACACATTACACACACAATTACTATAGTAATTAACAGGACAAATGGTTTCACGGAACCCCAATTACACTATAACAGATCATTATTATGACAGCCGTACAGCTGTCAATGTGTGCTAGATGCAGCGACTACAGTACTTCGACAAATGGAAGAATGATTCATATTCAGAAGTTCCCAACAGTAAACTATTCCCCTACAGTGGGAAGCTATATTCAGAACATTAGCACATCTCATTGCACATTAAGACATTTAGGAGCACTGCATGGGTGCTCAATTATGTCCAACAAGAATCTGGTCCTCTTTGGGAAGGCTAGAAGATCATAAGCAATACAGTATATGAGTCTAGGTTCATTTCCTTTATAGCAAAACCGCATGCACTGCACAGTTCTTCAGCATATCTTAATTAAAAGAGCCAAGCCACATTGTTCAAATGAAAAATTCTAAAGCATTTATTTCAACATGGCTTCAACCCTATGGTCCCCTGAAAATAGTTGCGACACGTTGGAAGCTTGTAGATCAGCTATTTTCCATGAAGAGATTTGGTGTTGAGAGAAAATCTGAGTAGACCTATTATATAGAGAAAAATATAATGGGGTTTAAGTTAAAAATCCCAAGTTCCCAATCTGTTTGCGCTCAACGATTGTTCATCAGGGTCCACTCAGTCAGTTTCTCATTGTGCAGGCCTGCACTGGGAAATTCAGCTTCACTTGGAAGGACTGTAAAGACCCATACCAATGAGATGCACCTTGTCGTGGGCCAACTTAGTCTCTGCCTAATATACAAATGCTATCCATAATTACAATTTGAGCAGGGATCAATCAACCCCATCTGCTCTCTCTAATGGCCAACGACACTTTTGATATAATGCTGTAATTGGTTTCCAATGGGGGCATGGTCTCAGTGGATGATTCCTGGTCCCTTTCATGTGCAGTGTCAGGATACGTTTGCCTGTCACAAGTGCAGGCTTGACTGGACAGGGTATAGAAGATACTATAGGCTGTGGAGACACGGCGGCTCTCCCTGGCATGGTTCTGCCTGGTATGGCTCTCTGTCTGTAATGGCCTCCATCGACAGGCTCTTTATGAAGGGTTTTACATGAGAACTCCAAGGGCTAATTGGTCCGTGGAGATCAGAGGTATTGTTAGTTCTGCATGGCTTCCAGCAGCCATGGCTACCATACTGAGCGCCTAATCACCACAGGGCTCCACACCTGACTAAACATAGAACACTTTTCTTAATTCCAAAAAGAGTCTCATCTTTCCCTTTGTTCCTGTTCCCTCCTCTAGCTGTCTCCCCAGTGCATACAGTCAAATGTCAGATGACATTGCCATGAGGCTAAGAAGTTGACTGTGCATACTGCCTTCACAGGGGTCTTCAACGTTTTCCAGGCCAAGGACCCCTTAGCGGAGAGAGAGATAAAGCAGGGACTCCCACTACACATTTTATAAATTTGTGTTGTAGATTCAACTTTTCAAAGATTTAATAGATGGCTTCATAGACGTGTTTGACAGAACTATCGTCGTGTAGCGGTTTTCAGACAGTAACTGGTAACCAATTGAACCATCAATACCTGCACTTGGTCTGCTCTTTTTTCCCTCTACACCAAACATCTTTGCTGAAAATAGCCGATCTACAAGCTGCGAGGCATTGTGGGATTGTAGACCTGCTATTTCCGGCTAGGTCTAGGTTCAAGTGGTTAATGTAAGAAAAAATAATTAAAAAAGCTTCCCATCACACAAACATTTGGAGTCCCCCTGTAGTAACTCTGAGGACCCCCTGTTGAAGACCCCTGCTCTATGGTAATAGTTTAATACAGTAGCATGGTTGCTGTCTTTAGAGTGCGTGGCGTAGGCACTTTGGTTGTGTGTTGATGAAGCTGCTGGCAGTTTGCTGTAGCTAAAGAGGCTGAGGTTGCAAGAGGTCATAACAGACGATAACAGACTGGGCTTCTGTATTCAAATTAGAGACGGCTTCGTTACCACTAATTAACTACGATGCCAGTAGTAGTCCTGAGAAAGTGAAATGATGTCACAAGAAAGTGTTCGCCCACAGTTGAACACTGTCCATTGGCTACCTGCCAAGACTGTGAAACACAAAAGATTCCCCGTGGGAGTATAGTGTTGAAATCCATGCATGCCTAAGAGATGCTGCAATATCGCAGATCTGGAAAATGTCATTGAGCTTCAGGGTTCCTGTCTGTCATTTTGATTAGAATACACATTGATTGCTCCATGATGATAAAGCATTCATGCAGCACAGTATTCACACTGCTAGGACACTTCAGCACGCATTAGCTATGCTTCTGCTGCAGATGGAACGTGATTTATTTATGTATTGAACTGATCGACCATCTAAACCTTTGCACTTCTGTCCACCTACCTGTATGATGTTAGATGAATCACAGACTCCTTTCTGCAGGTTTAAATCTAAAATGAATTGCTTGCTACTGCTGTATACAGGGCCTGAATTGTACATTTGAATTTTGACACAGGTACTGTAAGGTTTTTGGAATTGTGTCACAAACAATGTTGTTGCCATGGATGCAATTTAAATCAAAATATTGCATCATAATTATCTTGAATGAAAAGCATTTGATGATAAGCACTTGGTCTATTTTATGTTGCAGATCACAGGTATTTTAATGTGGCTACTGCGAAAAGAAAAGAATACATTCTTAACATCCAATAGTATTCAAATTTGGTGTGTACATGTAACCCTGACATTAACTCTCATTGTGATTGTGCTGTGTAGCTGTCATATTAATATTTGGAGAGGAAAGTATGTGATGGGGTGTGGATGGGGGATAACGGCTAAACATCTATCAATGCCTTGGTCACAGTATACTTGTTAACCATGCATATGATTGCCAGCTTTCAAAACCGCAAGATAAATAATCACCCCTATCCGAGCCATGAGAACTATAATTATGTGCACTACATAATCATTCTGCACACAAAGTATTAGTGAATGCTCACATCTAATGACAGTAGGTTGGTGTCATTGCTAATTAATGACATGCATACTGTATATGTTCCTTCATCAGTTTGTGCTTCTGCAGGATTACTGCAATGCTTGCGTTACAGCCATTGAGAGTTGTTAAGTAGTTCATAATGTAATGAGGCACCATTTAGATGGATACAGGCATTCAGTGGGAAGAGGTATGTTTAGTCCTTGTTTAATTATTGATAGCCCACTCAGTAACCCCATTGATCCATATATAATTTAATCAGTAATGCTCAGATATTTAACCATTAATATTTATTACAAATATTCCTCTTGAAAGGAGGGGGATATAAAGCTTTTTAATATTTCACATCTGTGGTACAAGTGTTAGTAGAATTGCTGCAAATTGATCACAGGATATTGAGGGATTTAGTTGCCTTTTCAATCTTGCTGCGTGCACTAAAGGGAGTTTTATATGTATAATGTATATATATACTTTGTTGTGCGACGGTGTCGTGTGCCGAAAATCGCAGATCTACAAGCTCACAACGTGTCGCAATGCAACGTGTTTTTAGCTTACAGATCAGCTATTCCTACTGTGTGACACCCATTGCGTGACAAAATGAACCAGGCTTTTACAGGATGTGTTTTATTATAATTTTGGAGTCCTCATTTTCCATCACAAGATGGTTGGAATTAGGGCTTCATGCTGTTGCAGGAAATGTAAAAGAACAAAACACAGTTCACCTTGTCGCATCTCGGCTTCATTCAATACTCCTTGGTGTGACTTTGGTGCAGATGTGTGGCTTGCTATGCACTACTACCTGAGGGCATTATCCAAACAGGATGCAACACTGAACAGGATGGAGCCTGGTCAAAATGATGGCATATCTGCCTTATTTGCCTCTGTTACATACAATTGGATTTCCAAATTCAAAAGACAGTCGGTTCCATTCCCTGGAGAAACTTTCCTCAATTAAATCCACGTGAAGTAATATCTTTGGCATGCATGGCAGTCACATCTGAAATAATCGTATAATGGACAGAGCAAACGTTGCACTAATAATAGTGTTATTTCACAGAATGCGCTTTCATAAACAAAGGCATATATTCAAGATTGCTGCAATTGATTACTCATTAGTTGCCAGTAATTTGTGACATAATTGGTACTTACAGCACAATAGTGCAATAAAATTACTTTTGAATTGAACAGGGCCACTAAATTAACACTTTAAACCAACGTGGGGGATTAGTGGAATTCAACAACAATAGTTTCAAAATTGTATTGAATTTTCTTTTTCTTAATTATACAGTCATCTTATTATAGCGTGTGATGGATGACCTACATTGAGAAGAATAGATTTGAGTTATTTATTAATTTTTTTATCATCTTCCTTGGCATTACAGTACATGCCTCTATATAATCCAGCAGGATATTTTAAGTCCACAAAAGATAATACAAATTGCTTTGTAAAGGTACAGCATGAGGAATATATTGGGATGAATTTAAGTGTAGAATAATTGATTGATAGTAATGGACAGTAGTGTTATTGTGGATGTCAAGAAAACATTAGTGACCACAAAATGGTGGTCATTGTCATGTTTAATAGTTTTTTTTAACTTAATTTTCTCAGGCTTGGTGCCAAATCAGCATGGTGTATAATGAATTGTATTTACCCAGTGCTGTCTGTGGTCTATGGCAAAGCATATTCAATTATTAACTGATCTACCTCTACTGCTGCCCATTTCCTCAAAGATAAAAAAGGCTTATGAGACTTATTTCCTCCTTGTAGATAGAATGAAATATCATGTCCTTTAATGGATAGGCCTATTTTAATCTCCCGCATTAATACTTTACTATCCAGGATATTATTGTTCTGTACCAATGACTATAATTAGTTTTGTTTAATAATCTCTGTCAATCCTGAAATTGCTCACTTACTTGTTCCGTATCTTGCGAGGAAGATCATTAATTTTGCCACCCCTTACCGTATGTGGTGGGATGAAGAAAAAGATTGCCCATGATTAGCTGACATGGGGAACCAAGAGTCATACGTTGTAGCCTACAAGAGATTAACTGCAAACTCACCACAGTAATAAATTGTGAATGTTTATTGTAGATGACTTCACAGATAAAGTTTTTTCTTTTTAGATTTTTTTTTTACGTGTAGGGGATATTGTGTAAACAAGAATTTGATCATCACTGATGACCCCTGATGATAAAAGAAACACAATAGAAAAGAAAAACCACACCCGGCACAGAAAAATGTTCAAATACATTTCTCAGAAACTATTTAGATTGAATCTACTAATGATGTACCATGCCATTAGCCCAACGGCCCATTCTTCCAAAGTACCATTGGTCAGACGGCGTACATTATGTGACCAAATGTCAAACTTTTCATCTGATGCCACCCTGGCCAAATACATTCCCACACTCCAGGAATGCGGGTCCGCTGGCTAAGAGACAGTTAAAATGACGGTTGTGAAGTCCGCTTCAGTCGACTCAGTGCAGTTTGGGTTATGTCCCGACAGGGACAGAATCAAACTCATATCCCCCGTACTAGTCAATGTACCGTCGCGGGTACCCCCTTCCAGTCAAACGTTTGACAAAATGTCACCTGTTTGTCATCTTGGGTGTGAGAATACGTCACATTTGTCGGATTATTTACGTTAGAATAATGGACCGTAATGGGCAGTGCCTGTCAATGATATCTGCTAATGTTAATTATCTGTGGCACATTCAAATATGTATTACCGTAATCACATTAATATAAAATGAAATTCACACAATATTGAAAACAACATGATAATGGAGTAGTATTTGAATTAAGAATTCCCACAGAAATGGCATCTCTCTGTCTCTCTCCCTCTCTCTTCAATGGCAAAGTCAAAATGGCAACGCTCCCATCACATTATACCCAGGAACATTTAAATGCTAATATTATAAGCTCACATGCCTAATATGATAAGCTGACAAGCTTATTATAAGCTCTGAAGTTTTAAGAGTTTCTTCTATTAGTTATCACGGGGAGCAGCACTGTGCCAGAAGGTATGGAGTTAAATTGTCCTGGAGAAGAGATTATTTAGGCTGTCTTCTGACGGCACTAAACAGTGACAGGGAGAGATGGGGAGGTATGGAAAGGTATTTATGCGGAAGGGAGAGCAAGGTGTGTGTGTGTGTGTGTGTGTGTGTGTGTGTGTGTGTGTGTGTGTGTGTGTGTGTGTGTGTGTGTGTGTGTGTGTGTGTGTGTGTGTGTGTGTGTGTGTGTGTGTGTGTGTGTGTGTGTGTGTGTGTGTGTGTGTGTGTGTGTGTGTGTGTGTGTGTGTGTGTGTGTGTGTGTGTGTGAGTGTGCGTGCGTGAGAGATCTACTAGCCTATATAAGGTATATACTGTACTGTGTGACGATCTCAAGGCTAGTTCAACCACATCGGAGTATTTTAGCACACATTCTTCTTTATGTTGGTATTTGCTGGGAGCCTGCCTTACAGACTTGTAGCCTATTATAGAAACAATACAGTACATGTATTCTCTCTTTCAATGCATTTACAAAAGTCCAAGAGTACTGGCTAGAAGAAAAATATCTATTGATATTCTTCATCTTCGATTTACAATATAGTCAGAGGTTAATGGACAATGGCCAAAACATACAAAGGAACGTTTCAGAAAATTCAAAATACAATATTGCCCACATCCAAGCCCTCAGCATAGACACTTGTGTACACATCATGTACACGCTACTACTATTTGATTTGCTCTGGCTCAATACATGTTCTCAAAAGTTAATTTGAATAAACAAGACATGATCACCCACAATACTGTACATGCCACTGAATAATTGAAATTTAAATCGCAATGTGTTTGCCAGGGCATTTGATAACCATTGGCAACTACAGGCAATATTAGCCATTCAGTTATCCACTGACATTTATTGTATTACTGTCCATGCACCCACATCGATCTGCTCCCAGCTGTGACAATTTCTTTTCATTCTCATGAAACCCCAGAACAATTAACAGTAACAACTAGAACTCGAACATAATAATTTGCCATGATACAAATGGGTCAAGGGGGTATTTACATTTTAATCAAGCTCTCCGTTCCACTGCCTTCCCATTGATTAACCTTATCGTTGGACCATATACTTTGGCCACATTATGAAAGAGGGCAGGCGTGTGACTGGCGTGGGCCTTGCTCCGTGAACGTTCGCCGATCTCAATTAGTGAGTGATACTGCATCTGACTAACAGCTGGCAGCTTCTGTCTGTCTAATCTCTCAGTGCAGCTGTGCTGGAACAGGCAACATGCTAGCCTAATTAGCCATGCTGTCTCCATGGGAAAATTAAGCCTTGGGGTCCTAGATCAATGTTGCTGTCCCTTATTCACCCTCCTCCTCTGCTATACACAAAAGATACTGCTCAGATCCCCCCCCCCCACACACACACACACACACACACCACCACCAATACAAAGACATTGTTGTCACGATATGGTTTTATTACCCATAGCGAGGAATTGTCATTACGTTGTTTCTGTTAACAAAAAGAGATGTTTAGATTAGTCTGCCTCACTGGTGTGTGCGTGTGTGTGTTTTCAACATTTCTGCGGATGTGCTTTCAAATTGATTGTACCTGATTACTTCTTTATCAGGTTTTCCAGCTAATGACTTGTTTATTTTAAGCCCACCCATCCACATGCACGCACACAAGCATGAATGCACTCACACAGGCACGAATGGTGTAAATGGTGCATTTATATAGCGCCTTTGTCCAAGGCGATTTACATATATAGATTACATTCACCCATTGCACCGATGGTGGAGGAAACCATGCAAAAGGCACCAACCTGCACATCAGGAGCAATAAGGGGTTCAATGTCTTGCTCAAGGACACTTCGACACCATCTCTGGGGGAGTCCGCGATCAAACTGCAGGGAACCTTCCGGTTTCCAAGCGGCCACTCTACACTCTGCCCTTGCCGAATGCACGCACGTAGGCACGCAGGCGCGAATGCACGCACACAGGCATGAATGCACCAGAATGCGCACACACATTATTGAAACTCACAAATGTTTTAAGAAACCAGCACGTAAGTGTTATTAAGCAGAAGCCTGGATCTTGGTTTTAGCTAACAATGAGATTTCTGCATGCTCTAAACATTACATTACTCTCGGCAGGCCGTGTGTGTGTGTGTGTGTGTGTGTGTGTGTGTGTGTGTGTGTGTGTGTGTGTGTGTGTGTGTGTGTGTGTGTGTGTGTGTGTGTGTGTGTGTGTGTGTGTGTGTGTGTGTGTGTGTGTGTGTGTGTGTGTGTGTGTGTGTGTGTGTGTGTGTGTGTGTGTGTGTGTGTGTGCGTGCGTGCGTATTTACTAGAATACAATTTGAAATGAAAAACTGTTGCATCCACCATTTTCGTGTCTTAACAGAGATTGTAACTTGTCGGCATATTCAATGATATGATTCATAATTGTCTCCACCAGGCCGAAGGCATGGGGGGAGAGTATGTTTTGCACTCCGTCCGTCCGTGTGTCCGTCCGTCCGTGTGTGTGTCCGTGAGCAGCTAATCTCGGCCACCGTTAACCCGGTCGATGCCAAATTTTGCACACACACTCCCTGGATGCCAACGATGAACCTCTGCCCCAAACTTTCCAGAACGGCCTGTTATAGCGCCACCAGGAGGCCGCTTTGTGTAAAACAAGTTTTTGCACAGTACACCTACAGATTTTGTCCAAACATCGCGCAAATTGGTACACAGTCTCTCTAGAGCCATTCAACGAAACCGGTCCTTCAGATTTCTCACACTCCATCCTGATTGGTTAAGATTGGCTTCCAAAGTTCACAGGAGTGCTCAGTTTCAAACAAAATGCTGCAAATCATGAACACATCGCGTGATTTCCGTGAAATTGTGCACCCACATTCCCACTAGGCCGAGGACGAAATGCCACATGAACAATTTCAACTCAGCCTCAAGGTGGCGCTATAACTGGCCGAAAAGTGTTTTTACCTCTAACTGCACAGATCTGTGGATAACTTTGTATGCCAACTCCCTAGAGGCCAAGGAAAAACCTTTGCCTGGAATTTTTCACATCTGCTCATCCTGGTGGAGACCTGTGCCCAGAAGGGCACTTTTTCTAGTTATGCTCTTGTTCTGGTGAAGTTCACCATACAATAAATGGTTATATACATATCGAGCATAAAAAGATAATCTATGTCAAATGCATAATCATATTTTCTGCAGATTCATTGCATTTTAATAAGCCAACTGTCAAGTTGTTAAAATCTCATTTCCTGCTTGTCATTTTTGAAAGGAGGAGGTAAACAGTGGAAATGTTTTTGTCCCTGCATCGGGAGAGAATTACCAAAATCCTCCAGTGATGGAGAACAATTCACTGTACAAATAGAATCCTGAGGCTGTCCCCCAAGTGACATTGTTGTTGCTTAACTTTTCTCCAAGTAGCAAGTGCACATTTTTATTGTGTACCGTATTTTCTTCCGAATAAACTGAGTTGGGATGATCTGATCAGACAGACGAGCATAGCTGATAAAGATTCACATTATGTCAGAGATATATGCACAGTGATGTCTTTTGATTAAAAACTCTCTGCATTTCAAAACTCGCAGGAAGTCAAGCTGTAGGACCAGCTTGACTTCCTCTCATGCCTTCAGGCGTGTTTTAGATGTGGTCTACAGCTGCATGGTGTCATTGGTGTGACCCCTGTTGGCTGTAACCCCCTTTCCTCCCCCGCTCCACCACCCCACTCGCCAGGGCCCAGCGTGGGTCACAAACCTGTAATAAACAGGAGGGGCCATGGCTCGATTTGGGGGGAAAATGGGCACTTTCCACAGCAAAACGTCCCAAGTAATGTGCTAAATTATTGGGGTCAGTGACTCCGCCTGCTCTGTTGATTTGTCTGTGGACACGCAAGGTTCCCACTGACATTGAAGGACATTTTTCAACTGCAGAGGGCGGTAAATTAAGAAACATTCCTGTGCCAGAGAGGCTTATTGGAGACAACATGGATTAATGTTTCCCTATAAAACACACTGATGCAAACTGAGACATATGTAGCTTTGTGAGGGTTTAAGGTTAACATACTTGTGTTATTAAAGCATGTGTGCTAAGACCATTTATAATTTAACTGGACACATTGTATGAATAATTGCGTTAAGATTTCAACAAGACACAATATCATGCACATTGCACAGGCACCAGGAGTGTATTTTTAAACATTAGGCGTCCACAGAGTTGCACTATTGCAGCTAATAAGCCTAATGAGCCAAAGATTGCAGCAGTAATCGGGCGTCATTAGGTTTATGAGTATTTATTGTCAGTGGCACGGAAATAATAAAGAGGCACACCTCCTGTTGATGACACACGGAGGAGAGAAGCCCCGCAATCTGTTTATTAATGGCGCCGTGTCACCTGGACACCACAACTCAACGGGCCAGGTCATCCATCAATGCTAGGGCCTGACACCTGGAAGATAGATGTACTTCCCTTGTTATGACCCGGAATGTTAGACATTTCAAAGCCGGCACACAAAGCGAGCCGAGGTTCAGGGTGTCATGTAGGTGGCCTCTAGCCTGACCTAAGCAGAGACATTTCTGGTCTAGAGGGGCGGGTCGCGCCTCAGAAATGCGCGCACCCTGATTGGATCTCATCGATCTGTCCGTCACCCCCGGCCCCTCCTCTCCCCCCTAGTGCAGCGCTACGTCACATCATTTAGAGCGACGCCCACCCGGAAGGGTTGACTCCCACTTTTAGACTGGTTCAGCCCACGGCTTTTTCCAGGCTTTCATCTTTCGCGCAGACGAAATGAAAGCCTGGGTATCGAGGCTAGGTGGCCTCAGGCAGAGCCACCCTCCTTGTTTTATCACTTATTTATTTATATGTCTTTTCATCTTAGTGTGTGGGGGTGTGTGTGTGGGGGTGTGTGTGTGTGTGACACAAATGCACCATTTAAGTACAGAAAGAACAAGTCTCATTTGTTTGCCTTCAGTTCCAACCATGCCTCATCTTGTTTGCCTGTGAGCAAAGCTTCACGCTGGTGCAGCCAGTTTTGGGGTGACTGGTGAGGAATTTAAATCATACTATCCAATGCAGCATCTCAGAAAACAAAAGGGTGTGTGTGTGTGTGTGTGTGTGTGTGTGTGTGTGTGTGTGTGTGTGTGTGTGTGTGTGTGTGTGTGTGTGTGTGTGTGTGTGTGTGTGTGTGTGTGTGTGTGTGTGTGTGTGTGTGTGTGTGTGTGTGTGTGTGTGTGTGTGTGTGTGTGTGTGTGTGTGTGTGTGTGTTGTCATGCTTGTTACAAATTACATTAAATCACATACTCGCAAAGTCCTCCCAGTTCTTCTGGCTTCCTTCTGTTGAAAAATATTGTACAATTTCAGGTAACAGATTTACAGCTGTATATTTTGTTGTATCCTGTAAAAAAGAGCAGGAGAGAAAACGGGAGAAATGGAAAGAGAGAGAGAGAAACCGGGAAAGAGGGGACATGAGAGCATGAATCGGAGTAACAATGTATCAATGTTCAGGAAACATAAAGCATGTTCATGGTTTACACCATCTGATTCCCCTTGGGGATGGTAGTACACAGAGATTAAGAGGGACATTGTGAGACAGCGGTCTCTCTGTTCCTGTTACAGTGTGATATTCCACCACATGGATTATTGCTGTCTGCATTTGCTTCATCCATAGGGAGGCTGACATATCTGAGCTCCATTCAAGCAAACAATGCCACATCTCCCTCTCATTCCTTTTTCCATCTCCTATCCCTCTTCAGTGGAGAACACTCGCACACTACACTAGCTATTTTATAAGTGGGTGAGGGCATGTGTGGACTTGGAAATTGTACCTAAGATCAGAAATTCAACAAATGTGTGACTGGCTACTGTGAAATAAGAAAAGAACAGAAAAACTAATGTTTGTCAGCGATTAAAATGTTAAACTTTTATACCACATTTTTGTATGAAACAATCCTGCTCTCCTCGCTCAAGATCCAGCTAACTGTATCTGAAGGCAAGCTTACAGTACATTACCTGGGAGTTATTTCATGCAGACAGCCAAGCAGAAAAACAAAAATCAAGGGTTTGCTTATCAAGAATTCTGGCGAGAAAGCTCAACAAATGATTATTCCTGAGTCAATGTTCACATAACTGGGGGTCTGAAATGGGGATGGGTGACACGGAAAGTTTCTCGATTCAATTGTTATTGGAGCAAGCTGGTGGAGGATGACAGCCGGAGATGGCCAAGGTTGCAGCCATTCGGCCACTGGTGCTTCCACATGGGAGAACTCAAACTAAATCAGTCCAGCGTGCCTGTGATTGGTGAGAATGATTCCCCTCCTTTTCAACATTACGGTTCATTTGGTTTATTCCCTTATGCACGTGCAGACTTTATATGAGAGGAAGAAAATGACAATAGGTGTGTGGACTGTGGTGAGATGATCAGAGGAGACTCAGGAGAGGGCTGGAAAAACAGTAGACACAATACTTAACTATTATTTATTCCTCAGAGAGGACACAATCTTGCATGGTTTTTGGAGTGGGACTTTTATTGTTTCTATCACGATACAAAATAGAATAAAAAAGGTTCATGCAGTGTCTGGCTAGCCTATTAGAGACTTGAGTCCTACTGTAGCAAGTTTTTTCCCCCCTCTCTTCATTACCTCATTTCCATCTTAATAATCTATTCATCACAAAGAAAAATGCATGAAACCCGTTGGTGATAAGTTATTCTGCCAAATGTGTTGAAACACTTTATATTTTATGACATTCAAGAGACATACAGTACAGTATCCTGCAGAAAATGACCTTGTAAGATGCTTTAATAAAGTGCATGTAATGTTTTAAGTAAGGAGATCGTCACTGTTTGACGCACACTCATAATTCCTGTATACTGCAAAGTCTTATATAAATCATTTAAATGCGGAAGTAAGACCTTTAAAGGGAAACTCATTTTACTGTAATGTTCCAGGTCTACAGTATTATACCTTAAACATGAAGATATTTTAGCCTAACTTTCATTATACTCTCATATCTTCATAACTGACAGATTTTGTTTGTGTTTACTTCATTGGAAGAGTATACACATAGTGTCTGGGAGATGGGTGCTGTCCCGTAAGTACAAATGACAGGAGGCTAGAGTGATGACAGATGCAGCTTATGAATTAATTTGTCCGACCACAAACGGGTTCCTATCAGGTGAAGAGAGGAGGGGTAGAGGAGACCCAGGGCCTTGATGATGATAAATGTCACACTTTGAATCATATGTTTTTACTAAAGTTATCTGACACCGCAAAGGAAGATTTATGAGCCTGAGGAATATTTGTATTTTTTGCCCCCTTTTTCTTTCTTTTTTTCTTCCCCCGTCTGCTTCAGATTTGCCATGGACGAGGCCTGGCACATGGAGCACCAATTCAAACACAGCTGGCCTGCTCGGGGAGATTCATCTAGCTTCATTAGGAATGCCAAAGTGACTCTGAAGATGCAATTCATTAATCCTCGGCAGCGAGCAGTGTTCTTCATATTGTTATGGAAAATCAATGCGATTGAGCTGGAGGGCTGCCAACATGAGCTTCCATTGGGGGGAGCCATGGAGGATCGCCATAATTAATGCAGTCGGCATAACCAGATCAAGGAAACATTCCCAAAACACATCACACTCGGTTAGCCTTACTTAACCATGAGGTCAGCACTGCCAGGTAGACCATGGTACAAGTGTGTATCTCACAAAGTGTGAATGATAAATTATATTGATGATATCACTTTTTGCTTAATCTTTCACTTTCAATTTCCTAGAATCCTGTGGTCATCCAAACACCAATGTCAATCACCAGTGACTGTGAGTGACCACCAGGGAGAAACCATTGCTTGCAAAATATAAAAGCAAGTGGTGATGTTTTCCGCTGCATTGTGGATTTGTTTAATTATTTGACTCGTACACAGTGTAAGGGCCGTTCACACAAGCACTATAACGATAACGATCACTATATCGCTCGCCATTCCCAAGTACATGCAGATATAAAGTCAAATTATGGATAGCTTTGGACTTCCAGACAGCTGAGGTCAAGTCTCACAATTGTCGAGCTATATTCTATCATTCTAATAGAACAATAGTTGTATTCAAAGTAATAACTGTCATAAAAAAGACATGAATACAGAAATGTATTTGATATCATGTGATTCAAAATAAAAGCAATATGTGATTGTGTGTGTTAAGTATTATAGACTACTATTAGGTATTATTCCTTGAACAAATAAAGTAGTCTATCTATGGGCCACACTACATACTGTTAACTAATGGCTTGGTGTCTGGGAATCATCTCACATTTCCAGACAGGCTGTGAAATTCATAATCTGCATAGATCTAACAAATTCCCTTTACTCCTCTAAAAATATGTGCCTACAAACTTAACGCTGCATTGCTTTCACGGGATCACAAGAATATTCACATGGAATAATGAACTTGGCGCGTGTTTGTGAATAATGTTTGAACAATCTGTGGAGACAGACAATGGAGGGAAAATGGGTGCTGTCTCTAACACGTTGGTCCCAGTGTATATTCCTAATACCAGCATGACAGGTACAGTACAATTGCTTTCCAAATAGGCCTATACTGTATTCTCAACAAAATGGCACACTGTATGGAAATAGTTCATTGAATAACCCCCGCACAATGAATTAATGGAGATAAACAACATTGAAAACATTGTCTTGTATGAATTGATCGTCCCATAAAACAATATATTCTTTGCACTGAAAATAGCCTGTCAGATCATTTTGATTGATGTCATGTATGCACACAATATAGCCAGTCTACACTATTTTATAATGCAAATCTCTATTTACACCATTATGGGAAACAGCACTTTTCCCAGAGACAAAGTAATTAATTCTAATCTCATTTAAACTCAATCTGAATCGGCAAACATTAGTGAATAGTACTGTATGTGCATTTCATGTAATGGTTTTCAAGGTAGATGCAATGGTGCTTAAAACCATTTCCCATTAGGTTGGAAAAGGCATAGTTTCCCCCTGTATACCACGTAGATACATATGATATGATACATGACATATAGAACAATCCATTAATCACATTATCACCGAATCACCCATTACGTAGCCTAGCCCAGCCACCGTGATTTCTGGTATAGAAGGGCGGGTGCCGCCAGGATCACGGCGTTGGATCATATTGGTTCACCGATCTTGAATTTGTCACCAGATGTATCTGTAGGAGGAGATACCTGCTCTAGTGTCAACGTGTGACTACCTTCACACTTTCTCTTGGAAAGGTCTGTCGACATCATAAGTCAAGGTCTGAACCTTTACTCATAGCAACTGATGATACAGTTGAGGTGATTAAGTTTGAGAGAATGGATGGACTGTACCCAATAGATTGATGGATGGACAGATACATGCATACAGTAGATGTAATTAGGGATCAAGCCAGAAGGGGCGAAAGCCCCTATTGTTTTTCTACCATCTTTTCTTCTTCCGCCACTTTTTGCAGTTCTGGCCGTTCTGTGGCTTTCCACGAAATCCGGCAATATGATGGTCATGTAACGGTCAAGAACTGAAGCTCACGGTCTGGGCACCGGACTGGTAATCCAGTCGCAGTGTGCCGCGGGTTCGACTCCCGGACCCGACACGGCCTTTACTGCATGTCATCCCCCCATCTCTCTCCCGTTTCCTGTCAGCCTACTGTCTGTCCCTTCAAAAATCAATAAAAGGCGTAAGCCGCAAAAAAATATCTTAAAAAAAAAGAACTGAAGCTCAAGGTCATTCGTCATGGACCTCTGACCTTTAGATCTCCCAATAATATGATTGTATGAATTATGATCCACTCCATCAACTAGATTTTCATAGTCTAGTTAACCACTCCCCCTTGAAATAGCATTTCCATTAATTTGCGCGGAAGAGTCTTGGTTGGCTGCGGGAGTACATCATTGACAGACAACCCCTTCAGCCAATCAGCGTAGCAAAACAAGTGACATCAACTCCAGTCTCCAACCAGCAATGACTCGAGCCCGGAACACGGACCCACCAGTGTTTCTATGGCTTATTGTGCATATTGCATATGCTGTTTTCTTTATTGCTTTATTGCTTTTATGGCTTGGCCCCGTCTTATCGCTGCTTGCAGCTATATTTTTTACCTTGACATCTATTAAATGGTCATTTGAATGCTCCAATTCAAAGGCTGTCTGACAGACCATCCAAGTCAATATTTTTATTTGAGTCACGTATGTTCTGTTTCCTTGGTGAATTTTGTATTGGGATAGCTGGCGAGTAAAATTCTTGGCTGAAAAGACCTAATAAGTTTCATAACACAGTATAGGGCATAGGCCTCACATACACAGATAAATGAAGCCCAGTACTTGAGATAAAATTATAACTTCTTATAATTATTTCATTGGAACAAGGGAGTCCACCTTATTAATTAAGCATCAAAAGACACTTGTCTGTGCCCCTTTGGCATCATTTCAGTGCAAGTTTGTGTATGTTTAATTAGTGTTGAAAACTGACAAGCCCACTGCACCAAGTTCCTTGATGTTTTTCGCTGGTTGCTTTTGGCATCACTGGTCACATAATCATTGGCGGCCGGGCACATCAGGGACAGGGCTTGATTTTCAAAGCCTTTTGCTCCACTGATTTGCTGTGCATCCATGAGATTGATCACAGAGGTTTATCAGTGGCAACATGTGCTTCATCCCTTCAGATTTGGGAGGTGGTCGCCCGAAGGGGTTGTGTCCTTGCTCCAGCCCTGGCTGAGGCACAGACATGGGAAGGGATGGCCGGGTGATGGTGGCAGGTGGGGTGGGCCTGATGTGGGGAAGGGAGATTATGACAGCAATACAGCCATGGCCGATCAGGAGTTGCCAGTGGCCCTCTTGTGATTAAAGTAGGCAGAGGAGGCATGGGGGGGGGGGGGGGGGGGGGAGAGAGAGAGAGAGAGAGAGAGAGAGAGACGTAGAGTGAGTTAGGGAGATAGAGCAATTGCAGGAGATACCATCAACTGTTGCTTCAGAAGAGGACAGATAAGGATGGCCTAACATTCATTAGGTCTTCAACTCAATTAAACAGAAATTATTTCTTATCTTCCCTCTCTTGGTAAACTGTCAGTGTATCAAAAGAGAAATGTTGCTGCAAGCCCAATGGCTAAAAATAAATTGACAAAATATCAGGATGTGGAGAAAAACAAACTCTTTCCTCACAACACTGACTGTACTGTGTATAGGTGTATGACACGGATTGCATTCTTCTCACATTCTTCAGAAATGTGAATGAATGTGAATATAAGGAAATTAAATCAAGGCAGGAGGCTCTTGCAACAGTTTTGGTTATTCAGAAGATGGTGCTATTTGTTTGAGTACTGTATGTGTCGTATTCATAAATCTGTTTATTTGCTCCCCGTGGCTCTTACAGCTGCCCTGAGCAAAAACGATTGTCAAGGATTGCCATTGCCAGTGTATATTCCTGCACTATACCTGCATCGAGTGATCTTGGTACATAGAATTTGATCTATTGAAGATTCTGACCTTCAAATGTACATCATTCTTGTTTTGATTGTATTGCTGTATTGTTGTATTGTTCTTTCTGCTTTGGCAATGTAAACGTATGTTTTCTCATGCCAATAAAGCCCTTTGAATTGAATTGAAGTGATTAAAGACAAAGTGAACATCAGGCTCATTTACACACATTCAACTAATTCAGCTTTCCATGTAAAATACAATACAAAAAACAATGAATAACATTACAGGTAATTCTTAGTAATTATTTTATTATTGTTAGTGTTCCTTTTGAGGAACAGAAACCAACTACCGGTAGTCATACTGTAAATTTGACCACATTTTAAGAGGTAACTACAGCACTACGACTTACTACTACTACCACTGATACTAATATTATTGTGTACAATACCTCATTTTATTGTGTATACTACAATAGCTACAGTAAAAAGTACATTTATTATCAATAATAAATTGATTTCCCACAATATCCAGTTTTGTGAGTACCCTGAATTATCCTTTCCTTCAGTTTAGACATGCTGAAAGTACCCAAAGTGTGCTTTGGTTTGATATATTGGGGCACAGAATAACGTCATCTGAAGATCTAAAAATCTAATCTTAGACTAGCAAGCAACCTCTATATTATTAACACTTTAAATGGCGTTAAGTGTCTTCGTCTTTACTCTTCCATTGCTCCGGCATGCAGTTTTCACCAGATTGCGATTGTTTGTTTGTTTGTGCAGTAATTTGCATTCATTTGAGAAAACTCAAATCTCAGAGCCTATTCCACAGGAGACCTCAAGAACACTTTCAGACAGTTGGAAAAACTGTGGTAGCATCGCCAGAAGAACAAGATCATTATTTCCATTGCACTTGTTCTATATACTGTAAGCCGGAGTCAAGCTGAGAGGGAAGGGAATTGGCATTGATTTTTCTTCAGAAATTGATTTTTCTCTTCACTGACAACACTAAAGGACTCAAAGTATATATATATATATATATATATATATAAACGCATACGTATTGAGGTGCACTCTATACAACATTCAAGGTTCTCATCTGATCGTGCTGGTTTTGAGTTTGACAACGAGCTACTATGACTTATTCTGTCTGAGCTACTATGACTTTCTCCCTTTTGAAGAATTTGACCATAGTAACTTATTTTTGTCTCCACCAGGCCGAAGGCATGGGGGGAGAGTATGTTTTGCACTCCGTCCGTCCGTGTGTCCGTGTGTCCGTCCGTCCGTCCGTGTGCAGCTAATCTCGGCCACCGTTAACCCCGGTCGATGCCAAATTTTGCACACACACTCCCTGGATGCCAACGATGAACCTCTGCCCCAAACTTTCCAGAACGGCCTGTTATAGCGCCACCAGGAGGCCGCTTTGTGCAAAACAAGTTTTTGCACAGTACACATACAGATTTTGTCCAAACATCACGCAAATTGGTACACAGTCTCTCTAGAGCCATTCAACGAAACGGGTCTTTCAGATTTCTCAGACTCCATCCTGATTGGTTAAGATTGGCTTCCAAAGTTCACAGGAGTGCTCAGTTTCAAACAAAATGCTGCAAATCATGAACACATCGCGTGATTTCCGTGAAATTGTGCACGCACATTCCCACTAGGCCGAGGAAGAAATGCCACATGAACAATTTCAACTCAGCCTCAAGGTGGCGCTATAACTGGCCGAAAAGTGTTTTTACCTCTAACTGCACGGATCTGTGGATAACTTTGTATGCCAACTCCCTAGTTTACTTTTGTTGCCCTTTTATCCAACCACCAGATGAAGGCAAGCTGCAATGTCCTACATTCCTATCCTGGTGGAGACCTGTGCCCAGAAGGGCACTTTTTCTAGTTTCCCCTCAGTTTAGTTTTTTAGGCAGTTTTGTTTTTGTTTGCTTTGATCCGACAGGACTCGAAACTCAGGGCAAGCAACACAGGTACCTGGTTGCAATCGCACCCGAAGAGGATGCAACCACACGGTCGAGGTGTCAAGAAAAACAGATTTTTTCCCCTGCTCTCCATGAAAGAAATGTATTATTGTTGAAAGGAAATTATTGTGCTATAGGGCAATGGTTCTCAAACCTTCTTTACTAGCGCTACAATATTTTCTCCCCAACAAATAACAAGCACAAAACATTCTTTCTGATTCTGACAAATTATTCTTTTTGTTCCACCTTTTTATTTTTATTTTTTTATTTTTATTTATTATTATTATTTTTTACATTATTGCTATTGTTTGACTTTAATATTGCGATTGTTCGTGCCAGGTCAGAAAATCATGCAGCGGCTTGTTTTTAATTGATTAATGGCTGACACAATTAGCAACTAGAAAAAGTGCCCTTCTGGGCACAGGTCTCCACCAGGATTTCTTCCTCAGCCTAGTGGGAATATGCGTGCACAGTTTCATGGCAATCGGACGCTGCGTTGAGGAGTTGTGGCGATTTGTACAAAGCGGGCTACTCCTGAAAACTGTAGGAGCCAATCGTGGCCAATCAGGATGGAATATGAGAAATCAAACAAACCTGCCTTGATCACATGACTATGGAGATCATATGTACCGATTTGCGTGAAATTTGGATAAAATCTGAAGGAGTAATAATAGAAAATGTGTTTTACATATGTCGGCCTCCTGGTGGCGCTATAAAGAGCAGATGTGAAAAATTCCAGGCAAAGGTTTTTCCTTGGCCTCTAGGGAGTTGGCATACAAAGTTATCCACAGATCCGTGCAGTTAGAGGTAAAAACACTTTTCGGCCAGTTATAGCGCCACCTTGAGGCTGAGTTGAAATTGTTGATGTGGCATTTTGTCCTCGGCCTAGTGGGAATGTGGGTGCACAATTTCACGGAAATCACGCAATGTGTTCATGATTAGCAGAATTTTGTTTGAAACTGAGCACTCCTGTGAACTTTGGAAGCCAATCTTAACCAATCAGGATGGAGTGTGAGAAATCTGAAAGACCGGTTTCGTTGAATGGCTCTAGAGAGACTGTGTACCAATTTGCGTGATGTTTGGACAAAATCTGTAGGTGTACTGTGCAAAAACTTGTTTTGCACAAAGCGGCCTCCTGGTGGCGCTATAACAGGCCGTTCTGGAAAGTTTGGGGCAGAGGTTCATCGTTGGCATCCAGGGAGTGTGTGTGCAAAATTTGGCATCGAGCGGGGTTAATGGTGGCCGAGATTAGCTGCTCACGGACACACGGACGGACGGACACACGGACGGACGGAGTGCAAAACATACTCTCCCCACATGCCTTCGGCCTGGTGGAGACAATGAACAAGTACCATAATAGTTTCCAGAATTAACATGGCGCCATGAAAACGGAATGCAGTGTTCATAACCAATACCAAAAAAGAGAGAGAAAATTAGTACCCCTAGGAGTACACCAAAGTACCTCTAGGAGTCTAGGGGTATTAGAACCACCCATTTCAGAAACACTGTGCACCATACATACAGTGTCACAGCTACACAGGAATTCTTGCTCAAAGCGTGACACAGCGTGACACACTCTTTGGGAATTTTCATACAGTAGTTAGATTAAATAGACAGGAAATCTCAGCTCTCCTGATCCCTTCACAATCATTTACACACACACACACACACACACACACACACACACACACACACACACACACACACACACACACACACACACACACACTCACACTCACACACACACACACACACACACACATACACACACACCTTTGTCTGCATACCCTTATCCCCCGGTTAAAAATGTAATGGGATATTGTCAATAATTGTTACTTTGGTGGACAAGCTTGGCAGATGGCACCCAGAGTTCATATCTCATGCATCTTCTCTTCACCTGCGACCAAATTTGACACTGATTAGCGCAGCTTGTTTCCATGCTTTGGCAGCAGCATATTCTCTACACAAGGTCATGTAAATATGCTCCATATTAATGTAATTATGCAAAGTAATCTGGTGGAAAGCTTTCCAGTAGTGACATATCCCATTCAATTAGGGGAAACACTGATATGCTTAGGTCCTATAAAGTGACACATTTTGCTATGCATTTCATCGCTCTGGGCCAATTTGATACACTTGCAGGTTTGCAGGGAGATGACTTGTGTAGAGTTACCAAAAACCTAGCCTGGAACTCACCTATGCTTTTTATGGCATAGGCAGCTCCCGGCAGGATCCGCCGGGAGAAAATATGCGCAGCTGCGCGACATGAGACTAATTACTTAGAGCGACAGAGAGAGCGAGGAGTGTGTGTGTCTGTGTGTGTGTGTGTGTGTATACATGTCTGCGTGTGTGTGTCAATTTAACAAAGGTGCAGACGATCAGAAATCAGCAGAGAGTGAGCAATGTCTGTGGACTCAGACCCAGATTTTTTTTTCTCCCTGGAAATAAAAACGTCTGGGTTTCCGAGGCTACCAAAAACCCATCTCAGTTCTGAGATATATGGGTTTCAGTTCTGTTCATGGGATCAGGGTTTTGTGTGTGTGTGTGTGTGTGTGTGTGTGTGTGTGTGTGTGTGTGTGTGTGTGTGTGTGTGTGTGTGTGTGTGTGTGTGAGAAAGAGAGAGAGAGAGAGAGAGAGAGAGAGAGAGAGAATGTAATTACTTCTGGAATTTGGAAGTTGCTTTTCCACTTGGTGATGATGGCTGAAGGAAGTGAGATCGTAGACAATGAACAACTAACTCTTAGAGGAAAATCATGGGGCACTAATCCTCACTGCTGTGTAGCATTTAGGAGTGTGTGCTTTTTAATTGCTGGCACTCCGCACGAGAGAGCAGCATTTTCCTGTTGATAAATAGTTTTTTTTTTTTTTTTTTTAACTGCTGCGCTTTAGGAACAAGCTACAGCAGGTTGAAGAAAATAGTTTTTCAGCCCTAATTTTTGCACAGATGTTCTAGTTACTTGCGCGAGTACTGTTTTCGGCTGCATATGTCGGTGACTCCTTCGGCCAATCAGGGATTGTGTATTGTCACTCGGTCAATCCAATCAGGGATTGTGTCTTTTTGGTGGCGTCGCTCGGCCAATCAGAGCGCGAGTTGGTAGCTTGCTGCGTATGTCGTAGCCCCTCGAACGATTGTATTGGCTCTGTATCAGGGATTGGCTGACGTAACTTTTATCTAAAAACAGACATATGTGGATGACGTAACCAAGTTGTTATAGGAAAGGAATGTTATTTTCCATTGGTGTAAGTTTATGGGGTTCATCTTTATATGTTATATTTTATAGAGGGAGGGACGGTAAATTGACAAGAGTCAGAGATAAGTTGCACACTCTGCTCGCGCACAATTAGGCCATTCATGGCCAACTCGTGTGCAAAGCTCAAGTTGGCAGCTCGACAGAGTGCATTTGTTACTGGGCTTTATAAGTGGTATAGTACAAGTTCACTGAGATAGAAAACCTTTTTTCCCCATCTTTTTTATGATAGATTAGCTAGATGCAATAGATCATTTTTGGGGATTAAATAAATGCCAGTTTAAAGTATAACTGAGCTCAGAGCACTTATCCTCCCAAACAAATCTTTTTCAGTTCTGGGTGTTGCCTACCTCTACCTTGATACAGTACCCTCAGTAGTTTAGATTGACAAGCGTTAAATAGCTTGGTGGTAGCTCCTGTGTACTGTGTAGGGGCCTAATATCTATTATCAAAACTGTTCCTGTTTAATGCATCAAGTCTCCTCCTGTAGCACCCTGTCTCTGGCCTTCATCTATGATTCATTTTTATTACCCATCATTCCTAGGACGGAGGCCCCCTGAGGCGTCTACATGGCACGAGGGGGCGGAGCGGAAGTTAGCTGACACCTAATCTGCTCAATGATGGACCGGTGTTATTTATTGGATCTCTCTGTGAACTGCAATTCGTTGATGAATGGGGCTGGGGGGAGATCAGGCATTCCGTGTACATTGTCAAAACACATAATGTGGTGAAAGCAAGGTCACGGGACCGCCTCAAATTCACATCTCATATAGTTGCTGTCGGGATGTCCCGAACCGTTCAGGAAATGGACAAGAACCTGTGTTGCAATGGATTACAGTTTGCTTATTAATATCTTTCTTCAGTTAAATCTATCTAAAAAATGCATATTGTATAATGAAGATTACTGATTGACCCTGAAGAATGCGCAACAGATAATTCTAAAACCCAGATAGACAGAACCTGGTGTCCCCATTTTGGTCATATAGTATTATGTAATTATTTTCTTTTTCAAACTATAGCGATAATTGCCGTTCTATAACCTAACAACGCATCATATCGCACATCCGTTGCAAGCTATTTGTGTGTGATACTCTCATACAATGAAGTATAAAATAGGGTATTCATTTATGAAGAAAAAAATGATGAAACATGGAGATACAAGATTTCTGCCTGACAGCAACGATATTGAAAAATGCAATGGGATGAAAACGTGCCACTATCGCGCCTGTCGCCTCCTCACCCATCCTACGTGCACAAGTCAAGGCCCAGCCACCAGGGCCTGCCTGTATTCCTCCGATTACTCTAAACCAGGGATGTCAAACTCAAATACACAGTGGGCCAAAATAAAGAAATTGGTACAAGTCGAGGGCCGGACTCAACACACGGGCCATTTTTGGGGAGAGGGGTAGCTGAAAGTTGACCACAAGTTGATATACTTTCACTGCGGATCAATAGTGAAGAGAAGACGCATGCTTGCGGGCCCTCGATACGTGACAATACACTCGCAGTGCATTGTAGGACTTGTAGTATTATGGTGGTCCGTGCAATATACCAGAGGGCCAGTTCTAATACTAATTAAATATCATCCCGCGGGCCAAAGATAATTCATTCACGGGCCTGATTTGGCCCCCGGGCCTTGAGTTTGACATATATGCTCTAAACAAAATCACTTTGACCAACCTACAGTAATTCTCTATGCTGACAAGTCCCCTGCAGATAATTTCCTTGCCTGCCACTGTGTACATATTCCCTTTCTTCAGTTTCTATCAAATGTAATCAGCCTCAGCTTTCCTCACAGGCAGAATGGTCAGTAAAAAAAAAAGAAATGCTGCACGACTGACAACAAGGGAACTGTATTAATTCCTCAACCAGCGCTATGGCTGCCAGTCCTGTGTAATATTTGTCTTCGCTTGGGGGAAGGTGGGGGCTATATGTAAATCATGTACAATATATTCTTGAATATAAACGATTGGCGATGCTTTCCCCATGGCAGTAATGGCGTGTAGGTATTGCATAATTATCCTTTCTTCCAAACGAATAATTTCACTCCATCCAAAGCATGAGAATCAAAAGTTTCTGTCTTTTCAGTATTCACCAGCTTCTATCATTAGTGTCTCAGACATCCTTTTTAACCATGCACGCTTGTGTTGCAATTTGGTGTAGAGGGAAGAAAAGGACAATAAGTGGTTAATGAACCATTGTGGGAACAATGTGACTTTTGAATAATTTCTATCATTGACGTGCTACTATCTATTCTATGAAGTCAAGCTGCAGGGCAACACATTTTAAGTTAAGTCTTTTTGTGTTGTGTGCTCACCTTCATGGTCAGTACTGTAAGTATCATGCAGACGCAGTAAAAGGTCAGTCATGAAAACATGTCATGCTATATAAGTATATAGCATGGATTCTTGGGAGGGTTTCAACAGCATGCTATCATGACATTTGTTTTGGTTTTCAACGATTATGTAGTCACATGGTAATACTTGCTATATGCACTATGATGCATTTATACATATACTTAGTCTCAGAAGGCTCCCAGGAAACGCGTTTGCTTCTAAGTACTACCAGGAGGCCATGGCAAAATGTTGTTTTGCTCTTGGTATTTTAGTATTTTTCTTTCTCTTTTTTTGGCACTGAGTGAGTGTACACTGTACAGCACTTTGGTTCAACACTGTTGTTTTAAATGTGCTTTATAGAGTGGATTGGATTGACTACATTTGTATTCCTACACTTTTCCCTTCCTGGTTCTTCCACCTGTGGAACATCATGGAAAAATCTCTCTCTCTCTCTCTCTCTCTCTCTCTCTCTCTCTCTCTCTCTCTCTCTCTCTGGGTCACCCCTCACTCGGGTGACCCAGCCGGGGTGATCAAGTCCCGACTTACGTCCCAGTAGCTACCCTCGATCAGACCCACTAGGGAAAGACCAGGGTGTTGAGATGATCTGTATTGTATGTATATATTTATGCAATGCTTTTATACTGAAGGACTATACCGGAAGTACCGGATATGCCTATCAACTCACGAGTATATAATGACTAATAAAAACACTCGTATTTTCATGGTTACGAGCTGAAGGTATTGCTGCCTCCTGAGTACTTATTTACGTTCCTCCATTATGAGTGTTTAGCCCGACTAGCTCCAGGCATATCTACCTTACTGCTGTAATGGCAGCTCTGCCAACACAGGGCCACACAATCCGTTGGATCCACTCCGGAACTACTCTGTAGGGACTGGGAGGTACAATTCTGGCATGTGGAGGGACTAGGCTCTCACCAGGTCCACTCCTGCTCTCACCAGGAGTACCGCCAGGACCTATGCGTTGCACCAGACTCCCAGCACCAGACACTTCATTCAGGAGTGGTGGTTTTTGAGCCACATTGGTTCTGCAGGCTGCACCTGGGCAACGGTGGTACTGCAGGCTCCGCTTGTGGCTCGAATGGCCCTCCTAAAAGCCTCATTGAAGGTTTTTGGGCTTCCTCCTCATGGAGGACGCAGGCTGGGGCACCAACTCATACTGCTCCCGGGGTGTCGTCTACAGTCCGTCACCCGTCTCTCCGGTGGTTACCAGACTATACCTGGTTGTCACATACCGGTAGTCTATTCCTATGAGTTACTATAAATAGAATACCTCAGAACGAAAATACATCGCTTGGATGCACCTGGGACGTATCCTATCTATCTCCAGGCCTTGACATTAAGGCTTGTCCTGTTGTCGGGGACAAGTACTCTAATACAACTTTCTGGACAAGTGCATTAAAAAAGTGACTCTTGGTTTCACTTTGACGCTAGTACGCTAGTTAGTATCAATAAGACATTCATTGATATGAATGTCATATACCAACATAAAGGGACGGGGCATTAGGTAGGTGAATGGTAGCCTGGCGCAGCCACACTTCACCCGCCCCTATCCCACGTAGCCCAGCGCAGTGGTATAATAGTATCGCAACGCAAGGCTAGCCCTGGGGGTTCCCGGATCAAACTCTGAGAACCACTAGGCAGGATTACTTTTAAAGGGACATTTCACCGCTGGAAACTGCAGTCACTCAAAGTCAATAGTATTTGTAGTAGATAACAGTAGCACAATTTGTACCCTATGGCCATGAAAATAATGAAGTCTGTGTGTTTGACTAAGGTTTGACTGCATTGCTGAATTGCTAATGCTTTGGTGCACTCCCCCTTTAAGAGGGAGAAGTCCAGGAAGGAAGTGAGACCACATTTTCATGACAAATTTTGGTCATGAACATGGCGCCATGACATATTGGTGCTTCGAAACAATGTATGTCCAAAGTGTTTACTTTTCAGGAAATGGAATAAAGAACCTGTGCTCCACCCACACACGTAATCACTTTAACTTAAAACATAATTCTGAAATGGCAAAAGGTCTTTGACCTTTTTCAAGCCGACCCTTTAGCCAAGAGAGAGATGAAGCACAAGTTACAAAAGAAACACACACAAAAGACACAAAACAAGGCACAGGCATGGAGCTCCTGGTTTACTGGGATAGGGTTCAATCCCCTACTGTGCCCTACTCATTGTGTTGGCATTTACATTTTCATCATGTTACATTGAGTATACTTCTAGTATACTATGTCTATAGTATGTGGTTGTCTTCAGAAGCATTAAAAGTGTTATTGCCAATTTTGGAACTATGATTCAGCTAGACTTGAGCCTTGTTTGTATTTGAACCCACAACTTGAAGAACCTGACTTTGATATGTTTTGTAGTTTCTGAGTTATTTAACTTAAACGCCCAATGCATTCTCTATGGCAATAGCACAAACTTTGGCATGCTACTACATAGTCCTACATACTTAAACCTACCAACCCCATTCTAGCCTACTTAGGTTCATCTTACGGTGGACATGTTTGCCTGAAAAGGAATCTTTGAAAGGTGTCATAGTTTTAGAAATATAGTGCTCTCAAATTTGAGACTTTTAACATGGGGCTCAATGGCAGATTTTGGCACGTCAAAAAATCACTTTCACCTAGAAACTCCATTCACACTTTTTATTATTCAGCTTACTGTGGAGACACATGCTGGAACGTTTTACTTTGAAATGTTTTGTAGTTTCTGAGTTATTTAACTTAAACGCCCAATGCATTCTCTATGGCAATAGCACAAACTTTGGCATGCTACTAGTCCTACATACTTAAACCTACCAACCCCATTCTAGCCTACTTAGAATACTACTAAAATCCTCATTTTGGCCCATGGGCTATAGCCCATATCGTACGGCATACTATAGCACGCCATTTTTCATCATTTTTGAGGATTTAAAAAAAAAACGAAAATTGAATTTTTGATTTTTTTTATCCTCGTTCTTCATCATTTTTGACCACCCAACTGAGCAAAAGCCGGCTATTAGACGTGCGTCTAAAAATGGGATAAAAAACATCTAAAAATAGACGTCTAAAAAACGTTTTTTTATCCCATTTTTAGACGCTCGTCTAATAGCCCACGTCTAATAGCCCATTGTACGGCATACTGTAGCACGCCGTTTTTCATCATTTTTGAGGATTAGAAAAAAGAAAAAAAAAAGAAAAACATGGGTTATAGCCCATCGTTCTTTGAATTTTTTTTATCCTCGTTTTTCATCATTTTTGACCATAGGCTATAGCCCATACCGTACGGCATACTATAGCAGGCAGTTTTTCATAATTTTTGAGGATTTGAAAAAAAAAAACAAAAAAAAAACATGGGTTATAGCCCATCGTTTTTTTGATTATTATTTAAAAAAAAAACGGAATCCTCGTTTTTCATCATTTTTGACCATCCCACTGAGCAAAGGCCGGCTATTAGACGTGCGTCTAAAAATGGGATAAAAAACGTCTAAAAAACATCTCAAAATAGACGTCTAAAACACGTCTATTTTTAGACGTGTTTTAGACGTCTATTTTTAGACGTTTTCTATCCCATTTTTAGACGCTCGTCTAATAGCCCATAACGTACGGCATACGATAGCACGCCGTTTTTCATCATTTTTGACGATTTGAAAAAAATGAAAAAAAAAAAAAAAACATGGGTTATAGCCCATCGTTTTTTGAATTTTTGATTTTTTTTTATCCTCGTTTTTCATCATTTTTGACCATGGGCTATAGCCCATACCGTACGGCATACTATAGCACGCCGTTTTTCATCATTTTTGAGGATTTTTTAAAAATGGAAAAAAACAAAGAAAACATGGGTTATAGCCCATAGTTTTTTTAAATTTTGATTTTTTTTATCCTCGTTTTTCATCATTTTTGACCATGGGCTATAGCCCATACCGTACGGCATACTATAGCACGCCGTTTTTCATCATTTTTGAGGATTTAAAAAAAATGGGAAGAAAAAAAAAACATGGGTTATAGCCCATCGTTTTTTGAAATTTTGATTCTTTTTTATCCTCGTTTTTCATCATTTTTGACCATGGGCTATAGCCCATACCGTACGGCATACTATAGCACGCCGTTTTTCATCATTTTTGAGGATTTGAAAAAAATGAAAAAAAACCAAAACATGGGTTATAGCCCATCGTTTTTTAAATTTTTGATTTCTTTTTTTATCCTCGTTTTTCATCATTTTTGACCCTGGGCTATAGCCCCGTACGGCATACTATAGCACGCCGTTTTTCATCATTTTTTAGGATAAAAAAAAAAAAAAAAAAAAAAGATGTGTTATAGCCCATCGTTTTTTTGATTATTTAAAAAAAAAAATTAATCCTCGTTTTTCATCATTTTTGACCATCCCACTGAGCAAAAGCCGGCTATTAGACGTGCGTCTAAAAATGGGATAAAAAACGTCTAAAAATAGACGTCTAAAAAACGTCTCAAAATAGACGTCTAAAACATGTCTATTTTTAGACGTGTTTTAGACGTCTATTTTTAGACGTTTTCTATCCCATTCTTAGACGCTCGTCTAATAGCCCATAACGTACGGCATACTATAACACGCCGTTTTTCATCATTTTTGAGGATTTAAAAAAAATGGGAAGAAAAAAAGAAACATGGGTTATAGCCCATCGTTTTTTGAAATTTAGATTTTTTTTTATCCTCGTTTTTCACCATTTTTGACCATGGGCTATAGCCCATACCGTACGGCATACTATAGCACGCCGTTTTTCATCATTTTTGAGGATTTGAAAAAAATGGGAAAAAAAACAAAACATGGGTTATAGCCCATCGTTTTTTTAATTTAATTTTTTTCTTTTATCCTCGTTTTTCATCATTTTTGACCATGGGATATAGCCCATACCGTACGCCATACGATAGCACGCCGTTTTTCATCATTTTTGAGGATTTGTTAAAAAAAACCAAAAAAAAACATGGGTTATAGCCCATCGTTTTTTTAATTTTTGATTATTTTTTTTATCCTCGTTTTTCATCATTTTTGACCATGGGCTATAGCCCCGTACGGCATACTATAGCACGCTGTTTTTCATCATTTTTGAGGATTTGAAAAAAGATGTGTTATAGCCCATCGTTTTTTTGATTATTTAAAAAAAAAAAGAAATCCTTGTTTTTCATCATTTCTGACCATCCCACTGAGCAAAAGCCGTCTAAAAATGGAATAAAAAACGTCTAAAAATAGACCTCTAAAAAACGTCTCAAAATAGACGTCTAAAACACGTCTATTTTTAGACGTGTTTTAGACGTCTATTTTTAGACGTTTTCTATCCCATTCTTAGACGCTCGTCTAATAGCCCATAACGTACGGCATACTATAGCACGCCGTTTTTCATCATTTTTGAGGATTTAAAAAAAATGGGAAGAAAAAAAAACATGGGTTATAGCCCATCGTTTTTTGATTATTTAAAAAAAAGATTGAATCCTCGTTTTTCATAATTTTTGACCATCCCACTAGCAAAAGCCGGCTATTAGACGTGCGTCTAAAAATGGGATAAAAAACGTCTAAAAATAGACGTCTAAAAAACGTCTCAAAATAGACATCTAAAACACGTCTATTTTTAGACGTGTTTTAGACGTCTATTTTTAGACGTTTTCTATCCCATCTTTAGACGCTCGTCTAATAGCCCATAACGTACGGCATACTATAGCACGCCGTTTTTCATCATTTTTGAGGATTTAAAAAAAATGGGAAGAAAAACAAAACATGGGTTATAGCCCATCGTTTTTTGAAATTTTGATTTTGTTTTATCCTCGTTTTTCATCATTTTTGACCATGGGCTATAGCCCCGTACGGCATACTATAGCACGCCGTTTTTCATCATTTTTGAGGATTTGAAAAAAGATGTGTTATAGCCCATCGTTTTTTTGATTATTTAAAAAAAAAAAAAATCCTTGTTTTTCATCATTTCTGACCATCCCACTGAGCAAAAGCCGGCTATTAGACGTGCGTCTAAAAATGGAATAAAAAACGTCTAAAAATAGACCTCTAAAAAACGTCTCAAAATAGACGTCTAAAACACGTCTATTTTTAGACGTGTTTTAGACGTCTATTTTTTGACGTTTTCTATCCCATTCTTAGACGCTCTTCTAATAGCCCATAACGTACGGCATACTATAGCACGCCGTTTTTCATCATTTTTGAGGATTTGAAAAAAATGAAAAACAAAACAAAACATGGGTTATAGCCCATCGTTTTTTTAATTGTATTTTTTTCTTTTATCCTCGTTTTTCATCATTTTTGACCAAGGGCTATATAGCCCATACCGTACGGCATCGCTGTTTTTCATCATTTTTGAGGATTTGAAAAAAATGGGAAGAAAAAAAAACATGGGTTATAGCCCATCGTGTTTTGAATTTTTGAAAAAAAAATATCCTCTTTTTTCATCATTTTTGACCATGGGAAAAAACGTCTCAAAATAGACATCTAAAACACGTCTATTTTTAGACGTGTTTTAGACGTCTATTTTTAGACGTTTTCTATCCCATCTTTAGACGCTCGTCTAATAGCCCATAACGTACAGCATACTATAGCACGCCGTTTTTCATCATTTTTGAGGATTTAAAAAAAATGGGAAGAAAAACAAAACATGGGTTATAGCCCATCGTTTTTTGAAATTTTGATTTTTTTTTATCCTCGTTTTTCATCATTTTTGACCATGGGCTATAGCCCCGTACGGCATACTATAGCACGCCGTTTTTCATCATTTTTGAGGATAAAAAAAAAAAAAAAAAAAAAAGATGTGTTATAGCCCATCGTTTTTTTGATTATTTAAAAAAAAAATTGAATCCTCGTTTTTCATCATTTTTGACCATCCCACTGAGCAAAAGCCGGCTATTAGACGTGCGTCTAAAAATGGGATAAAAAACGTCTAAAAATAGACGTCTAAAAAACGTCTCAAAATAGACGTCTAAAACATGTCTATTTTTAGACGTGTTTTAGACGTCTATTTTTAGACGTTTTCTATCCCATTCTTAGACGCTCGTCTAATAGCCCATAACGTACGGCATACTATAACACGCCGTTTTTCATCATTTTTGAGGATTTAAAAAAAATGGGAAGAAAAAAAGAAACATGGGTTATAGCCCATCGTTTTTTGAAATTTAGATTTTTTTTTATCCTCGTTTTTCATCATTTTTGACCATGGGCTATAGCCCATACCGTACGGCATACTATAGCACGCCGTTTTTCATCATTTTTGAGGATTTGAAAAAAATGAAAAACAAAACAAAACATGGGTTATAGCCCATCGTTTTTTTAATTGTATTTTTTTCTTTTATCCTCGTTTTTCATCATTTTTGACCAAGGGCTATATAGCCCATACCGTACGGCATCGCTGTTTTTCATCATTTTTGAGGATTTGAAAAAAATGGGAAGAAAAAAAAACATGGGTTATAGCCCATCGTGTTTTGAATTTTTGAAAAAAAAATATCCTCTTTTTTCATCATTTTTGACCATGGGATATAGCCCATACCGTACGCCATACGATAGCACGCCGTTTTTCATCATTTTTAAGGATTTGTAAAAAAAAAAAAAAAAAAAAAAAAAAACATGGGTTATAGCCCATCGTTTTTTTTATTTTTGATAATTTTTTTTATCCTCGTTTTTCATCATTTTTGACCATGGGCTATAGCCCCGTACGGCATACTATAGCACGCCGTTTTTCATCATTTTTGAGGATTTGAAAAAAGATGTGTTATAGCCCATCGTTTTTTTTTATTATTAAAAAAAAAAAAAAAATCCTTGTTTTTCATCATTTCTGACCATCCCACTGAGCAAAAGCCGGCTATTAGACGTGCGTCTAAAAATGGGATAAAAAACGTCTAAAAATAGACCTCTAAAAAACGTCTCAAAATAGACGTCTAAAACACGTCTATTTTTAGACGTGTTTTAGACGTCTATTTTTTGACGTTTTCTATCCCATTCTTAGACGCTCGTCTAATAGCCCATAACGTACGGCATACTATAGCACGCCGTTTTTCATCATTTTTGAGGATTTAAAAAAAATGGGAAGAAAAAAAAACATGGGTTATCGTTTTTTTAAATTTTGATTTCTTTTTATCCTCGTTTTTCATCATTTTTGACCATGGGCTATAGCCCATACCGTACGGTATACTATATATACTATTAAAAAAACGATGGGCTATAACCCATGTTTTTTGAATTTTTGATTTTTTTTTAAATCCTCAAAAATGATGAAAAACGGCGTGTTATAGTATGCCGTACGGTAGGGGCTATAGCCCATGTTTAAAAATGATGAAAAACGAGGTTTAAAAAAATTCAAATTTTCAAAGAAACGATGGGCTATAACCCATGTTTTTTGAAATTTTGAATTTTTTTTTAATCCTCAAAAATGATGAAAAACGGCGTGTTATAGTATGCCGTACGGTAGGGGCTATAGCCCATGTTTAAAAATGATGAAAAACGAGGTTTAAAAATTTTAAAAATTTCAAAAAAACGATGGGCTATAACCGATGTTTTTTGAAATTTTTAATTTTTTAAAAATCCTCAAAAAGTGATGAAAAACGGCGTGTTATAGTATGCCGTACGGTAGGGGCTATAGCCCATGTTTAAAAATGATAAAAAACGAGGTTGAAAAAAAAAATCAAAATTTCCAAAAAACGGTGGGCTATAACCCATGTTTTTTGAAATTTTGATTTTTTTTTTTAATCCTCAAAAATGATGAAAAACGGCGTGTTATAGTATGCCGTACGGTAGGGGATATAGCCCATGTTTAAAAATGATGAAAAACGAGGTTTAAAAAAAAAATCAAAATTTCCAAAAAACGGTGGGCTATAACCCATGTTTTTTGAAATTTAGATTTTTTTTTTTAATCCTCAAAAATGATGAAAAACGGCGTGTTATAGTATGCCGTACGGTAGGGGCTATAGCCCATGTTTAAAAATGATGAAAAACGAGGTTTAAAAAAATTCAAAATTTCAAAAAAACGATGGGCTATAACCCATGTTTTTTGAAATTTTGATTTTTTTTAAAATCCTCAAAAATGATGAAAAACTGCGTGTTATAGTATGCCGTACGGTAGGGGCTATAGCCCATGTTTAAAAATGATGAAAAACGAGGTTGAAAAAAAAATCAAAATTAAAAAAAAACGATGGGCTATAACCCATGTTTTTTGAAATTTTGAATTTTTTTAAAATCCTCAAGAATGATGAAAAACGGCGTGTTATAGTATGCCGTACGGTAGGGGCTATAGCCCATGTTTAAAAATGATGAAAAACGAGGTTTAAATTTTTTTCAAATTTTCAAAAAAACGATGGGCTATAACCCATGTTTTTTGAAATTTTGAATTTTTTTAAAATCCTCAAAAATGATGAAAAACGGCGTGTTATAGTATGCCGTACGGTAGGGGCTATAGCCCATGTTTAAAAATGATGAAAAACGAGGTTGAAAAAAAAATCAAAATTTCAAAAAAACGATGGGCTATAACCCATGTTTTTTGAAATTTTGAAATTTTTTTAAATCCTCAAAAATGATGAAAAACGGCGTGTTATAGTATGCCGTACGGTAGGGGCTATAGCCCATGTTTAAAAATGATGAAAAACGAGGTTTAAAAAAATTCAAAATTTAAAAAAAACGATGGGCTATAACCCATGTTTTTTGAAAATTTGAATTTTTTTAAAATCCTCAAAAATGATGAAAAACTGCGTGTTATAGTATGCCGTACGGTAGGGGCTATAGCCCATGTTTAAAAATGATGAAAAACGAGGTTTAAAAATTTTAAAAATTTCAAAAAAACGATGGGCTATAACCGATGTTTTTTGAAATTTTTAATTTTTTAAAAATCCTCAAAAAGTGATGAAAAACGGCGTGTTATAGTATGCCGTACGGTAGGGGCTATAGCCCATGTTTAAAAATGATAAAAAACGAGGTTGAAAAAAAAAATCAAAATTTCCAAAAAACGGTGGGCTATAACCCATGTTTTTTGAAATTTTGATTTTTTTTTTTAATCCTCAAAAATGATGAAAAACGGCGTGTTATAGTATGCCGTACGGTAGGGGCTATAGCCCATGTTTAAAAATGATGAAAAACGAGGTTTAAAAAAAAAATCAAAATTTCCAAAAAACGGTGGGCTATAACCCATGTTTTTTGAAATTTTGATTTTTTTTTTTAATCCTCAAAAATGATGAAAAACGAGGTTTAAAAAAATTCAAAATTTCAAAAAAACGATGGGCTATAACCCATGTTTTTTGAAATTTTGATTTTTTTTAAAATCCTCAAAAATGATGAAAAACTGCGTGTTATAGTATGCCGTACGGTAGGGGCTATAGCCCATGTTTAAAAATGATGAAAAACGAGGTTGAAAAAAAAATCAAAATAAAAAAAAAACGATGGGCTATAACCCATGTTTTTTGAAATTTTGAATTTTTTTAAAATCCTCAAGAATGATGAAAAACGGCGTGTTATAGTATGCCGTACGGTAGGGGCTATAGCCCATGTTTAAAAATGATGAAAAACGAGGTTTAAATTTTTTTCAAATTTTCAAAAAAACGATGGGCTATAACCCATGTTTTTTGAAATTTTGAATTTTTTTTAAATCCTCAAAAATGATGAAAAACGGCGTGTTATAGTATGCCGTACGGTAGGGGCTATAGCCCATGTTTAAAAATGATGAAAAACGAGGTTGAAAAAAAAAATCAAAATTTCAAAAAAACGATGGGCTATAACCCATGTTTTTTGAAATTTTGAATTTTTTTTAAATCCTCAAAAATGATGAAAAACGGCGTGTTATAGTATGCCGTACGGTAGGGGCTATAGCCCATGTTTAAAAATGATGAAAAACGAGGTTTAAAAAAATTCAAAATTTCAAAAAAACGATGGGCTATAACCCATGTTTTTTGAAATTTTGAATTTTTTTAAAATCCTCAAAAATGATGAAAAACTGCGTGTTATAGTATGCCGTACGGTAGGGGCTATAGCCCATGTTTAAAAATGATGAAAAACGAGGTTGAAAAAAAAATCAAAATAAAAAAAAAACGATGGGCTATAACCCATGTTTTTTGAAATTTTGAATTTTTTTAAAATCCTCAAGAATGATGAAAAACGGCGTGTTATAGTATGCCGTACGGTAGGGGCTATAGCCCATGTTTAAAAATGATGAAAAACGAGGTTTAAATTTTTTTCAAATTTTCAAAAAAACGATGGGCTATAACCCATGTTTTTTGAAATTTTGAATTTTTTTAAAATCCTCAAAAATGATGAAAAACGGCGTGTTATAGTATGCCGTACGGTAGGGGCTATAGCCCATGTTTAAAAATGATGAAAAACGAGGTTGAAAAAAAAATCAAAATTTCAAAAAAACGATGGGCTATAACCCATGTTTTTTGAAATTTTGAATTTTTTTTAAATCCTCAAAAATGATGAAAAACGGCGTGTTATAGTATGCCGTACGGTAGGGGCTATAGCCCATGTTTAAAAATGATGAAAAACGAGGTTGAAAAAAAAATCAAAATTTCAAAAAAACGATGGGCTATAACCCATGTTTTTTGAAATTTTGAATTTTTTTAAAATCCTCAAAAATGATGAAAAACGGCGTGTTATAGTATGCCGTACGGTAGGGGCTATAGCCCATGTTTAAAAATGATGAAAAACGAGGTTGAAAAAAAATCAAAATTAAAAAAAAAACGATGGGCTATAACCCATGTTTTTTGAAATTTTGAATTTTTTTAAAATCCTCAAAAATGATGAAAAACGGCGTGTTATAGTATGCCGTGCGGTAGGGGCTATAGCCCATGTTTAAAAATGATGAAAAACGAGGTTTAATCTTTTTTCAAAATTTCAAAAAAACGATGGGCTATAACCCATGTTTTTTGAAATTTTGAATTTTTTTAAAATCCTCAAAAATGATGAAAAACGGCGTGTTATAGTATGCCGTACGGTAGGGGCTATAGCCCATGTTTAAAAATGATGAAAAACGAGGTTGAAAAAAAATCAAAATTAAAAAAAAACGATGGGCTATAACCCATGTTTTTTGAAAAATTTAAATTTTTTAAAATCCTCAAAAATTATGAAAAACTGCGTGTTATAGTATGCCGTACGGTAGGGGCTATAGCCCATGTTTAAAAATGATGAAAAACGAGGTTGAAAAAAAAATCAAAATTTTAAAAAAACGATGGGCTATAACCCATGTTTTTTGAAATTTTGAATTTTTTTTAAATCCTCAAGAATGATGAAAAACGGCGTGTTATAGTATGCCGTACGGTAGGGGCTATAGCCCATGTTTAAAAATGATGAAAAACGAGGTTTAAATTTTTTTCAAATTTTCAAAAAAACGATGGGCTATAACCCATGTTTTTTGAAATTTTGAATTTTTTTAAAATCCTCAAAAATGATGAAAAACGGCGTGTTATAGTATGCCGTACGGTAGGGGCTATAGCCCATGTTTAAAAATGATGAAAAACGAGGTTGAAAAAAAAATCAAAATTTCAAAAAAACGATGGGCTATAACCCATGTTTTTTGAAATTTTGAATTTTTTTAAAATCCTCAAAAATGATGAAAAACGGCGTGTTATAGTATGCCGTACGGTAGGGGCTATAGCCCATGTTTAAAAATTATGAAAAACGAGGTTTAATTTTTTTTCAAAATTTCAAAAAAACGATGGGCTATAACCCATGTTTTTTGAAATTTTGAATTTTTTTAAAATCCTCAAAAATGATGAAAAACGGCGTGTTATAGTATGCCGTACGGTAGGGGCTATAGCCCATGTTTAAAAATGATGAAAAACGAGGTTTAACATTTTTTCAAATTTTCAAAAAAACGATGGGCTATAACCCATGTTTTTAGAAAATTTGAATTTTTTTTAAATCCTCAAAAATGATGAAAAACGGCGTGTTATAGTATGCCATACAGTAGGGGCTATAGCCCATGTTTAAAAATGATGAAAAACGAGGTTGAAAAAAAAATCAAAATTAAAAGAAAACGATGGGCTATAACCCATGTTTTTTGAAATTTTGAATTTTTTTAAAATCCTCAAAAATGATGAAAAACGGCGTGTTATAGTATGCCGTACGGTAGGGGCTATAGCCCATGTTTAAAAATGATGAAAAACGAGGTTTAATTTTTTTTCAAAATTTCAAAACAACGATGGGCTATAACCCATGTTTTTTGAAATTTTGAATTTTTTTTAAATCCTCAAAAATGATGAAAAACGGCGTGTTATAGTATGCCGTACGGTAGGGGCTATACCCCATGTTTAAAAATGATGAAAAACGAGGTAATTTTTTTTTCAAAATTTCAAAAAAACGATGGGCTATAACCCATGTTTTTTTAAATTTTGAATTTTTTTAAAATCCTCAAAAAATTCAAAATTTCAAAAAACATGGGTTATAGCCCATCGTTTTTTTGAAATTTTGAATTTTTTTAAAATCCTCAAAAATGATGAAAAACGGCGTGTTATAGTATGCCGTACGGTAGGGGCTATAGCCCATGTTTAAAAATGATGAAAAACGAGGTTTAACATTTTTTCAAATTTTCAAAAAAACGATGGGCTATAACCCATGTTTTTAGAAAATTTGAATTTTTTTTAAATCCTCAAAAATGATGAAAAACGGCGTGTTATAGTATGCCATACAGTAGGGGCTATAGCCCATGTTTAAAAATGATGAAAAACGAGGTTGAAAAAAAAATCAAAATTAAAAGAAAACGATGGGCTATAACCCATGTTTTTTGAAATTTTGAATTTTTTTTAAATCCTCAAAAATGATGAAAAACGGCGTGTTATAGTATGCCGTACGGTAGGGGCTATACCCCATGTTTAAAAATGATGAAAAACGAGGTAATTTTTTTTTTCAAAATTTCAAAAAAACGATGGGCTATAACCCATGTTTTTTTTAATTTTGAATTTTTTTAAAATCCTCAAAAATGATGAAAAACGGCGTGTTATAGTATGCCGTACGGTAGGGGCTATAGCCCATGTTTAAAAATGATGAAAAACGAGGTTTAACATTTTTTCAAAATTTCAAAAAAACGATGGGCTATAAGCCATGTTTTTTGAAAATTTGATTTTTTTTTAAATCCTCAAAAATGATGAAAAACGGCGTGTTATAGTATGCCGTACGGTAGGGGCTATAGCCCATGTTTAAAAATGATGAAAAACGAGGTTGAAAAAAAAATCAAAATTTAAAAAAAATGATGGGCTATAACCCATGTTTTTAGAAATTTTGAATTTTTTTAAAATCCTCAAAAATTATGAAAAACGGCGTGTTATAGTATGCCGTACGGTAGGGGCTATAGCCCATGTTTAAAAATGATGAAAAACGAGGTTTAATTTTTTTTCAAAATTTCAAAAAAACGATGGGCTATATAACCCATGTTTTTGAAATTTTGAATTTTTTTAAAATCCTCAAAAATGATGAAAAATGGCGTGTTATAGTATGCCGTACGGTAGGGGCTATAGCCCATGTTTAAAAATTATGAAAAACGAGGTTGAAAAAAAAATCAAAAAAAAAAAAAAACGATGGGCTATAACCCATGTTTTTTGAAATTTTGAATTTTTTTAAAATCCTCAAAAATGATGAAAAACTGCGTGTTATAGTATGCCGTACGGTAGGGGCTATAGCCCATGTTTAAAAATGATGAAAAACGAGGTTTATTTCTTTTTCAAAATTTAAAAAAAACGATGGGCTATAACCCATGTTTTTTGAAAATTAGATTTTTTTTAAATCCTCAAAAATGATGAAAAACGGCGTGTTATAGTATGCCGTACGGTAGGGGCTATAGCCCATGTTTAAAAATGATGAAAAACGAGGTTGAAAAAAAAATCAAAATTTGAAAAAAACGATGGGCTATAACCCATGTTTTTTGAAATTTTGAATTTTTTTAAAATCCTCAAAAATGATGAAAAACTGCGTGTTATAGTATGCCGTACGGTAGGGGCTATAGCCCATGTTTAAAAATGATGAAAAACGAGGTTTAATTCTTTTTCAAAATTTAAAAAAAACGATGGGCTATAACCCATGTTTTTTGAAAATTAGATTTTTTTTTAAATCCTCAAAAATGATGAAAAACGGCGTGTTATAGTATGCCGTACGGTAGGGGCTATAGCCCATGTGTAAAAATGATGAAAAACGAGGTTGAAAAAAAATCAAAATTTCAAAAAAACGATGGGCTATAACCCATGTTTTTTGAAATTTTGAAATTTTTTTAAATCCTCAAAAATGATGAAAAACGGCGTGTTATAGTATGCCGTACGGTAGGGGCTATAGCCCATGTTTAAAAATGATGAAAAATGAGGTTTAATTATTTTTTTTTAATTTAAAAAAAGATGGGTTATAACCCATGTTTTTTGAAATTTTGATTTTTTTTCAAATCCTCAAAAATGATGAAAAACGGCGTGTTATAGTATGCCGTACGGTAGGGGCTATAGCCCATGTTTAAAAATGATGAAAAACGAGGTTTAATTTTTTTTCAAAATTTCAAAAAAACGATGGGCTATAACCCATGTTTTTTGAAATTTTGAATTTTTTTAAAAATCCTCAAAAATGATGAAAAACGGCGTGTTATAGTATGCCGTACGGTAGGGGCTATAGCCCATGTTTAAAAATGATGAAAAACGAGGTTTAACATTTTTTCAAAATTTCAAAAAAACGATGGGCTATAAGCCATGTTTTTTGAAAATTTGATTTTTTTTTAAATCCTCAAAAATGATGAAAAACGGCGTGTTATAGTATGCCGTACGGTAGGGGCTATAGCCCATGTTTAAAAATGATGAAAAACGAGGTTGAAAAAAAAATCAAAATTAAAAAAAAATGATGGGCTATAACCCATGTTTTTTGAAAATTTGAATTTTTTTAAAATCCTCAAAAATTATGAAAAACGGCGTGTTATAGTATGCCGTACGGTAGGGGCTATAGCCCATGTTTAAAAATGATGAAAAACGAGGTTTAATTTTTTTTCAAAATTTCAAAAAAACGATGGGCTATATAACCCATGTTTTTGAAATTTTGAATTTTTTTAAAATCCTCAAAAATGATGAAAAATGGCGTGTTATAGTATGCCGTACGGTAGGGGCTATAGCCCATGTTTAAAAATTATGAAAAACGAGGTTGAAAAAAAAATCAAAATAAAAAAAAAACGATGGGCTATAACCCATGTTTTTTGAAACTTTGAATTTTTTTAAAATCCTCAAAAATGATGAAAAACTGTGTGTTATAGTATGCCGTACGGTAGGGGCTATAGCCCATGTTTAAAAATGATGAAAAACGAGGTTTAATTCTTTTTCAAAATTAAAAAAAAACGATGGGCTATAACCCATGTTTTTTGAAAATTTGATTTTTTTTTAAATCCTCAAAAATGATGAAAAACGGCGTGTTATAGTATGCCGTACGGTAGGGGCTATAGCCCATGTTTAAAAATGATGAAAAACGAGGTTGAAAAAAAAATCAAAATTAAAAAAAAATGATGGGCTATAACCCATGTTTTTTGAAAATTTGAATTTTTTTAAAATCCTCAAAAATTATGAAAAACGGCGTGTTATAGTATGCCGTACGGTAGGGGCTATAGCCCATGTTTAAAAATGATGAAAAACGAGGTTTAATTTTTTTTCAAAATTTCAAAAAAACGATGGGCTATATAACCCATGTTTTTGAAATTTTGAATTTTTTTAAAATCCTCAAAAATGATGAAAAATGGCGTGTTATAGTATGCCGTACGGTAGGGGCTATAGCCCATGTTTAAAAATTATGAAAAACGAGGTTGAAAAAAAAATCAAAATAAAAAAAAAACGATGGGCTATAACCCATGTTTTTTGAAACTTTGAATTTTTTTAAAATCCTCAAAAATGATGAAAAACTGTGTGTTATAGTATGCCGTACGGTAGGGGCTATAGCCCATGTTTAAAAATGATGAAAAACGAGGTTTAATTCTTTTTCAAAATTAAAAAAAAACGATGGGCTATAACCCATGTTTTTTGAAAATTAGATTTTTTTTTAAATCCTCAAAAATGATGAAAAACGGCGTGTTATAGTATGCCGTACGGTAGGGGCTATAGCCCATGTTTAAAAATGATGAAAAACGAGGTTGAAAAAAAAATCAAAATTTCAAAAAAACGATGGGCTATAACCCATGTTTTTTGAAATTTTGAAATTTTTTTAAATCCTCAAAAATGATGAAAAACGGCGTGTTATAGTATGCCGTACGGTAGGGGCTATAGCCCATGTTTAAAAATGATGAAAAATGAGGTTTAATTATTTTTTTTTAATTTAAAAAAAGATGGGTTATAACCCATGTTTTTTGAAATTTTGATTTTTTTTCAAATCCTCAAAAATGATGAAAAACGGCGTGTTATAGTATGCCGTACGGTAGGGGCTATAGCCCATGTTTAAAAATGATGAAAAACGAGGTTTAAATTTTTTTCAAAATTTCAAAAAAACGATGGGCTATAACCCATGTTTTTTGAAATTTTGAATTTTTTAAAAATCCTCAAAAATGATGAAAAACGGCGTGTTATAGTATGCCGTACGGTAGGGGCTATAGCCCATGTTTAAAAATGATGAAAAACGAGGTTGAAAAAAAAATCAAAATTTCAAAAAAACGATGGGCTATAACCCATGTTTTTTGAAATTTTGAATTTTTTTAAAATCCTCAAAAATGATGAAAAACGGCGTGTTATAGTATGCCGTACGGTAGGGGCTATAGCCCATGTTTAAAAATGATGAAAAACGAGGTAAATTTTTTTCAAAATTTCAAAAAAACGATGGGTTATAACCCATGTTTTTTGAAATTTTGAATTTTTTTAAAATCCTCAAAAATGATGAAAAACGGCGTGTTATAGTATGCCGTACGGTAGGGGCTATAGCCCATGTTTAAAAATGATGAAAAACGAGGTTGAAAAAAAAATCTAAATTTCAAAAAAACGATGGGCTATAACCCATGTTTTTTGAAATTTTGAATTTTTTTAAAATCCTCAAAAATGATGAAAAACGGCGTGTTATAGTATGCCGTACGGTAGGGGCTATAGCCCATGTTTAAAAATGATGAAAAACGAGGTTTAATTTTTTTTCAAAATTTCAAAAAAACGATGGGCTATAACCCATGTTTTTTTAAATTAAAAAAAAAATTTAAATCCTCAAAAATGATGAAAAACGGCGTGTTATAGTATGCCGTACGGTAGGGGCTATAGCCCATGTTTAAAAATGATGAAAAATGAGGTTTAATTATTTTTTTTAATTTAAAAAAAGATGGGTTATAACCCATGTTTTTTGAAATTTTGATTTTTTTTCAAATCCTCAAAAATGATGAAAAACGGCGTGTTATAGTATGCCGTACGGTAGGGGCTATAGCCCATGTTTAAAAATGATGAAAAACGAGGTTTAAATTTTTTTCAAAATTTCAAAAAAACGATGGGCTATAACCCATGTTTTTTGAAATTTTGAATTTTTTAAAAATCCTCAAAAATGATGAAAAACGGCGTGTTATAGTATGCCGTACGGTAGGGGCTATAGCCCATGTTTAAAAATGATGAAAAACGAGGTTGAAAAAAAAATCAAAATTTCAAAAAAACGATGGGCTATAACCCATGTTTTTTGAAATTTTGAATTTTTTTAAAATCCTCAAAAATGATGAAAAACGGCGTGTTATAGTATGCCGTACGGTAGGGGCTATAGCCCATGTTTAAAAATGATGAAAAACGAGGTAAATTTTTTTCAAAATTTCAAAAAAACGATGGGTTATAACCCATGTTTTTTGAAATTTTGAATTTTTTTAAAATCCTCAAAAATGATGAAAAACGGCGTGTTATAGTATGCCGTACGGTAGGGGCTATAGCCCATGTTTAAAAATGAGGTTTAATTTTTTTTCAAAATTTCAAAAAAACGATGGGCTATAACCCATGTTTTTTGAAATTTAAAAAAAAAATTAAATCCTCAAAAATGATGAAAAACGGCGTGTTATAGTATGCCGTACGGTAGGGGCTATAGCCCATGTTTAAAAATGATGAAAAACGAGGTTAATTTTTTTTCAAAATTTAAAAAAAACGATGGGCTATAACCCATGTTTTTTGAAATTTTGATTTTTTTTTAAATCCTCAAAAATGATGAAAAACGGCGTGTTATAGTATGCCGTACGGTAGGGGCTATAGCCCATGTTTAAAAATGATGAAAAACGAGGTTAATTTTTTTCAAAATTTCAAAAAAACGATGGGCTATAACCCATGTTTTTTGAAATTTTGAATTTTTTAAAAATCCTCAAAAATGTAGAAAAACGGCGTGTTATAGTAAGCCGTACGGTAGGGGCTATAGCCCATGTTTAAAAATGATGAAAAACGAGGTTGAAAAAAAAATCAAAATTTCAAAAAAACGATGGGCTATAACCCATGTTTTTTGAAATTTTGAATTTTTTTAAAATCCTCAAAAATGATGAAAAACGGCGTGTTATAGTATGCCGTACGGTAGGGGCTATAGCCCATGTTTAAAAATGATGAAAAACGAGGTTTAATTTTTTTTCAAAATTTCAAAAAAACGATGGGCTATAACCCATGTTTTTTGAAATTTTGAATTTTTTTTAAATCCTCAAAAATGATGAAAAACGGCGTGTTATAGTATGCCGTACGGTAGGGGCTATAGCCCATGTTTAAAAATGATGAAAAACGAGGTTGAAAAAAAAATCAAAATTTCAAAAAAACGATGGGCTATAACCCATGTTTTTTGAAATTTTGAATTTTTTTAAAATCCTCAAAAATGATGAAAAACGGCGTGTTATAGTATGCCGTACGGTAGGGGCTATAGCCCATGTTTAAAAATGATGAAAAACGAGGTTTAATTTTTTTTCAAAATTTCAAAAAAACGATGGGCTATAACCCATGTTTTTTTAAATTAAAAAAAAAATTTAAATCCTCAAAAATGATGAAAAACGGCGTGTTATAGTATGCCGTACGGTAGGGGCTATAGCCCATGTTTAAAAATGATGAAAAACAAGGTTAATTTTTTTTCAAAATTTAAAAAAAACGATGGGCTATAACCCATGTTTTTTGAAATTTTGATTTTTTTTTAAATCCTCAAAAATGATGAAAAACGGCGTGTTATAGTATGCCGTACGGTAGGGGCTATAGCCCATGTTTAAAAATGATGAAAAACGAGGTTATAAAATTCAAAATTTCAAAAAAACGATGGGCTATAACCCATGTTTTTTGAAATTTTGAATTTTTTTAAAATCCTCAAAAATGTAGAAAAACGGCGTGTTATAGTATGCCGTACGGTAGGGGCTATAGCCCATGTTTAAAAATGATGAAAAACGAGGTTGAAAAAAAAATCAAAATTTCAAAAAAACGATGGGCTATAACCCATGTTTTTTGAAATTTTGAATTTTTTAAAAATCCTCAAAAATGATGAAAAACGGCGTGTTATAGTATGCCGTACGGTAGGGGCTATAGCCCATGTTTAAAAATGATGAAAAACGAGGTTTAATTTTTTTTCAAAATTTCAAAAAAACGATGGGCTATAACCCATGTTTTTTGAAATTTTGAAATTTTTTTAAATCCTCAAAAATGATGAAAAACGGCGTGTTATAGTATGCCGTACGGTAGGGGCTATAGCCCATGTCTAAAAATGATGAAAAACGAGGTTAATTTTTTTTTCAAAATTAAAAAAAAACGATGGGCTATAACCCATGTTTTTTGAAAATTTGATTTTTAAAAAATCCTCAAAAATGATGAAAAACGGCGTGTTATAGTATGCCGTACGGTAGGGGCTATAGCCCATGTTTAAAAATGATGAAAAACGAGGTTGAAAAAAAAAATCAAAATTTCAAAAAAACGATGGGCTATAACCCATATTTTTTGAAATTTTGAAATTTTTTTAAATCCTCAAAAATGATGAAAAACGGCGTGTTATAGTATGCCGTACGGTAGGGGCTATAGCCCATGTTTAAAAATGATGAAAAACGAGGTTTAATTCTTTTTCAAAATTTAAAAAAAACGATGGGCTATAACCCATGTTTTTTGAAAATTAGATTTTTTTTTAAATCCTCAAAAATGATGAAAAACGGCGTGTTATAGTATGCCGTACGGTAGGGGCTATAGCCCATGTTTAAAAATGATGAAAAACGAGGTTGAAAAAAAAATCTAAATTTCAAAAAAAACGATGGGCTATAACCCATGTTTTTTGAAATTTTGAATTTTTTTAAAATCCTCAAAAATGATGAAAAACTGCGTGTTATAGTATGCCGTACGGTAGGGGCTATAGCCCATGTTTAAAAATGATGAAAAACGAGGTTTAATTCTTTTTCAAAAATTTAAAAAAACGATGGGCTATAACCCATGTTTTTTGAAATTAGATTTTTTTTTTAAATCCTCAAAAATGATGAAAAACGGCGTGTTATAGTATGCCGTACGGTAGGGGCTATAGCCCGTTTAAAAATGCTGAAAAACGAGGTTGAAAAAAAAAATCAAAATTTCAAAAAAACGATGGGCTATAACCCATGTTTTTTGAAATTTTGAATTTTTTAAAATCCTCAAAAATGATGAAAAACTGCGTGTTATAGTATGCCGTACGGTAGGGGCTATAGCCCATGTTTAAAAATGATGAAAAACGAGGTTTAATTCTTTTTCAAAATTTAAAAAAAACGATGGGCTATAACCCATGTTTTTTGAAAATTAGATTTTTTTTTAAATCCTCAAAAATGATGAAAAACGGCGTGTTATAGTATGCCGTACGGTAGGGGCTATAGCCCATGTTTAAAAATGATGAAAAACAAGGTTGAAAAAAAAATCAAAATTTAAAAAAAAACGATGGGCTATAACCCATGTTTTTTTGAAATTTTGAATTTTTTTTAAATCCTCAAAAATGATGAAAAACGGCGTGTTATAGTATGCCGTACGGTAGGGGCTATAGCCCATGTCTAAAAATGATGAAAAACGAGGTTGAAAAAAAAATCAAATTTCAAAAAAACGATGGGCTATAACCCATGTTTTTTGAAATTTTGAATTTTTTTAAAATCCTCAAAAATGATGAAAAACTGCGTGTTATAGTATGCCGTACGGTAGGGGCTATAGCCCATGTTTAAAAATGATGAAAAACGAGGTTTAATTCTTTTTCAAAATTTAAAAAAAACGATGGGCTATAACCCATGTTTTTTGAAAATTAGATTTTTTTTTAATCCTCAAAAATGATGAAAAACGGCGTGTTATAGTATGCCGTACGGTAGGGGCTATAGCCCATGTTTAAAAATGATGAAAAACGAGGTTTAATTCTTTTTCAAAATTAAAAAAAAACGATGGGCTATAACCCATGTTTTTTGAAAATTAGATTTTTTTTAAATCCTCAAAAATGATGAAAAACGGCGTGTTATAGTATGCCGTACGGTAGGGGCTATAGCCCATGTTTAAAAATGATGAAAAACGAGGTTGAAAAAAAAATCAAAATTTAAAAAAAACGATGGGCTATAACCCATGTTTTTTGAAATTTTGAATTTTTTTTAAATCCTCAAAAATGATGAAAAACGGCGTGTTATAGTATGCCGTACGGTAGGGGCTATAGCCCATGTTTAAAATTATGAAAAACGAGGTTTAATTTTTTTTCAAATTTTCAAAAAAACGATGGGCTATAACCCATGTTTTTTGAAATTTTGAATTTTTTTTAAATCCTCAAAATGATGAAAAACGGCGTGTTATAGTATGCCGTACGGTAGGGGCTATAGCCCATGTTTAAAAATGATGAAAAACGAGGTTAATTTTTTTTTCAAAATAAAAAAAAAACGATGGGCTATAACCCATGTTTTTTTAAATTTTGAATTTTTTTAAAATCCTCAAAAATGATGAAAAACGGCGTGTTATAGTATGCCGTACGGTAGGGGCTATAGCCCATGTTTAAAAATGATGAAAAACGAGGTTTAACATTTTTCAAAATTTCAAAAAAACGATGGGCTATAACCCATGTTTTTTGAAAATTTGATTTTTTTTTAAATCCTCAAAAATGATGAAAAACGGCGTGTTATAGTATGCCGTACGGTAGGGGCTATAGCCCATGTTTAAAAATGATGAAAAACGAGGTTGAAAAAAAAATCAAAATTTAAAAAAAATGATGGGCTATAACCCATGTTTTTTGAAATTTTGAATTTTTTTAAAATCCTCAAAAATGATGAAAAACGGCGTGTTATAGTATGCCGTACGGTAGGGGCTATAGCCCATGTTTAAAAATGATGAAAAACGAGGTTTAATTTTTTTCAAAATTTCAAAAAAACGATGGGCTATAACCCATGTTTTTGAAATTTTGAATTTTTTTAAAATCCTCAAAAATGATGAAAAACAGCGTGTTATAGTATGCCGTACGGTAGGGGCTATAGCCAATGTTTAAAAATGATGAAAAACGAGGTTTAATTTTTTTCAAAATTTCAAAAAAACGATGGGCTATATAACCCATGTTTTTGAAATTTTGAATTTTTTTAAAATCCTCAAAAATGATGAAAAACGGCGTGTTATAGTATGCCGTACGGTAGGGGCTATAGCCCATGTTTAAAAATGATGAAAAACGAGGTTTAACATTTTTTCAAAATTTCAAAAAAACGATGGGCTATAACCCATGTTTTTTGAAAATTTGATTTTTTTTTAAATCCTCAAAAATGATGAAAAACGGCGTGTTATAGTATGCCGTACGGTAGGGGCTATAGCCCATGTTTAAAAATGATGAAAAACGAGGTTGAAAAAAAAATCAAAATTTAAAAAAAATGATGGGCTATAACCCATGTTTTTTGAAATTTTGAATTTTTTTTAAATCCTCAAAATGATGAAAAACGGCGTGTTATAGTATGCCGTACGGTAGGGGCTATAGCCCATGTTTAAAAATGATGAAAAACGAGGTTTAATTTTTTTCAAAATTTCAAAAAAACGATGGGCTATAACCCATGTTTTTTGAAATTTTGAATTTTTTTAAAATCCTCAAAAATGATGAAAAACAGCGTGTTATAGTATGCCGTACGGTAGGGGCTATAGCCAATGTTTAAAATGATGAAAAACGAGGTTAAATTTTTTTTCAAAATTTCAAAAAAACGATGGGCTATATAACCCATGTTTTTGAAATTTTGAATTTTTTTTAAATCCTCAAAAATGATGAAAAATGGCGTGTTATAGTATGCCGTACGGTAGGGGCTATAGCCCATGTTTAAAAATGATGAAAAACGAGGTTGAAAAAAAAATCTAAATTAAAAAAAAACGATGGGCTATAACCCATGTTTTTTGAAATTTCGAATTTTTTTAAAATCCTCAAAAATGATGAAAAACTGTGTGTTATAGTATGCCGTACGGTAGGGGCTATAGCCCATGTTTAAAAATGATGAAAAACGAGGTTTAATTCTTTTTCAAAATTAAAAAAAAACGATGGGCTATAACCCATGTTTTTTGAAAATTAGATTTTTTTTTTAATCCTCAAAAATGATGAAAAACGGCGTGTTATAGTATGCCGTACGGTAGGGGCTATAGCCCATGTTTAAAAATGATGAAAAACGAGGTTGAAAAAAAAAATCAAAATTAAAAAAAAACGATGGGCTATAACCCATGTTTTTTGAAATTTTGAATTTTTTTAAAATCCTCAAAAATGATGAAAAACTGCGTGTTATAGTATGCCGTACGGTAGGGGCTATAGCCCATGTTTAAAAATGATGAAAAACGAGGTTTAATTCTTTTTCAAAATTTAAAAAAAACGATGGGCTATAACCCATGTTTTTTGAAAATTAGATTTTTTTTTAAATCCTCAAAAATGATGAAAAACGGCGTGTTATAGTATGCCGTACGGTAGGGGCTATAGCCCATGTTTAAAAATGATGAAAAACGAGGTTGAAAAAAAAAATCTAAATTTCAAAAAAACGATGGGCTATAACCCATGTTTTTTGAAATTTTGAATTTTTTTAAAATCCTCAAAAATGATGAAAAACTGCGTGTTATAGTATGCCGTACGGTAGGGGCTATAGCCCATGTTTAAAAATGATGAAAAACGAGGTTTAATTCTTTTTCAAAATTTAAAAAAAACGATGGGCTATAACCCATGTTTTTTGAAAATTAGATTTTTTTTTAAATCCTCAAAAATGATGAAAAACGGCGTGTTATAGTATGCCGTACGGTAGGGGCTATAGCCCATGTTTAAAAATGATGAAAAACGAGGTTGAAAAAAAAATAGAAATTTCAAAAAAACGATGGGCTATAACCCATGTTTTTTGAAATTTTGAAATTTTTTTAAATCCTCAAAAATGATGAAAAACTGCGTGTTATAGTATGCCGTACGGTAGGGGCTATAGCCCATGTTTAAAAATGATGAAAAACGAGGTTTAATTCTTTTTCAAAATTTAAAAAAAACGATGGGCTATAACCCATGTTTTTTGAAAATTAGATTTTTTTTTAAATCCTCAAAAATGATGAAAAACGGCGTGTTATAGTATGCCGTACGGTAGGGGCTATAGCCCATGTTTAAAAATGATGAAAAACGAGGTTGAAAAAAAAAATCAAAATTTCAAAAAAACGATGGGCTATAACCAATGTTTTTTGAAATTTTGAATTTTTTTAAAATCCTCAAAAATGATGAAAAACTGCGTGTTATAGTATGCCGTATGGTAGGGGCTATAGCCCATGTTTAAAAATGATGAAAAACGAGGTTTAATTCTTTTTCAAAATTAAAAAAAAACGATGGGCTATAACCCATGTTTTTTGAAAATTAGATTTTTTTTTAAATCCTCAAAAATGATGAAAAACGGCGTGTTATAGTATGCCGTACGGTAGGGGCTATAGCCCATGTTTAAAAATGATGAAAAACGAGGTTGAAAAAAAAAATCAAAATTTCAAAAAAACGATGGGCTATAACCCATGTTTTTTGAAATTTTGAATTTTTTTAAAATCCTCAAAAATGATGAAAAACTGCGTGTTATAGTATGCCGTACGGTAGGGGCTATAGCCCATGTTTAAAAATGATGAAAAACGAGGTTTAATTCTTTTTCAAAATTTAAAAAAAACGATGGGCTATAACCCATGTTTTTTGAAAATTAGATTTTTTTTTAAATCCTCAAAAATGATGAAAAACGGCGTGTTATAGTATGCCGTACGGTAGGGGCTATAGCCCATGTTTAAAAATGATGAAAAACGAGGTTGAAAAAAAAAATCAAAATTTCAAAAAAACGATGGGCTATAACCCATGTTTTTTGAAATTTTGAATTTTTTTAAAATCCTCAAAAATGATGAAAAACTGCGTGTTATAGTATGCCGTACGGTAGGGGCTATAGCCCATGTTTAAAAATGATGAAAAACGAGGTTTAATTCTTTTTCAAAATTAAAAAAAAACGATGGGCTATAACCCATGTTTTTTGAAAATTAGATTTTTTTAAAAATCCTCAAAAATGATGAAAAACGGCGTGTTATAGTATGCCGTACGGTAGGGGCTATAGCCCATGTTTAAAAATGATGAAAAACGAGGTTGAAAAAAAAATCAAAATTTCAAAAAAACGATGGGCTATAACCCATGTTTTTTTAAATTTTGAATTTTTTTAAAATCCTCAAAAATGATGAAAAACGGCGTGTTATAGTATGCCGTACGGTAGGGGCTATAGCCCATGTTTAAAAATTATGAAAAACGAGGTTTAATTTTTTTTCAAAATTTCAAAAAAACGATGGGCTATAACCCATGTTTTTTGAAATTTTGAATTTTTTTAAAATCCTCAAAAATGATGAAAAACGGCGTGTTATAGTATGCCGTACGGTAGGGGCTATAGCCCATGTTTAAAAATGATGAAAAACGAGGTTTAACATTTTTTCAAATTTTCAAAAAAACGATGGGCTATAACCCATGTTTTTTGAAAATTTTAATTTTTTTTAAATCCTCAAAAATGATGAAAAAACGGCGTGTTATAGTATGCCATACAGTAGGGGCTATAGCCCATGTTTAAAAATGATGAAAAACGAGGTTGAAAAAAAATCTAAATTAAAAAAAAAACGATGGGCTATAACCCATGTTTTTTGAATTTTTGAATTTTTTAAAATCCTCAAAAATGATGAAAAACGGCGTGTTATAGTATGCCGTACGGTAGGGGCTATAGCCCATGTTTAAAAATGATGAAAAACGAGGTTTAATTCTTTTTCAAAATTTAAAAGAAACGATGGGCTATAACCCATGTTTTTTGAAAATTAGATTTTTTTTTAAATCCTCAAAAATGATGAAAAACGGCGTGTTATAGTATGCCGTACGGTAGGGGCTATAGCCCATGTTTAAAAATGATGAAAAACGAGGTTGAAAAAAAAAATCTAAATTTAAAAGAAAAGATGGGCTATAACCCATGTTTTTTGAAATTTTGAATTTTTTTAAAATCCTCAAAAATGATGAAAAACTGCGTGTTATAGTATGCCGTACGGTAGGGGCTATAGCCCATGTTTAAAAATGATGAAAAACGAGGTTTAATTCTTTTTCAAATTTTAAAAAAAACGATGGGCTATAACCCATGTTTTTTGAAAATTAGATTTTTTTTTAAATCCTCAAAAATGATGAAAAACGGCGTGTTATAGTATGCCGTACGGTAGGGGCTATAGCCCATGTTTAAAAATGATGAAAAACGAGGTTGAAAAAAAAAATCAAAATTTCAAAAAAACGATGGGCTATAACCCATGTTTTTTGAAATTTTGAATTTTTTTAAAATCCTCAAAAATGATGAAAAACTGCGTGTTATAGTATGCCGTACGGTAGGGGCTATAGCCCATGTTTAAAAATGATGAAAAACGAGGTTTAATTCTTTTTCAAAATTTAAAAAAACGATGGGCTATAACACATGTTTTTTGAAAATTTGAATTTTTTTTAAATCCTCAAAAATGATGAAAAACGGCGTGTTATAGTATGCCGTACGGTAGGGGCTATAGCCCATGTTTAAAAATGATGAAAAACGAGGTTGAAAAAAAAATCTAAATTAAAAGAAAACGATGGGCTATAACCCATGTTTTTTGAAATTTTGAATTTTTTTTAAATCCTCAAAAATGATGAAAAACGGCGTGTTATAGTATGCCGTACGGTAGGGGCTATAGCCCATGTTTAAAAATGATGAAAAACGAGGTTTAATTTTTTTTCAAAATTTCAAAAAAACGATGGGCTATAACCCATGTTTTTTGAAATTTTGAATTTTTTTAAAATCCTCAAAAATGATGAAAAACTGCGTGTTATAGTATGCCGTACGGTAGGGGCTATAGCCCATGTTTAAAAATGATGAAAAACGAGGTTTAATTCTTTTTCAAAATTTAAAAAAAACGATGGGCTATAACCCATGTTTTTTGAAAATTAGATTTTTTTTAAATCCTCAAAAATGATGAAAAACGGCGTGTTATAGTATGCCGTACGGTAGGGGCTATAGCCCATGTTTAAAAATGATGAAAAACGAGGTTTAACATTTTTTCAAATTTTCAAAAAAACGATGGGCTATAACCCATGTTTTTTGAAAATTTGAATTTTTTTTAAATCCTCAAAAATGATGAAAAACGGCGTGTTATAGTATGCCATACAGTAGGGGCTATAGCCCATGTTTAAAAATGATGGAAAACGAGGTTGAAAAAAAATCAAAAAAAAAAAAAAAACGATGGGCTATAACCCATGTTTTTTGAAATTTTGAATTTTTTTAAAATCCTCAAAAATGATGAAAAACGGCGTGTTATAGTATGCCGTACGGTAGGGGCTATAGCCCATGTTTAAAAATGATGAAAAACGAGGTTAATTTTTTTTCAAAATTTAAAAAAAACGATGGGCTATAACCCATGTTTTTTGAAATTTTGAATTTTTTTTAAATCCTCAAAAATGATGAAAAACGGCGTGTTATAGTATGCCGTACGGTAGGGGCTATAGCCCATGTTTAAAAATGATGAAAAACGAGGTTAATTTTTTTCAAAATTTCAAAAAAACGATGGGCTATAACCCATGTTTTTTGAAATTTTGAATTTTTTTTAAATCCTCAAAAATGTAGAAAAACGGCGTGTTATAGTATGCCGTACGGTAGGGGCTATAGCCCATGTTTAAAAATGATGAAAAACGAGGTTGAAAAAAAAATCTAAATTAAAAGAAAACGATGGGCTATAACCCATGTTTTTTGAAATTTTGAATTTTTTTAAAATCCTCAAAAATGATGAAAAACGGCGTGTTATAGTATGCCGTACGGTAGGGGCTATAGCCCATGTTTAAAAATGATGAAAAACGAGGTTTAATTTTTTTTCAAAATTTCAAAAAAACGATGGGCTATAACCCATGTTTTTTGAAATTTTGAATTTTTTTAAAATCCTCAAAAATGATGAAAAACTGCGTGTTATAGTATGCCGTACGGTAGGGGCTATAGCCCATGTTTAAAAATGATGAAAAACGAGGTTTAATTCTTTTTCAAAATTTAAAAAAAACGATGGGCTATAACCCATGTTTTTTGAAAATTAGATTTTTTTTTAAATCCTCAAAAATGATGAAAAACGGCGTGTTATAGTATGCCGTACGGTAGGGGCTATAGCCCATGTTTAAAAATGATGAAAAACGAGGTTTAACATTTTTTCAAATTTTCAAAAAAACGATGGGCTATAACCCATGTTTTTTGAAAATTTGAATTTTTTTTAAATCCTCAAAAATGATGAAAAACGGCGTGTTATAGTATGCCATACAGTAGGGGCTATAGCCCATGTTTAAAAATGATGAAAAACGAGGTTGAAAAAAAATCAAAAAAAAAAAAAAAACGATGGGCTATAACCCATGTTTTTTGAAATTTTGAATTTTTTTAAAATCCTCAAAAATGATGAAAAACTGCGTGTTATAGTATGCCGTACGGTAGGGGCTATAGCCCATGTTTAAAAATGATGAAAAACGAGGTTTAATTCTTTTTCAAAATTTAAAAAAAACGATGGGCTATAACCCATGTTTTTTGAAAATTAGATTTTTTTTTAAATCCTCAAAAATGATGAAAAACGGCGTGTTATAGTATGCCGTACGGTAGGGGCTATAGCCCATGTTTAAAAATGATGAAAAACGAGGTTTAACATTTTTTCAAATTTTCAAAAAAACGATGGGCTATAACCCATGTTTTTTGAAAATTTGAATTTTTTTTAAATCCTCAAAAATGATGAAAAACGGCGTGTTATAGTATGCCATACAGTAGGGGCTATAGCCCATGTTTAAAAATGATGAAAAACGAGGTTGAAAAAAAATCAAAAAAAAAAAAAAAACGATGGGCTATAACCCATGTTTTTTGAAATTTTGAATTTTTTTAAAATCCTCAAAAATGATGAAAAACGGCGTGTTATAGTATGCCGTACGGTAGGGGCTATAGCCCATGTTTAAAAATGATGAAAAACGAGGTTAATTTTTTTTCAAAATTTAAAAAAAACGATGGGCTATAACCCATGTTTTTTGAAATTTTGAATTTTTTTTAAATCCTCAAAAATGATGAAAAACGGCGTGTTATAGTATGCCGTACGGTAGGGGCTATAGCCCATGTTTAAAAATGATGAAAAACGAGGTTAATTTTTTTCAAAATTTCAAAAAAACGATGGGCTATAACCCATGTTTTTTTAAATTTTGAATTTTTTTTAAATCCTCAAAAATGTAGAAAAACGGCGTGTTATAGTATGCCGTACGGTAGGGGCTATAGCCCATGTTTAAAAATGATGAAAAACGAGGTTGAAAAAAAAATCAAAATTTCAAAAAAACGATGGGCTATAACCCATGTTTTTTGAAATTTTGAATTTTTTTAAAATCCTCAAAAATGATGAAAAACGGCGTGTTATAGTATGCCGTACGGTAGGGGCTATAGCCCATGTTTAAAAATGATGAAAAACGAGGTTTAATTTTTTTTCAAAATTTCAAAAAAACGATGGGCTATAACCCATGTTTTTTGAAATTTTGAAATTTTTTTAAATCCTCAAAAATGATGAAAAACGGCGTGTTATAGTATGCCGTACGGTAGGGGCTATAGCCCATGTCTAAAAATGATGAAAAACGAGGTAATTTTTTTTTTCAAAATTAAAAAAAAACGATGGGCTATAACCCATGTTTTTTGAAATTTTGATTTTTTTAAAAATCCTCAAAAATGATGAAAAACGGCGTGTTATAGTATGCCGTACGGTAGGGGCTATAGCCCATGTTTAAAAATGATGAAAAACGAGGTTGAAAAAAAAAATCAAAATTAAAAAAAAACGATGGGCTATAACCCATATTTTTTGAAATTTTGAATTTTTTTAAAATCCTCAAAAATGATGAAAAACGGCGTGTTATAGTATGCCGTACGGTAGGGGCTATAGCCCATGTTTAAAAATGATGAAAAACGAGGTTTAATTTTTTTTCAAAATTTCAAAACAACGATGGGCTATAACCCATGTTTTTTGAAATTTTGAATTTTTTTTAAATCCTCAAAAATGATGAAAAACGGCGTGTTATAGTATGCCGTACGGTAGGGGCTATAGCCCATGTTTAAAAATGATGAAAAACGAGGTTTAATTTTTTTTCAAAATTTCAAAAAAACGATGGGCTATAACCCATGTTTTTTTAAATTTTGAATTTTTTTAAAATCCTCAAAAATGATGAAAAACGGCGTGTTATAGTATGCCGTACGGTAGGGGCTATAGCCCATGTTTAAAAATGATGAAAAACGAGGTTTAACATTTTTTCAAAATTTCAAAAAAACGATGGGCTATAACCCATGTTTTTTGAAAATTTGATTTTTTTTTAAATCCTCAAAAATGATGAAAAACGGCGTGTTATAGTATGCCGTACGGTAGGGGCTATAGCCCATGTTTAAAAATGATGAAAAACGAGGTTTAATTCTTTTTCAAAATTTTAAAAAAACGATGGGCTATAACCCATGTTTTTTGAAAATTAGATTTTTTTTTAAATCCTCAAAAATGATGAAAAACGGCGTGTTATAGTATGCCGTACGGTAGGGGCTATAGCCCATGTTTAAAAATGATGAAAAACGAGGTTGAAAAAAAAAATCAAAATTTCAAAAAAACGATGGGCTATAACCCATGTTTTTTGAAATTTTGAATTTTTTTTAAATCCTCAAAAATGATGAAAAACTGCGTGTTATAGTATGCCGTACGGTAGGGGCTATAGCCCATGTTTAAAAATGATGAAAAACGAGGTTTAATTCTTTTTCAAAATTTAAAAAAAACGATGGGCTATAACCCATGTTTTTTGAAAATTAGATTTTTTTTTAAATCCTCAAAAATGATGAAAAACGGCGTGTTATAGTATGCCGTACGGTAGGGGCTATAGCCCATGTTTAAAAATGATGAAAAACGAGGTTGAAAAAAAAATCAAAATTTCAAAAAAACGATGGGCTATAACCCATGTTTTTTGAAATTTTGAATTTTTTTAAATCCTCAAAAATGATGAAAAACGGCGTGTTATAGTATGCCGTACGGTAGGGGCTATAGCCCATGTTTAAAAATGATGAAAAATGAGGTTTAATTTTTTTTTTAATTTAAAAAAAGATGGGTTATAACCCATGTTTTTTGAAATTTTGATTTTTTTCAAATCCTCAAAAATGATGAAAAACGGCGTGTTATAGTATGCCGTACGGTAGGGGCTATAGCCCATGTTTAAAAATGATGAAAAACGAGGTTTAAATTTTTTTCAAAATTTCAAAAAAACGATGGGCTATAACCCATGTTTTTTGAAATTTTGAATTTTTTAAAAATCCTCAAAAATGATGAAAAACGGCGTGTTATAGTATGCCGTACGGTAGGGGCTATAGCCCATGTTTAAAAATGATGAAAAACGAGGTTGAAAAAAAAATCAAAATTTCAAAAAAAACGATGGGCTATATAACCCATGTTTTTTGAAATTTTGAATTTTTTTAAAATCCTCAAAAATGATGAAAAACGGCGTGTTATAGTATGCCGTACGGTAGGGGCTATAGCCCATGTTTAAAATGATGAAAAACGAGGTAATTTTTTTTCAAAATTTCAAAAAAACGATGGGTTATAACCCATGTTTTTTGAAATTTTGAATTTTTTTAAAATCCTCAAAAATGATGAAAAACGGCGTGTTATAGTATGCCGTACGGTAGGGGCTATAGCCCATGTTTAAAAATGATGAAAAACGAGGTTGAAAAAAAAATCTAAATTTCAAAAAAACGATGGGCTATAACCCATGTTTTTTGAAATTTTGAAATTTTTTAAAATCCTCAAAAATGATGAAAAACGGCGTGTTATAGTATGCCGTACGGTAGGGGCTATAGCCCATGTTTAAAAATGATGAAAAACGAGGTTAATTTTTTTTCAAAATTTCAAAAAAACGATGGGCTATAACCCATGTTTTTTTAAATTAAAAAAAAAAAAAAAATCCTCAAAAATGATGAAAAACGGCGTGTTATAGTATGCCGTACGGTAGGGGCTATAGCCCATGTTTAAAAATGATGAAAAACGAGGTTAATTTTTTTTCAAAATTTAAAAAAAACGATGGGCTATAACCCATGTTTTTTGAAATTTTTTTTTTTTTTTAAATCCTCAAAAATGATGAAAAACGGCGTGTTATAGTATGCCGTACGGTAGGGGCTATAGCCCATGTTTAAAAATGATGAAAAACGAGGTTAATTTTTTTCAAAATTTCAAAAAAAACGATGGGCTATAACCCATGTTTTTTGAAATTTTGAATTTTTTTAAAATCCTCAAAAATGTAGAAAAACGGCGTGTTATAGTATGCCGTACGGTAGGGGCTATAGCCCATGTTTAAAAATGATGAAAAACGAGGTTGAAAAAAAAATCAAAATTTCAAAAAAACGATGGGCTATAACCCATGTTTTTTGAAATTTTGAATTTTTTTAAAATCCTCAAAAATGATGAAAAACGGCGTGTTATAGCATGCCGTACGGTAGGGGCTATAGCCCATGTTTAAAAATGATGAAAAACGAGGTTTAATTTTTTTTCAAAATTTCAAAAAAAACGATGGGCTATAACCCATGTTTTTTGAAATTTTGAAAAAAAATTAAATCCTCAAAAATGATGAAAAACGGCGTGTTATAGTATGCCGTACGGTAGGGGCTATAGCCCATGTCTAAAAATGATGAAAAACGAGGTTAATTTTTTTTTCAAAATTAAAAAAAAAACGATGGGCTATAACCCATGTTTTTTGAAATTTTGATTTTTTAAAAAATCCTCAAAAATGATGAAAAACGGCGTGTTATAGTATGCCGTACGGTAGGGGCTATAGCCCATGTTTAAAAATGATGAAAAACGAGGTTGAAAAAAAAATCAAAATTTCAAAAAAACGATGGGCTATAACCCATATTTTTTGAAATTTGTTTAAAATCCTCAAAAATGATGAAAAACGGCGTGTTATAGTATGCCGTACGGTAGGGGCTATAGCCCATGTTTAAAAATGATGAAAAACGAGGTTGAAAAAAAAATCAAAATTAAAAAAAAACGATGGGCTATAACCCATGTTTTTTGAAATTTTGATTTTTTTAAAAATCCTCAAAAATGATGAAAAACGGCGTGTTATAGTATGCCGTACGGTAGGGGCTATAGCCCATGTTTAAAAATGATGAAAAACGAGGTTAATTTTTTTCAAAATTTCAAAAAAAACGATGGGCTATAACCCATGTTTTTTGAAATTTTGAATTTTTTTTAAATCCTCAAAAATGATGAAAAACGGCGTGTTATAGTATGCCGTACGGTAGGGGCTATAGCCCATGTTTAAAAATGATGAAAAACGAGGTTTAATTTTTTTTTCAAAATTTCAAAAAAACGATGGGCTATAACCCATGTTTTTTGAAATTTTGATTTTTTTAAAAATCCTCAAAAATGATGAAAAACGGCGTGTTATAGTATGCCGTACGGTAGGGGCTATAGCCCATGTTTAAAAATGATGAAAAACGAGGTTGAAAAAAAAATCAAAATTTCAAAAAAACGATGGGCTATAACCCATATTTTTTGAAATTTTGAATTTTTTTTAAATCCTCAAAAATGATGAAAAACGGCGTGTTATAGTATGCCGTACGGTAGGGGCTATAGCCCATGTTTAAAAATGATGAAAAACGAGGTTGAAAAAAAAATCAAAATTTCAAAAAAACGATGGGCTATAACCCATGTTTTTTGAAATTTTGAATTTTTTTAAAATCCTCAAAAATGATGAAAAACGGCGTGTTATAGTATGCCGTACGGTAGGGGCTATAGCCCATGTTTAAAAATGATGAAAAACGAGGTTTAATTTTTTTTCAAAATTAAAAAAAAACTATGGGCTATAACCCATGTTTTTTGAAATTTTGAAAAAAAATTTAATCCTCAAAAATGATGAAAAACGGCGTGTTATAGTATGCCGTACGGTAGGGGCTATAGCCCATGTTTAAAAATGATGAAAAACGAGGTTTAAATTTTTTTCAAAATTTCAAAAAAACGATGGGCTATAACCCATGTTTTTAGAAAATTTGAATTTTTTTTTAATCCTCAAAAATGATGAAAAACGGCGTGTTATAGTATGCCGTACGGTAGGGGCTATAGCCCATGTTTAAAAATGATGAAAAACGAGGTTGAAAAAAAAATCTAAATTTCAAAAAAACGATGGGCTATAACCCATGTTTTTTTAAATTTTGAATTTTTTTAAAATCCTCAAAAATGATGAAAAACGGCGTGTTATAGTATGCCGTACGGTAGGGGCTATAGCCCATGTTTAAAAATGATGAAAAACGAGGTTTAATTTTTTTTCAAAATTTCAAAAAAACGATGGGCTATAACCCATGTTTTTTGAAATTTTGATTTTTTAAAAAATCCTCAAAAATGATGAAAAACGGCGTGTTATAGTATGCCGTACGGTAGGGGCTATAGCCCATGTTTAAAAATGATGAAAAACGAGGTTTAATTTTTTTTCAAAATTTAAAAAAAACTATGGGCTATAACCCATGTTTTTTGAAATGTTGACATTTTTTTAAATCCTCAAAAATGATGAAAAACGGCGTGTTATAGTATGCCGTACGGTAGGGGCTATAGCCCATGTTTAAAAATGATGAAAAACGAGGTTGAAAAAAAAATCAAAATTTCAAAAAAAACGATGGGCTATAACCCATATTTTTTGAAATTTTGAAATTTTTTAAAATCCTCAAAAATGATGAAAAACGGCGTGTTATAGTATGCCGTACGGTAGGGGCTATAGCCCATGTTTAAAAATGATGAAAAACGAGGTATAATTTTTTTTCAAATTTCAAAAAAACGATGGGCTATAACCCATGTTTTTTTTTTTTTTTTTTTTTTTAAATCCTCAAAAATGATGAAAAACGGCGTGTTATAGTATGCCGTACGGTAGGGGCTATAGCCCAAGTTTAAAAATGATGAAAAACGAGGTTTAAATTTTTTTCAAAATTTCAAAAAAACGATGGGCTATAACCCATGTTTTTAGAAAATTTGAACTTTTTTTTTAATCCTCAAAAATGATGAAAAACGGCGTGTTATAGTATGCCGTACGGTAGGGGCTATAGCCCATGTTTAAAAATGACGAAAAACAAGGTTTAAATTCTTTTCAAAATTTCAAAAAAACGATGGGCTATAACCCATGTTTTTTGATTATTTTTTTTTATTTTTTTAATCCTCAAAAATTATGAAAAACGGCGTGTTATAGTATGCCGTACGGTAGGGGCTATAGCCCATGTTTAAAAATGATGAAAAACGAGGTTGAAAAAAAAATCTAAATTTCAAAAAAACGATGGGCTATAACCCATGTTTTTTTAAATTTTGAATTTTTTAAAAATCCTCAAAAATGATGAAAAACGGCGTGTTATAGTATGCCGTACGGTAGGGGCTATAGCCCATGTTTAAAAATGATGAAAAACGAGGTTTAATTTTTTTTCAAAATTTCAAAAAAACGATGGGCTGTAACCCATGTTTTTTGAAATTTTGATTTTTTTTTTAATCCTCAAAAATGATGAAAAACGGCGTGTTATAGTATGCCGTACGGTAGGGGCTATAGCCCATGTTTAAAAATGATGAAAAACGAGGTTTAAAAAAAATTCAAAATTTCAAAAAAACTATGGGCTATAACCCATGTTTTTAGAAAATTTGATTTTTTTTTAAATCCTCAAAAATGATGAAAAACGGCGTGTTATAGTATGCCGTACGGTAGGGGCTATAGCCCATGTTTAAAAATGACGAAAAACGAGGTTTAAATTCTTTTCAAAATTTCAAAAAAACGATGGGCTATAACCCATGTTTTTTTTTTTTTTTTTTTTTTTTTATCCTCAAAAATTATGAAAAACGGCGTGTTATAGTATGCCGTACGGTAGGGGCTATAGCCCATGTTTAAAAATGACGAAAAACGAGGTTTAATTTTTTTTCAAAATTTCTAAAAAACGATGGGCTATAACCCATGTTTTTTGAAAATTTTAATTTTTTTCAAATCCTCAAAAATGATGAAAAACGGCGTGTTATAGTATGCCGTACGGTAGGGGCTATAGCCCATGTTTAAAAATGATGAAAAACGAGGTTTAAAAAAAAGTTCAAAAAAAAAAAAAAACGATGGGCTATAACCCATGTTTTTTTAAATTTAGATTTTTTTTTTAAATCCTCAAAAATGATGAAAAACGGCGTGTTATAGTATGCCGTACGGTAGGGGCTATAGCCCATGTTTAAAAATGATGAAAAACAAGGTTTAAATTTTTTTTCAAAATTTCAAAAAAACGATGGGCTATAACCCATGTTTTTTTTTTTTTTTTTTTTTTTTTATCCTCAAAAATTATGAAAAACGGCGTGTTATAGTATGCCGTACGGTAGGGGCTATAGCCCATGTTTAAAAATGACGAAAAACGAGGTTTAATTTTTTTTCAAAATTTCTAAAAAACGATGGGCTATAACCCATGTTTTTTGAAAATTTTAATTTTTTTCAAATCCTCAAAAATGATGAAAAACGGCGTGTTATAGTATGCCGTACGGTAGGGGCTATAGCCCATGTTTAAAAATGATGAAAAACGAGGTTTAAAAAAAAGTTCAAAAAAAAAAAAAAACGATGGGCTATAACCCATGTTTTTTTAAATTTAGATTTTTTTTTTAAATCCTCAAAAATGATGAAAAACGGCGTGTTATAGTATGCCGTACGGTAGGGGCTATAGCCCATGTTTAAAAATGATGAAAAACAAGGTTTAAATTTTTTTTCAAAATTTCAAAAAAACGATGGGCTATAACCCATGTTTTTTGAAATTTTGAAATTTTTTCAAATCCTCAAAAATGATGAAAAACGGCGTGTTATAGTATGCCGTACGGTAGGGGCTATAGCCCATGTTTAAAAATGATGAAAAACGAGGTTTAAAAAAAAATCAAAATTTCAAAAAAACGATGGGCTATAACCCATGTTTTTTGAAATTTTGAATTTTTTTAAAATCCTCAAAAATGATGAAAAACGGCGTGTTATAGTATGCCGTACGGTAGGGGCTATAGCCCATGTTTAAAAATGATGAAAAACGAGGTTTAATTTTTTTTCAAAATTTCAAAAAAACGATGGGCTATAACCCATGTTTTTTGAAATTAAAAAAAAAATTTAAATCCTCAAAAATGATGAAAAACGGCGTGTTATAGTATGCCGTACGGTAGGGGCTATAGCCCATGTTTAAAAATGATGAAAAACGAGGTTGAAAAAAAAATCAAAATTTCAAAAAAACGATGGGCTATAACCCATGTTTTTTGAAATTTTGAATTTTTTTAAAATCCTCAAAAATGATGAAAAACGGCGTGTTATAGTATGCCGTACGGTAGGGGCTATAGCCCATGTTTAAAAATGAGGTTTAATTTTTTTTCAAAATTTCAAAAAAACGATGGGCTATAACCCATGTTTTTTGAAATTTTGAAATTTTTTTAAATCCTCAAAAATGATGAAAAACGGCGTGTTATAGTATGCCGTACGGTAGGGGCTATAGCCCATGTCTAAAAATGATGAAAAACGAGGTAAATTTTTTTTTCAAAATTAAAAAAAAACGATGGGCTATAACCCATGTTTTTTGAAATTTTGATTTTTTTAAAAATCCTCAAAAATGATGAAAAACGGCGTGTTATAGTATGCCGTACGGTAGGGGCTATAGCCCATGTTTAAAAATGATGAAAAACGAGGTTGAAAAAAAAATCAAAATTAAAAAAAAACGATGGGCTATAACCCATATTTTTTGAAATTTTGAATTTTTTTAAAATCCTCAAAAATGATGAAAAACGGCGTGTTATAGTATGCCGTACGGTAGGGGCTATAGCCCATGTTTAAAAATGATGAAAAACGAGGTTTAATTTTTTTTCAAAATTTCAAAACAACGATGGGCTATAACCCATGTTTTTTGAAATTTTGAATTTTTTTTAAATCCTCAAAAATGATGAAAAACGGCGTGTTATAGTATGCCGTACGGTAGGGGCTATAGCCCATGTTTAAAAATGATGAAAAACGAGGTTTAATTTTTTTTCAAAATTTCAAAAAAACGATGGGCTATAACCCATGTTTTTTTAAATTTTGAATTTTTTTAAAATCCTCAAAAATGATGAAAAACGGCGTGTTATAGTATGCCGTACGGTAGGGGCTATAGCCCATGTTTAAAAATGATGAAAAACGAGGTTTAACATTTTTTCAAAATTTCAAAAAAACGATGGGCTATAACCCATGTTTTTTGAAAATTTGATTTTTTTTTAAATCCTCAAAAATGATGAAAAACGGCGTGTTATAGTATGCCGTACGGTAGGGGCTATAGCCCATGTTTAAAAATGATGAAAAACGAGGTTGAAAAAAAAATCAAAATTTAAAAAAAATGATGGGCTATAACCCATGTTTTTGAAAATTTGAATTTTTTTAAAATCCTCAAAAATGATGAAAAACGGCGTGTTATAGTATGCCGTACGGTAGGGGCTATAGCCCATGTTTAAAAATGATGAAAAACGAGGTTTAATTCTTTTTCAAAATTTAAAAAAAACGATGGGCTTATAACCCATGTTTTTTGAAAATTAGATTTTTTTTTAAATCCTCAAAAATGATGAAAAACGGCGTGTTATAGTGTGCCGTACGGTAGGGGCTATAGCCCATGTTTAAAAATGATGAAAAACGAGGTTGAAAAAAAAAAATCAAAATTTCAAAAAAACGATGGGCTATAACCCATGTTTTTGAAATTTTGAATTTTTTTTAAATCCTCAAAAATGATGAAAAACTGCGTGTTATAGTATGCCGTACGGTAGGGGCTATAGCCCATGTTTAAAAATGATGAAAAACGAGGTTTAATTCTTTTTCAAAATTTAAAAAAAACGATGGGCTATAACCCATGTTTTTTGAAAATTAGATTTTTTTTAAATCCTCAAAAATGATGAAAAACGGCGTGTTATAGTATGCCGTACGGTAGGGGCTATAGCCCATGTTTAAAAATGATGAAAAACGAGGTTGAAAAAAAAATCAAAATTTCAAAAAAACGATGGGCTATAACCCATGTTTTTTGAAATTTTGAATTTTTTTTAAATCCTCAAAAATGATGAAAAACGGCGTGTTATAGTATGCCGTACGGTAGGGGCTATAGCCCATGTTTAAAAATGATGAAAAATGAGGTTTAATTTTTTTTTTAATTTAAAAAAAGATGGGTTATAACCCATGTTTTTTGAAATTTTGATTTTTTTTCAAATCCTCAAAAATGATGAAAAACGGCGTGTTATAGTATGCCGTACGGTAGGGGCTATAGCCCATGTTTAAAAATGATGAAAAACGAGGTTTAAATTTTTTTCAAAATTTCAAAAAAACGATGGGCTATAACCCATGTTTTTTGAAATTTTGAATTTTTTAAAAATCCTCAAAAATGATGAAAAACGGCGTGTTATAGTATGCCGTACGGTAGGGGCTATAGCCCATGTTTAAAAATGATGAAAAACGAGGTTGAAAAAAAAATCTAAATTTCAAAAAAACGATGGGCTATATAACCCATGTTTTTTGAAATTTTGAATTTTTTTAAAATCCTCAAAAATGATGAAAAACGGCGTGTTATAGTATGCCGTACGGTAGGGGCTATAGCCCATGTTTAAAAATGATGAAAAACGAGGTAAATTTTTTTCAAAATTTCAAAAAAACGATGGGTTATAACCCATGTTTTTTGAAATTTTGAATTTTTTTAAAATCCTCAAAAATGATGAAAAACGGCGTGTTATAGTATGCCGTACGGTAGGGGCTATAGCCCATGTTTAAAAATGATGAAAAACGAGGTTGAAAAAAAAATCTAAATTTCAAAAAAACGATGGGCTATAACCCATGTTTTTTGAAATTTTGAATTTTTTTAAAATCCTCAAAAATGATGAAAAACGGCGTGTTATAGTATGCCGTACGGTAGGGGCTATAGCCCATGTTTAAAAATGATGAAAAACGAGGTTTAATTTTTTTTCAAAATTTCAAAAAAACGATGGGCTATAACCCATGTTTTTTTAAATTTAAAAAAAAAATTAAATCCTCAAAAATGATGAAAAACGGCGTGTTATAGTATGCCGTACGGTAGGGGCTATAGCCCATGTTTAAAAATGATGAAAAACGAGGTTAATTTTTTTTTCAAAATTTAAAAAAAACGATGGGCTATAACCCATGTTTTTTGAAATTTTGATTTTTTTTTAAATCCTCAAAAATGATGAAAAACGGCGTGTTATAGTATGCCGTACGGTAGGGGCTATAGCCCATGTTTAAAAATGATGAAAAACGAGGTTAATTTTTTTCAAAATTTCAAAAAAACGATGGGCTATAACCCATGTTTTTTGAAATTTTGAATTTTTTTAAAATCCTCAAAAATGTAGAAAAACGGCGTGTTATAGTATGCCGTACGGTAGGGGCTATAGCCCATGTTTAAAAATGATGAAAAACGAGGTTGAAAAAAAAATCAAAATTTCAAAAAAACGATGGGCTATAACCCATGTTTTTTGAAATTTTGAATTTTTTTAAAATCCTCAAAAATGATGAAAAACGGCGTGTTATAGCATGCCGTACGGTAGGGGCTATAGCCCATGTTTAAAAATGATGAAAAACGAGGTTTAATTTTTTTTCAAAATTTCAAAAAAACGATGGGCTATAACCCATGTTTTTTGAAATTTTGAAAAAAAATTAAATCCTCAAAAATGATGAAAAACGGCGTGTTATAGTATGCCGTACGGTAGGGGCTATAGCCCATGTCTAAAAATGATGAAAAACGAGGTTAATTTTTTTTTCAAAATTAAAAAAAACGATGGGCTATAACCCATGTTTTTTGAAATTTTGATTTTTTAAAAAATCCTCAAAAATGATGAAAAACGGCATGTTATAGTATGCCGTACGGTAGGGGCTATAGCCCATGTTTAAAAATGATGAAAAACGAGGTTGAAAAAAAAATCAAAATTTCAAAAAAACGATGGGCTATAACCCATATTTTTTGAAATTTTGAAATTTTTTAAAATCCTCAAAAATGATGAAAAACGGCGTGTTATAGTATGCCGTACGGTAGGGGCTATAGCCCATGTTTAAAAATGACGAAAAACAAGGTTTAAATTCTTTTCAAATTTTCAAAAAAACGATGGGCTATAACCCATGTTTTTTGATTTTTTTTTTTTTTTTTAATCCTCAAAAATTATGAAAAACGGCGTGTTATAGTATGCCGTACGGTAGGGGCTATAGCCCATGTTTAAAAATGATGAAAAACGAGGTTGAAAAAAAAATCTAAATTTCAAAAAAACGATGGGCTATAACCCATGTTTTTTTAAATTTTGAATTTTTTTAAAATCCTCAAAAATGATGAAAAACGGCGTGTTATAGTATGCCGTACGGTAGGGGCTATAGCCCATGTTTAAAAATGATGAAAAACGAGGTTTAATTTTTTTTCAAAATTTCAAAAAAACGATGGGCTATAACCCATGTTTTTTGAAATTTTGATTTTTTAAAAAATCCTCAAAAATGATGAAAAACGGCGTGTTATAGTATGCCGTACGGTAGGGGCTATAGCCCATGTTTAAAAATGATGAAAAACGAGGTTTAATTTTTTTTCAAAATTTCAAAAAAACTATGGGCTATAACCCATGTTTTTTGAAATGTTGACATTTTTTTAAATCCTCAAAAATGATGAAAAACGGCGTGTTATAGTATGCCGTACGGTAGGGGCTATAGCCCATGTTTAAAAATGATGAAAAACGAGGTTGAAAAAAAAATCAAAATTTCAAAAAAACGATGGGCTATAACCCATATTTTTTGAAATTTTGAAATTTTTTAAAATCCTCAAAAATGATGAAAAACGGCGTGTTATAGTATGCCGTACGGTAGGGGCTATAGCCCATGTTTAAAAATGATGAAAAACGAGGTATAATTTTTTTTCAAATTTCAAAAAAACGATGGGCTATAACCCATGTTTTTTTTTTTTTTTTTTTTTTTTTTAATCCTCAAAAATGATGAAAAACGGCGTGTTATAGTATGCCGTACGGTAGGGGCTATAGCCCAAGTTTAAAAATGATGAAAAACGAGGTTTAAATTTTTTTCAAAATTTCAAAAAAACGATGGCTATAACCCATGTTTTTAGAAAATTTGAATTTTTTTTTAATCCTCAAAAATGATGAAAAACGGCGTGTTATAGTATGCCGTACGGTAGGGGCTATAGCCCATGTTTAAAAATGACGAAAAACAAGGTTTAAATTCTTTTCAAAATTTCAAAAAAACGATGGGCTATAACCCATGTTTTTTGATTATATATATATTTTTTTTTAATCCTCAAAAATTATGAAAAACGGCGTGTTATAGTATGCCGTACGGTAGGGGCTATAGCCCATGTTTAAAAATGATGAAAAACGAGGTTGAAAAAAAAATCTAAATTTCAAAAAAACGATGGGCTATAACCCATGTTTTTTTAAATTTTGAATTTTTTTAAAATCCTCAAAAATGATGAAAAACGGCGTGTTATAGTATGCCGTACGGTAGGGGCTATAGCCCATGTTTAAAAATGATGAAAAACGAGGTTTAATTTTTTTTCAAAATTTCAAAAAAACGATGGGCTGTAACCCATGTTTTTTGAAATTTTGATTTTTTTTTTAATCCTCAAAAATGATGAAAAACGGCGTGTTATAGTATGCCGTACGGTAGGGGCTATAGCCCATGTTTAAAATGATGAAAAACGAGGTTTAAAAAAAATTCAAAATTTCAAAAAAACTATGGGCTATAACCCATGTTTTTAGAAAATTTGATTTTTTTTAAAATCCTCAAAAATGATGAAAAACGGCGTGTTATAGTATGCCGTACGGTAGGGGCTATAGCCCATGTTTAAAAATGACGAAAAACGAGGTTTAAATTCTTTTCAAAATTTCAAAAAAACGATGGGCTATAACCCATGTTTTTTTTTTTTTTTTTTTTTTTTTATCCTCAAAAATTATGAAAAAACGGCGTGTTATAGTATGCCGTACGGTAGGGGCTATAGCCCATGTTTAAAAATGACGAAAAACGAGGTTTAATTTTTTTTCAAAATTTCTAAAAAACGATGGGCTATAACCCATGTTTTTTGAAAATTTTAATTTTTTCAAATCCTCAAAAATGATGAAAAACGGCGTGTTATAGTATGCCGTACGGTAGGGGCTATAGCCCATGTTTAAAAATGATGAAAAACGAGGTTTAAAAAAAAGTTCAAAAAAAAAAAAAAACGATGGGCTATAACCCATGTTTTTTTAAATTTAGATTTTTTTTTTAAATCCTCAAAAATGATGAAAAACGGCGTGTTATAGTATGCCGTACGGTAGGGGCTATAGCCCATGTTTAAAAATGATGAAAAACGAGGTTTAAATTTTTTTTCAAAATTTCAAAAAAACGATGGGCTATAACCCATGTTTTTTGAATTTTTGAAATTTTTTCAAATCCTCAAAAATGATGAAAAACGGCGTGTTATAGTATGCCGTACGGTAGGGGCTATAGCCCATGTTTAAAAATGATGAAAAACGAGGTTTAAAAAAAATTCAAAATTTCAAAAAAACGATGGGCTATAACCCATGTTTTTTGAAATTTTGAATTTTTTTCAAATCCTCAAAAATGATGAAAAACGGCGTGTTATAGTATGCCGTACGGTAGGGGCTATAGCCCATGTTTAAAAATGATGAAAAACGAGGATAACATTTTTTCAAAAAAACGATGGGCTATAACCCATGTTTTTTGATTTTTTTTTTTTTTTTTTAATCCTCAAAAATGATGAAAAACGGCGTGTTATAGTATGCCATACGGTAGGGGATATAGCCCATGTTTAAAAATGATGAAAAACGAGGTTAATTTTTTTTTTTAATACAAAAAAAACGATGGGCTATAACCCATGTTTTTTGAATTTTTGAAAAAATTTTAAATCCTCAAAAATGATGAAAAACGCGTGTTATAGTATGCCGTACGGTAGGGGCTATAGCCCATGTTTAAAAATGATGAAAAACGAGGTTTAATTTTTTTTCAAAATTTCAAAAAACGATGGGCTATAACCCATGTTTTTTGAAAATTTGAAACTTTTTTAAAATCCTCAAAAATGATGAAAAACGGCGTGTTATAGTATGCCGTACGGTAGGGGCTATAGCCCATGTTTAAAAATGATGAAAAACGAGGTTTAAAAAAAATTCAAAAAAAAAAGAAAACGATGGGCTATAACCCATGTTTTTTTAAATTTTGATTTTTTTTTAAATCCTCAAAAATGATGAAAAACGGTGTGTTATAGTATGCCGTACGGTAGGGGCTATAGCCCATGTTTAAAAATGATGAAAAACGAGGTTAATTTTTTTTTCAAAATTTCAAAAAAACGATGGGCTGTAACCCATGTTTTTTGAAATTTTGATTTTTTTTTAAATCCTCAAAAATGATGAAAAACGGCGTGTTATAGTATGCCGTACGGTAGGGGCTATAGCCCATGTTTAAAAATGATGAAAAACGAGGTTTAAAAAAAATTCAAAATTTCAAAAAAACTATGGGCTATAACCCATGTTTTTAGAAAATTAGATTTTTTTTTAAATCCTCAAAAATGATGAAAAACGGCGTGTTATAGTATGCCGTACGGTAGGGGCTATAGCCCATGTTTAAAAATGACGAAAAACGAGGTTTAAATTCTTTTCAAAATTTCAAAAAAACGATGGGCTATAACCCATGTTTTTTTTTTTTTTTTTTTTTTTAAGGATTTGGATTTGAAAAAAATTAAAAATTATGGGTTATAGCCCATCGTTTTTTTGACTTGTTTTAGACGTCTATTTTTAGACGTTTTTTATCGCATTTTTAGACGCTCGTCTAATAGCCCATATCGTACGGCATACTGTAGCACGCCGTTTTTATTTTATTTTTGACGATTTGAAAAAAAAAGAAAAAAAAAAAACATGGGTTATAGCCCATCATTTTTTTAATTTTTGATTTATTTTTTTATCCTCGTTTTTCATCATTTTGACCATGGGCTATAGCCCATACCGTACGGCAAAAACGATGGGCTAAAAATGATGGGCTATAACCCATGTTTTTTTTTTTTTTTTTTTTTCAAATCCTCAAAAATGATGAAAAACGGCGTGCTATAGCCCATACCGTACGCCCGTACGGCATACTACAGCACGCCGTTTTTCATCATTTTTGAGGATTTAAAAAAAATGGGGAAAAAAAAAAAAACATGGGTTATAGCCCATCGTTTTTTTTTATTATTATTTTTTTTTTAATCCTCGTTTTTCATCATTTTTGACCATGGGCTATAGCCCATACCGTACGGCATACTATAGCACGCCGTTTTTCATCATTTTTGAGGATTTGAAAAAAATGGGAAGAAAAAAAAAACATGGGTTATAGCCCATCGTTTTTTGAATTTTTGAAAAAAGAATTATCCTCGTTTTTAATCATTTTTGACCATGGGCTATAGCCCATACCGTACGGCATACTATAGCACGCAGTTTTTCATCATTTTTGAGGATTTGAAAAAAATGAAAAACAAAAAAACATGGGTTTATAGCCCATAGTTTTTTTAATTTTTGATTTCTTTTTTATCCTTGTTTTTTATCATTTTTGAACATGGGCTATAGCCCATACCGTACGGCATACTATAGCACGCCGTTTTTCATCCTTTTTGAGGATTTGAAAAAAAAAAAAACATGGGTTATAGCCCATCGTTTTTTGATTTTTTGAAAAAAAAAATATCCTCGTTTTTAATCATTTTTGACCATGGGCTATAGCCCATACCAAAATATCCTCGTTTTTAATCATTTTTGACCATGGGCTATAGCCCATACCGTACGGCATACTATAGCACGCAGTTTTTCATAATTTTTGAGGATTTGAAAGAAAAAAAATAATAATTATGGGTTAGAGCCCATCTTGTATTTGATTAAAAAAAAATAGAATCCTCGTTTTTCATCATTCTTTTTTTAATACTCGTTTTTCATCATGGGCTATAGCCCATACCGTACGGCCTACTGTAGCACGCCGTTTTTCATAATTTTTGAGGATTTAAAAAAAAAAAAAAAAAATTATGGGTTAGAGCCCATCTTTTATTTGATTTAAAAAAAAAATAGAATCCTCGTTTTTCATCATTTTTGACCATCCCACTGAGCAAAAGCCGGCTATTAGACGTGCGTCTAAAAATGGGATAAAAAACGTCTAAAAATAGACGTCTAAAACACGTCTATCTTTAGACGTGTTTTAGACGTCTATTTTTAGACATTTTTAGACGCTCGTCTAATAGCCCATATCGTACGGCAGATTTGAAAAAAAATGAAAAAAACAAACAAAACATGGGTTATAGCCCATCGTTTTTTTAATTTTTGATTTCTTTTTTTATCCTCGTTTTTAGACGGCCCTTTAGACGAATATAATATAATAATTTTTGACCATGGGCCATAGCCCATACCGTACGGCATACTATAGCACGCCGTTTTTCATAATTTTTGAGGATTTGAAAAAAATGGGAAGAAAAAAAAAACATGGGTTATAGCCCCTCGTTTTTTGAAATTTTGATTATTTTTTTTTATTTTTTTTTTAAGATATTTTTTTGCGGCTTACGCCTTTTATTGATTTTTTTTTAAGGGATAGAAAGTAGGCTGACAGGAAACGGGAGAGAGATGGGGGGATGACATGCGGTAAAGGCCGTGTCGGGTCCGGGAGTCGAACCCGCGGCACACCGCGACTGGATCACCAGTCCGGTGCCCAGACCGTTACGCTACGGCCTGGGCCGAAATTTTGATTATTTTTTTAATCCTTTTTTTTTCATCATTTTTGACCATGGGCTATAGCCCATACCGTACAGCATACTGTAGCACGCTGTTTTTCATCATTTTTGAGCATCCCACTGAGCAAAAGCCGGCTATTAGACGTGCGTCTAAAAATGGGATAAAAAACGTCTCAAAATACACGTCTAAAACACGTCTATTTTTAGACGTCTATTTTTAGACGTGGAGAGAACGTCTGTTTCGGTAATACTATAGCACGCCGTTTTTCATCATTTTTGAGGATTTGAAAAAAATGAATAAAACGATGGGTTATAGCCCATCCTTTTTTGAATTAAAAAAAATAATATATATATATATATATATATATATCCTCGTTTTTTATCATTTTTGATGATGGGCTATAGCCCATATCATACGGCATACTATAGCACGCAGTCTTTCATCATTTTTGAGGATTTGAAAAAAATGAATAAAACGATGGGTTATAGCCCATACTTTTTTTAATTAAAAATATATATATATATATATATATATATATATATCCTCGTTTTTTATCATTTTTGATGATGGGCTATAGCCCATATCATACGGCATACTATAGCACGCAGTCTTTCATCATTTTTGAGGATTTGAAAAAAATGATTTTTTTGAATTTTTGAATTTTTTTTGGTCTAATAGACGTCTATATTCGTCTAAAGGGCCGTCTAAAAATGGGATAAAAAACGTCTAAAAATGAAAGTTTTGTAGATTAGATGTTGATTAGCGGTTGATTAGACGTCTATATATAGACCGTTTTTCATCATTTTTGAGGATTTGAAAAAAATGAAAAAAACAATGTGTTATAGCCCATCATTTGTTTCATTTTTTCATTTTTTTATCCTCCCCACTGAGCATTCTTTGGTCTAATAGACGTCTAATATTCGTCTAAAGGGCCGTCTAAAAATTGGGATAAACTCCATTCACACTTTTTATTATTCAGCTTACTGTGGAGACACATGCTGGAACGTTTTACTTTGAAATGTTTTGTAGTTTCTGAGTTATTTAACTTAAACGCCCAATGCATTCTCTATGGCAATAGCACAAACTTTGGCATGCTACTAGTCCTACATACTTAAACCTACCAACCCCATTCTAGCCTACTTAGGTTCATCTTACGGTGGACATGTTTGCCTGAAAAGGAATCTTTGAAAGGTGTCATAGTTTTAGAAATATAGTGCTTTCAAATTTGAGACTTTTAACATGGGGCTCAATGGCAGATTTTGGCATGTCAAAAAATCACTTTCACCTAGAAACTCCATTCACACTTTTTATTATTCAGCTTACTGTGGAGACACATGCTGGAACGTTTTACTTTGAAATGTTTTGTAGTTTCTGAGTTATTTAACTTAAACGCCCAATGCATTCTCTATGGCAATATAGCACACACTTTGGCATGCTACTAGTCCTACATACTTAAACCTACCAACCCCATTCTAGCCTACTTAGGTTCATCTTACGGTGGACATGTTAAGACACTGTGTCTTCAGGTTCTTCAGGTTGTGGGTTCAAATACAGACAAGGCTCAAGTCTAGCTGAATCATATAGTTCCAAACTTGGCAATAACACTTTTAATGCTTCTGAAGACAACGACATACTATAGACATAGTATACTAGAAGTATACTCAATGTAACATGATGAAAATGTAAATGCCAACACAATGAGTAGGGCACAGTAGGGAATTGAACCCTATCCCAGTAAACCAGGAGCTCCATGCCTGTGCCTTGTTTTGTCTTTTGTGTGTGTTTCTTTTGTAACTTCTGCTTCATCTCTCTCTTGGCTAAAGGGTCGGCTTGAAAAAGGTCAAAGACCTTTTGCCATTTCAGAATTATGTTTTAAGTTAAAGTGATTACGTGTGTGGGTGGAGCACAGGTTCTTTATTCCATTTCCTGAAAAGTAAACACTTTGGACATACATTTGTTTCGAAGCACCAATATGTTTTTAGATATTTTAGTCATGGCGCCATGTGAATGACCATAATTTGTCATGAAAATGTGGTCTCACTTCCTTCCTGGACTACAAGTCACACCTCCACATAGCCTCCTCCCTCTTAAAGGGGGAGTGCACCAAAGCATTAGGAATTCATTCTTTTCATTCATTCTTTTCATGGCCATATGGTACAAATTATGCTACTGTTATCTACTACAAATACTATTGACATTGAGTGACTGCAGTTTCCAGCTGTGAAATGTCCCTTTAAAAGTAATCCTGCCCAGTGGTTCTCAGAGTATGATCCGGGGACCCCCAGGGCAGGGGTCCTTGAGGGGGTTCCCTGCTAAATTAGTTGACTTTTTCACCACTATCTACGTTTATAATAGTAGCTAAAGCTATTAAAGTTGCTAACTACGTACATGTTCACAGACAACCGTATACTCCATATATGAAAGCGGCGATTTACCTTTTAGTAATTTACCTTTTAGCGTTGCTCTGGTTACTATGGAGAGCCTCCGTCCCCAACAGCTATGGGATTTTAAAATCCAGCTCCATTGATCCTCCATTATAACAGGATTTTCAAAGTGCTGTATCCATAGAGTAATAAAAGGATAGAGACCGAACCAGTGCGACTTCTCCCCGCCCCCTCCCCCCTTCCGAGCTATTAATTTCAGTGGAAGTTGCTCAGTGGTGTTTTGAAGCATCCGGAAGAACTGTCTACTTCCACATTTGACCACCAACAGTTGGTGGTCAAATGCGGAAGTGCAAACGAACGCTCAATGTTAAAGCCCAGCTGCACGGGGTTTCCTCGTCATGAAGCTTCTCTGTGGGCATGGCTGCATCTCTAAAGCTTTGAGCGCTGTCCATGGTGAGCAGTCGCACATCCCGGCGATCGTAAATAATTTGTGAGTTTGTATCGCATCGCTGAGCACATGTAACTGTTTGTAATGATAGCTAAGGGGTATGAACTACTGCTAACTATGACACACCAATAGCCCCCACCTCACTGAATAACCCGGAAATTAAACAAGGAGCGTGGAGTGAGAGCGGACGTGTGCCATACGTTACGTGTGCGGCAGTAATACAGTTTTAATATACCATCACAATCAGTTTAACCAATGTAAATCCATACACATTAGGTATTTGAAAATATCAGATCAACAAGCTCACAATGTTGTGAGCTTGTATATTTTCTTGAAAAAGAAAAAAAATTACAGTTTTGAATATTAAAAAACAAATTACAACAACAAAAGCCTGTATGCAGGCCCGTCGCACTCATGCGTTTTAGATCATGTAGGGGTTCTCAACATGAAAAACGTTTGAGAACCTCTGCATTATACTGTTCCTTGTGGATATATCTCTCTATAGGCCTACAGTAGTATAGAAAGAGTCCATCCATGCCTTATTTCCTTGATCAATCAAATCACTTTACGCATAATTACATTCAACCTATCTTCATGTACAAGTAGTAACTGGTACTAACAATATGCCTGATGATGTTACGCCACTGTGTTATGCAAGTGCATAACATAATATAAGATTATATACCTTCATTATTTGGCTTTCGGAATTGCGCATGTTGTGTGGTGAATCTGGTGATGTACTGAATCTGGTGATGTTAGTGTTGACAGAATGACATCTCTGCCAAGATGACATCTGGTCTGAAGTCCTCTGGCAAAAAGAAAAAGAAAACGTATCCTTGAATGTTGCTTTCATAAAAGACAGACACTTGCACGTGCACGTGCATGTGTCTGCGCTCACCCGCTCAAAAAAGTCTGAACGTTAGATGAAAGATGCTCAAACCTAATTGAGGTATGGAGGCACTTCCCCTTAAAGTCACCCATCAAGGACACACATCAAGTTTCTTTCACATCCCTAATAGCTCTCCCTAGCTCTCAGTGAAGACCAGTAGGGGCACGTATCTGGAGAATACTGTTGTCTATAGAGTGTCTCAAGCCTGTCAGCTTTTGACAGCGCCAACAATGAAAGCCGACCAGAATGGGGATGGGGTGAAAAGAGCCTTTACAGGTTTCATACCTTCACGATATCTTCCTCTGGAAGAGTGGAGAACGGAAGGCGTCTCCTTCTATTGATGGCTTCTTGCACCTCTATGCTGTCAGATTAATAAATAATCTGTGAAAATGTAACATTATTGTAATGGCTTTCAGGGCAGACAGGCAGGGACACTGCCATGTGTGCGTTGCAATCTCTTTAAATATTGAATGTGCTAAAGAAAAGGTTTTCCATTACCTATCCTTTGCATTTCCATTTCATCTTGTTCCCTGGAAGAAGTCATGTACACACCTGCATGTACTGAGTGCATGATGATCGTGTGTGTGTGTGTGTGTGTGTGTGTGTGTGTGTGTGTGTGTGTGTGTGTGTCCTTCGAATAATCCTATGGTCAACTATTTGACAGCTCAATGTCTCCACCAGGCTGAAGCCATGGGGAGTGACTATGTTTTGCTCCTTGTCAGTCCGTCCGTGTGTCCGTCTGTGATCAGCTAATCTCCGGAACAGGAGGCCGATTTTTGCTAAGCACACCTACAGATTTAGTCTTAAACATCACACAAATTATTAAACAGCATCTAAGCTTTGTCACTGGTCGGAAAAAAAATAATCAGGAAGTAGACAGGCAAATCGACCAAAAAGCTTCTAAGGAACATCTTTGAATGCAGATTGTGGCCCCCGTCACATGCAGAGACTAATTTTATTGGGAGCGTTTTACTCATTGCTGGCTGTCTGAATGACATAATTATTATTGCTTATAGCAGCTTTAAACGAAGCAGGTCTTTTTGATTTTTCATACTCCATCCTGATTGGCTAAGATTGCCTTTGAGTGCTCTGTTTTGAACAAAATGCCTCAAATCATTAACACAATGTGTGATTTCTGGTGAAATTGTGCATTCACATTCTTGAACATTTTCAAATCAGCCTCATGGACCATAGAGAAAAACCTTTGCCCTGCATTTTTCTTATCTGCGTTCTATAGCGCCACCAGGACAACTTATGTAAAACGTATGTAAAAAATCATGAACACAGCGTCCGATTGAGGTGAGTTTGAGGAAGAAAAGCCACCTGACATGTTTCAAATGTGGTGGCATTATAACAGGCTGAGTCACACATTTACCTAGAACTGCACCATGTGTAAAACTTTGTATACACACTCCCTAGGGGAAAAACGTCTGACCCTAGAGGAAAAACGTCTGGACTGCATTTACCAAATGTGCCTTTATAACGCCACCAGGAGGCCAACATGTTTTTTATATTAGTCCAAATATCACAAAAATCGGGGACACATGATAGATAGATAGATAGATAGATAGATAGATAGATAGATAGATAGATAGATAGATAGATAGATAGATAGATAGATAGATAGATAGATAGATAGATACTTATTAGGTCAAATGTCCGCCAAATATGACATACATGTAACCACCCAATCACATAAATTCAGTTGTTCATGAGATGATGTATATTGTATATTGCCCCTCACTTCAAACGGGTGTGATACAGCTTTTGACCTCACACGTCTATATTTGCCATTGACAATGAAAGGATAAATTAGATCAAATGTCCGCCAAATATGACGTTAATCTGTGGCAACAGGCATTCTGATTGGCCTATGAGATGATGCATGATGATGTACAATGATAAGAGCGCCCCTCACATCACACAGGAGTGATTTTTGAGGGGCACTAGCTCCATATATATACAGCTTTTGTCCCCACAAAATGTCCGCAACACAAACATTAAATGCCATTGACAATGAAGGGAAAACTTACGTAATTTTGTCCCCACACATCTCATATTTGCCATCGACAATGAAGGAGAAATTAGGTCAAATGTCCGCAACACAAATATTAAATGCCATTGACAATGAAGGGAAACTTTACTTCATCTTGTCCCCTCACGTCTCATATTTGCCATCAACAATGAAAGGAGAAATTAGGTCAAATGTCCGCAACACAAATATTAAATGCCATTGACATTGAAGGGAACATTTATGTCATCTTGTCCCCACACGTCTCATCTTTGCGATCGACAATGATAGAGAAATTAGGCTGAATGTCCGCCAAATATGACATAATTTGTGGCAACAGGCATTCTTATTAGACAGTATGAGATGATGCATGATGATGTACGATGATAAGAGTGCCCCTCTCACTTCACACAGGGGTGATTATTGAGGGGCGCCAGCCCCTGCTATACACAGGTTTAATGTTTGTCTTTAGTTAAATGTTTGTTTTGTAAACACCATTGACAATGAAGGGAAAGTTTACGTCATAATGTGCCTCATTACGTCATATTGTCTCTATATGGTTAATGGCGTTTAATGTTTGTGTTTGCATCGTTTGTTTTACATCACCATTACATCACCTAATCAACATGAGTAACACCGGGGCTCACCGGGCGCGTCAGAGTCGCTCGCGTCTGTCAGTGTGTCTGGTTTCAGTCAAGCAGTAGACCTTTACAACTCACGGCAATGACTGACTATTTGGACTGATAAAAATATCATGTCCATATTTTTTTATGCAGGTTTTGTGCATAAACCAGTTTGAAGGGCCACTAACAATGGATTTCTGTCAAGAACAGAAATGTCATACCTGTCAGAATGGATACCAGCCAAAGTTCTCGGTCTGTCTTTCAGTTCCTAGCTCGCCCCGTCTGCCTTTTGACAGAAACTCACTTTGAAAGGCTCAGTATCTTCCATTATTCAAATATTTGTATAGCTTGATTTTCACAGAGACCCTAAATCCCCCTTGTGCCACTGTGTGCCACTCTATTTTACTTCTAATTTAAGCATATTAACACTTTCACACTATTAATAGAAACAACATTGTGGAAATTCATCTGGTTGAATTAAAACTGCAAATAGAACTGTACTGCCCCATTGCATGAACCAAAACATAAAAACGGTATCTCTTTGACAACGATGATAATACTGTCGTTTGAGCAGCACTTAATTGTAATGTTGAGTGCACCTTAAACGCTAAGAATTGAAAGATTAGCCTGGTCAAATTCATTAAACTGCATTACTATTGAGAAAAAGTAGTAAATGCAGGCAGTGAGGGACCATGACATAATAGTATGTCACTCACTGCCTGCATTCACTTAATTTTCTCAATATTATTGCGACCATAGGTCGCAGATTACTATGAAATCCTGCAAAACCAGTCGCTCCGTTACGCCTCCATATATGGTTGTCAGTCCATCACGCCTTGAGACATCACGCCTCATGACACGTCATGCCACCATATCCATCACACCTCGTGACATCACGCCTCATGACACGTCATGCCACCATATCCATCACACCTCGTGACATCACGCCTCATGACACGTCATGCCACCATATATGGCCATCAGTCCATCACGCCTCGTGACACGCTCCATATATGGCTGTCTCCATATATGAAGATCACGACACTGACCTCATCAAACCCTGGATAGCCATACATGGAGAAGACTGGATCATCAAACCTCAAACCCTTAGATCTCCATATATGGAGCTGACCTGTTCTGACATTCCATATGTGATGCAGGTGGTGTGGAAGAAGTGCTCGGTTATAGTATCCGAATGTAGGGATACTACAGTTAGAAGTAGTAGCCCTGTATTCAGAGTGCAGTAGAAAAAAAAGGATTGGCATCCAAATATACCAAAAGTAAAAGTAACTAGCTGCTCATTCACACATTTTTAAGATATTTCAAAATGTGTAAAATAGCCGAAGTATAGAATATGAGTTTTTATAAATATTGTATTCATAGAACAGGTAACTTACCTCCTTAACTTAAACAGAACTTTAACATGGAACGGAACTCAAAATCACCTACTCAGACTTGGACAGCAAAGCAAACAAAACTCATATTAACAAAACATAATTAATTACGGGCGGTGGCCGGTTGGTAGCCGAGGAGGACAGGTCTGTCCCCTGCGTGCCGCACTCTCTTCTGCTCCTCTCTTATGTAGGGAAAGGCCACCCTCGTTAGCCACTGAAATGTTTGTTTGGACTCAGGCCTTCTCCACCAATCAATGGCTGCCCCCGAGTTTCCCCCACCAATGGATGGCCGGCTGGAAGTCTGCCCTCCAATGGACGGCTGTCCACCGCGCTCTGCATCCATCCAGTCACACCCAGGCTCACGGTGCCATCTTCATCTGGAACGATGCTCAGGGCGCTGCACAGGGCGCGCACACCACTTCACACCAGGACCAAAAGTCATGTCACCGAATAGGAGTCATGTCACAGTACAAAGCATCTGACAGAATACGACCCCAGTCGTAACACTGATGATTTCAATATGTGCCTCTGAGATGTCATGGAGGTGAAGTAACTGATCTGAAAATGGAAACACTCAAGTAAAGTAAAAGTAGGCTACCTCAAAATTGTACTTGAGTAAATGTACTTAGTTACTTTCCACCACTGGTTGCAAGTGTATTAATAATTAATTTTGGATATTGCTTAGGTGAAGTTGGCGCCTTGACGGAATGCGTTTTGACAGACACACTCACCGCCCCTCATGGCCTGAGCTTTACACAGTCACTTTCTTATCTGCTCACACTTTTTATCTTGTGTACCCCCTCCCACCCCCGAGGACCATGCTTGTGCTTTGAATGCTTCAGTAAGAGAGGATAAGCTACGCTTTCCTAGTCACACATGTCAAATGCTTGATACACCAAAAGCTACAAAGACTCTCAGGAACCGCTTTAGTCTCCAAATTGGGATTTACGTAAAGTGTGTGTGTATGAGAGAAGAGAGAGAGAGAGAGAGAGAGAGAGAGAGAGAGAGAGAGAGAGAGAGAGAGAGAGAGAGAGAGAGAGAGAGAGAGAGAGAGAGAGAGAGAGAGAGAGAGAGAGAGAGAGAGAGAGAGAGTAGAGAGAAGAGAGAGAGAGAGAGAGGAGAGAGAGAGAGAGAGAGAGAGAGAGAGAGAGAGAGAGATGAGAGAGAGAGAGAGAGAGAGAGAGAGAGAGAGAGAGAGAGAGCATGTGCAGAGAGAGAGACAGAGAGAAGAGAGAGACAGGAGAAGAATTTTCACTGAGGGTGATAATATGTATCTGATAGAACAGATATGGAAAACAATACTGTCCAATACTTCCCCAATTTTACATACAGTATTCATCGTCTTGTACCAAACATAATAGGTCAAACATTTTAAAATGTACATGGCTGCAAACTTTAAAATCCTGTCAAATGGGAATAATTACGGTATACTACTGTACCTTGTTCCTAGACAATTATTCTCGCAAAGAATCTAATGAACCAAAGTGTCATTGCTTGATGATGATTACTATAACTTCAAACTTGAGCTAAAATTGGCATTAAAAATTAACAGACTTACACGTCTTACCCATTAGCTGCAGCTTTGGAGCATTACCATGGTGATAAGCACAATGACACAGTGCGAACTGACAGTTCTTGACCCTTTGTACACTGGAGTGCTCCACACTGAGGCATCAGCACATATCAGCCTGCTTGATCTCAAGTTCATTTCCAGGCAGATTAGCTGGAGTTTTAATAAGGCTTGTTGCCTGGTTGCCGGTTAATGTCAATTAAAGCCTGATTTATACTACTACTGCATGCAAAGAGTTCCTCGTACGGCAGTGCTGTACGCCAAAACAAGCTGTGGATGCAAGGATGCAAGGTGAGCTTGAAGAACTTGTAGCCCCGTTTGGAACCTCACCCTCCGCTATTAGCTCCAAGAAGAGGTTCTGTGTCAGGATATCCCGGCCTGCATAAGTCAAAATGTGTAGAGGTCGTCCAACTGCAGTGTAGAAAACCCTTTTCGCATTATCATATCCAAAAAGATACGATATTTTCTGAGAGCTACAGATGATAGAATCGTTTGTGGAAAGTAAAACTTTTGGAGTGGGGTGAAACAACTGCTTAAATCAGGCTTAAATAGCTTAGTCAGCCTGTGGCCACTGGCCAGTCAACCCCCGTCCGCATGCGCAGTACTGTATTTAATGTAACCGTTATAAAGTCTGCCATTTCTTACATTACATTCACATCAATTGTGAAATGTGTGCCCTCTCAGCCAATCAGAACATTTGGATATCCATCAGCAGACATACCAATCAGACAGAGTTGGCTAATACCAGCTGCGTTAACGGCCCTAACTAATCACAGCCAATATTACGGGGGCTATTGCACAGATAATGTGCAAATATGTTAATGCTTATGTTTATATAATGTAAGATGAAAGAAACAAACATTACAGAAATTTCGTTTAGGTAAAAAAAGGGACATATACACATACATACATACAATAATAATATCTTGTCTCCTTCTTCTTCTTCTTATTATTATACATTGTGTCTAAGAGGAAAAACAGTAAACAAGTGGGTGGGGGGTTAGCTCGGGAAAGCAATTCTGAAGAGAGTTGGGTTTTGAGGGTGTTTTTGAAGGATGGGAGGGCGAGAGGGCCTCTTTGATGTGGTTGCGGAGTGCATTCCAAAGGGAGGGGGCGACAACTGAAAAAGCCCTATGGCCCCAGGTTTGGTGCTTAGTTGGTCCTGAGGATTTCCAGGAGGTTGACATCACCGGACCTGAGGGAGCGGGAGGGGGCATGATGATGGAGGAGGTCAGAGCAGTAGGGGGGAGTCAGGTTGTTGAGTGCCTTGTAGATGATGAGGAGGATTTTGAAATTGATTCTTTGTTTGACCGGGAGCCAGTGAAGGACTTGGGAGGACTGGCGTGTTATGGTCTCTATGTTATATGAACATATATACTGGAGTTTAGAGGCGATGCCGTGAAGGATCAGACAATATTAGTCATTAGGTGGGAAAAAAATCAAAATATTTTGTTTATAACATCACAGGTTAGCACTAGGGGTGTAACGATACATTTTAACAGCGATACGATACGTATCACGATACATGGTTGACGATACGATACATGGACGATATTGGTTCATTATGGTGATCCGATCCGATTCAATGATTTGAAATCGATACAGTAACTATTTCAAATACATTGACATTATTTTAAAATAAGTAATTAAACCCCTCTTTTTATTTCTTCTTCAAAGAATTGCTAAATACCACGCACAAAAATGTAGTATTGATACAATCGATTATTTGCGTAGGAAAACGATTATTTTTATTGCAAATCGATACGATACATAGTCAATGTTGCTGTTTTCATTTCGATATACTTAAATTCTTGAATCTTTTCGATGCAGTTACTATATCGTTACACCCCTAGTTTGCACGTATAGATCAGGGGTTGAAATTCGTTATGGTCATCCTTTCTTTGTTTTCCAGGAACGATTATACACATAGCAGCAGGTATACAGTATACATGAGGTTAGCCATAAGGTACAAAAGAGTTACCCTGCATGGAAACCAGACAAATCTGCCAGTGCAAAAAAACTAAATATCCCTCTGCAAATTAGTCTGGCCCTGCTCGGGTGTAGAAATGCAGGTTCGACACGGAGATTCCAGACTAATATCTACGTAGGGATATTAGTCTGGCCATGCCAGGCTACAAAAAGAGTGGCAATGAATTAGTAGGTACACATGCAGGAAGGTTAGGTAATAATCTACAAAGGAATAACATAAAACATAGCAAACATATATGGACATAGGCAAAACAGTACTGTGATCTGTATCGCATGGGAGAGGAATGAAAGGAAGGTGTCGAGGATGATTCCAAGGTTGTGGACATGGGAGGAGGGTGTGACAGTGGAATTGTCAATATTGAGTGAGAAAGTGGAGCAGGTGAGAGTTGGGGTCAGCGACGATCCTTTGTGATGTATTGCAGTTGAGTTTGAAAGTTATTTTGCACCCATGTTTTTAAGTCTGTGAGGCAGGTGGTGAGGGTGGAATGGGTGGCTGCAACAGTGCGAATGGGCAATGGGGAACTAACCTCATCAGCATAGCCGTGAAACTGGCGGCCATGGTGGTGTTGGATAGGGGATGAAGAGTAGGGGACTGTCTTGTCTTGGGGAAGCACAAAGATGAAGCTAGTAAGTGAGTGAGTAAGTAAGCTTTACCGTAACAGCTTGTGCAAAGAGTCCCTCAAACTACATTTAGTAAAGAGGTTCAAGTTGGTTGTTATGGAAAGGGGCTAATTGCAATGCATGCTTTCCTTCACCTGAAAGCAATACATAAATAAATAAAAAATAAGGCAACGTACCCTTCCTCTGAATAAAGTACCCTTCCTCTGAATAAAGTACCCTTCCTCTGAATAAAGTAGGCCACCTGCAAAGTGTTTGCAGTACAGGGTGAGAGAAAAAAGCCAGTGCCTCTAGGCGACTATGTAATCATTTTGTTGTCAGGCACAAACCTGGATTGTCAGCCTTGCATGCAGATAACAACCGATCTTTCAAGGCCTGCATTCATTGATGACGGGCTTACAATAGCAAAAAATGAGTTCACCTGTGGCAAGTATCTGACACGGGGTACCTACTGACACTGTACCATGGCATTTCCTGCTCAAAATGTGTGCTTCAATCAGCCCACTTAACGGTTAAACATGGTCTACTGCATGCCGTAAACGTATTGTGCAAAAGAAAAGTCATGCACTTGATAAGTAGCAATCAATGATCACTACATAAATGTGCCACTGGCATAATTATGCATTCACATTTGTGTAGCAAACAAAGACTTGAATGCCTATACACAGGAACATGATCAGTGTTACATGAATTGTGTGTCCATGTTTACATTCTCACTTTTAATTACATATTAACACTGATACAGTACTTGTATATAGGAACTACAATGTAGATAAACTATTGTTTTCCTGTGTGCAGGGTGCAATATATTTATGTCAGTTTATTTAAGTGAATACATTATAATGACAATGAAGTCATATGGCAGCTTGAGGTGTGAATTATGGGGGAAAGGGAGGAAAATAGCTATATCTGCAGCTGAAATGCATGCACCTTAAACACGCATGATTTCTTTTTTATTATTTGTTCAATATAAACACAGGAAAATAATTGTATCCGATTCAGTTCATTCTATAAATCTATTGTCATTAATGGACTGTTTGAATGGGTCTGTAATAGTCACAGTGATAAATGACTGTGATTTAAATACAGCTTTGTTACTAGTTCCTCTATGTGAGATGGTAGCCTGTTAAATGTTTCACAGAGTGAATGTGGCTGCTTGTCACCCCAAAATTCCACATTTCTATTCACATTAGTGAGCCGTGCTATTATCAACTGAATCATTAAGCCAAATTAACGATGCATGATATTCAGTGTAATTCCGGGTCCAAGGTTCTGCCTCGAGGAGGCTAAACCATCTGAATCCTGTGCACGTGCACGTGCACGTGCGTGTGTATGTGAGTGTGCGTGAGAAAAAGGGAAACATTACTGTGTGTTGAGGCAAAAATACAGATATTAACCCTCGGAAAGAGCTGATATTAATTAGACCGATCAGACTAGTTCAAAGGGGACCTTACCCAGCTACTTTGCCTCAAAGGCAAGAGAATATTCTGTCCGGTGACATTGCATGAATATGGTTATCAATTTAGTCTGATATATTACATTGCAACATATACTCAAGTGACCTCATTAGCGGTACATATTCAATGATGAGCATCAGAAAAATTACCTTGCATGGGGTATGATGTAGATAGAACCTTGCACTCGCCTCACACCAACAGTATGGTTAGCTTTGTAAATGCCTATCTAGATTTGTGTCTCATTTTGCATCCTAGAGCAAGGTCATGTCAATGACAGATTAGAGAGTGTTTTCGTGTCTGAATGCAGTCCCTTTATCTCTTTAAATCACTGCCTTAAGGCCCCAAATTGAGAAAACAGCCAGTCTCATTTCCAAAACCATATGAGCATAATAAGTACGAGCTGTCCAATGGCATTTCTGTGTGGGTCTCTTAGTGCAGAGATAGAGCGCCGGCATCGCCAAGGACCCATTATTTCAGACCCCCACAGATCCAGGGAATTGCAAAGTTGCATCTCTAGCACTTTTCCAGTATTATCATAAAATGTGGGTTTTTAACCCATGTGTACCCAAATGTTTCTCAAAGATTCCATTCATGTAAATACCATTATAGTATCCCACAAAGTCATGGTGTGCCTTTTCTTTTTCCTTCTCACATATTATCATACTTAATTGCATTTGATGAATTATTCATTCTAATGCAAATGTCTAATGTGCATAAGTACAAGTGTTGTTAAGTGCACTGTTAAACGGTTCGCAAACAAAATGGTCTGAGCTGCATGTGGAACAGATTGCCCATGCCACGTCCGTGGACGGGACATCAAGGGCACACTGAAGACCTCATGGGATCTACATATGAGAGGACATTTAGAGACCCAGTTTGTTGACTTAAAAGTTTGTTAGGGATTATGTACATGAATAAACTCAATTTATTTTGTTTTTTTCCCTTCTTTTGGATGGTGTTCAGAAAAAGTAAACAAAAAGGGCCGAAGTCCCTGTACATTCTCCCTACTACTGTCACAGTCTTACTAAAACCAGTCTGCAGTTCATCTACTGCCAGTACCAGACTTTGTCTCTTGATGGCATCACAGATGGGATCTCTCATCTCGTGTCTGTTGTTTTGTTTTATTTTCTTTAAGCTTTGGGAGGCTTACATCCAGGCTTACAAATGTATTGTTATGTAGATATCTACAAAACTGGCTTGCTGTGTAGACGGTTCCTTTCCTCTGTAATGAGTTAACATAATGTTGCAATAATCTGTGAGAGTGGGACAGATCAACTGATCTATATTGCTTTGAGACTAGACTGGTAGAAGCGGTATTCTAACCACTTTCAGTTTGGACACATCATTATAGGCGAAAATGTTCAAAGGTTTTCAAAAACTTGCAATATTGTGAGGTTATAGAGCGTCGCAGTCCCGCCCCCTCGAGAGACCCGGAAAATAAATCGCCGTTCATTTTCCTCATAGACTTTTCAAAAAGTATTTATTTAAAGACGTTTACGCCACGGACAAAGCCAACTCTTGTCGTGACAAATCATGACAATAAACACAATGTTTTGGGCCAAACAAAGAATTAGAAAGTAGAAAAAAACATTTTTTTTGTTGTTTTTCTTCTTTGTAATTATTTGTTTGGTCCAAAATATTGTGTTTGTTGTCATGATTTGTCACAACAAGAGTTGTACGACGCTTATAAGGTCTTTAAATAGATAAGTTTTCGAAATGTCTATGGGAAAAAAGCATTGGGAATTATTTCCTGGGCCTGGCGTCGTCATGAAAGGGGGCGGGACTGTGACGCTCTAATAGCTCCCCCTTGTGGCCCCTGGAAGAATTTCTGGGGGTCCCAGATATAAATGGCATTAAATGGGGGTCAGTAGCCTATGCATGTCAAACTGGGCATCCTTTTCAAATGGGTCTTGCCCTGAAAATTCATTTTCAGGGCAAGACCTCGACCTCGCGCGTGTGGACTCGGCCCCCAGCCTGGCACCCTAGTCAAAATATGGCCCTTGAGGATTAATTAATTGGGGAACGCTGCTATACACCTACAGTAAACAACATTTAATGAGAATGTGGCTTGTCTGTTGTCTCTGTAAGTCAATGCCTCTGTTATATTCTCCTCCTAGGAATGCAGCTGAAATCTATTTCCATTAGCTATTGATTGAGTCAGGTACTATAACATATTAATTACAACAACCCTGATTGTGATCCTGGTTGTATTTCTTGTTATCTCAAGACCATTCACAGGGCCTCCTTGAACATCAATTCAGCTTTAGTTTTCACTCGAATTTGATGAGGAACCAAAGTGCCATGTGTGTTACAATGACATATTGATATTCTGACACAAAACTGTCTCAAACATCGTGAGAAATGAGCAAAGTTTACAAGCACAATGTAGCAGACTGTAGCTCCCAGCAAATTCTGCAAATAGAGAGAAGTTATGATCTATGCTGTCTTTGTCAGCCAGAGCGCCTTTGACCCATGCTTTGTTTATTGTATCACAGTACATGATTCCCACATCACCTTAATTGTCTCACTCTGGTGGGTACCATGTTGCTAATGGTAGATCTGGCAGAAGAAAGGATGCTTAACCAACAACTGGCATTTGGCACTGTTTTATCATTAGGCACGCATGTCTCTAAAAAGCAAGCTCCAAGGAACAGAATAATTATACAAGCTAATACCACACTGTTGTTAATTAGTCTGTTGCGAGGCTGAAGTGTCACTGCTGCAGGTTGGGAGAAGAAGGTTCCTATGGAGGTTGATGGAAAATCTCAGCGTGTTATAAGGTGGCTGTGAAAGTGCTTCTAAGAGCCCATATGCTTCTTGTTAACATTTTCGACTCATCAATGTCAGAAGCACTTCGCAGGTGGATGTTTTTTGTGGTCACATGTGGATCTGGTTGTTCCGCCCTTTAGTGACAGAAACACACAACCAAGAGTGAAACAAATCTACAAGGTACTGTATGCTTGCTGGTCTTGTTTCAATATGATAGTAGCACTTGGACACTTACACAATATGAAATAATTCTCCTAATTTAAGACACTCAGGGATATGCAGTCACAAAGTTCATTCATCAGTTGAATACTCAATTCTGCCCAACTCTTTCTCAATAAACTGTAACCTTCATTTGTCATTTTTCATCTACTTGAATTTGAATTGTGACCTTGGAAAACTTTGTCTGGCCCACCTCTGTTTTTAATATGAATACACTGTAGTATAGTGGAGTCCCTGAGTGGTGTTATGATAATGCACAGCACCCCTCTGTGATGTACAAAATTGGTTTCGACAGCTGGGGAGCCTCTGGTTCCATACCGCCTAAGACCATAGATTTAACATATATAATACAAACAGTCCACTAAGAATGTCAGAGGGTGGGCTGTGCGGGGGCCTAACTGCATGCTGAATGACGTGAGTGGCCGAGGAATTCATGAAACACTGTCGTTTTCCCTGACACATATGTTCGCCTGCGTCTCTAGATGAGGGAAATGTGCCCTTGACATTTTTTACGTCAGCTGTGATTTTGTCACTCAGTGGGTGAAATATAGTGTGCCGTTAAAACCCTCTTGAATGCTAATGACTAGAGGGCCAATGCACCACTCTCATAGCACAAGGTCTATTTAATATTTCCCAGTTCTCTGCTCCTGTGTTTACCCAGTTCTCATGCACCTCCCATGGCATTTCAGGTAAAACCCACAATGGCAGGCTCCTATTTATCTGAGTCTCATAATAACCACCATTATTCACCATTGTAGAGTTATGTCTAAGATAGCTCATTATACAGTGTATGCTTTTGAGCAATTGTAGTATATTGTAGTCACTATTCTCTTGTTTTGTCACAAACTTGGAGCAATCGAGGATTAGAGCAACAACTCTCAAGTACACACTGTACACAGAGGAGTTTGCTGACATAGGTGGTTTGGGATGTGTATTTCACTGTGCAACAAAGGTCAATCAACAGCTTTGGCTGCAAATCGAAGACTTTAAACGCACGCACGCACGCGCACACACGCACACACACACACACACACACACACACACACACACACACACACACACACACACACACACACACACACACACACACACACACACACACACACACACACACACACACACACACACACACACACACACACACACACACACACACACACACACACACACACACACACACACACACACACAAAAAACCTGCACGAGGACATCAGTAATGGGGCTCACATTTTCCTAATCTCCTTTGATGGATTCAGGGCATGATTTTCATTTAGTCCAGAAGAGATAACCAAACTGTCAGCTGTGTTGCCGCTCTGCTTTAATCTCCGCCTGCAGCCAATAATCACCCTGCAACCCGCAACCCTTTGTCAATTGTTAATCTTGTATTGAAGACATTCAGATGCCAGAATGGTATTTTGCATCTTGGGATAATCCAGGGGGCTGCGGAGGAGAAGCAAATTGGATTCATTATTACATTTTGCATTATTATAAAGACAAATGAATTGAGTTCTCTGAAGAATCTGCAGAATCAATTTGGAATAATCCTTAAGGTGCAGATGGATATCAATTGTCTTGCAGTACGTCTGACAGAGATTACCATACAGTGTATTCACTTTAACTACTATAAAGCTACTATTTTCATTCTTTCCTTTCTTTCTTTCTGAATTCATTATCTGGTCTTCAATATTCTTACATCTTACCTATGGTCATCAACTGCAGTCTGCGTGTGTGTGTGTGTGTGTGTGTGTGTGTGTGTGTGTGTGTGTGTGTGTGTGTGTGTGTGTGTGTGTGTGTGTGCGTGCGTGATCTGATATATGAATACAGATGCTTCCATATGACATGATATAATTAAACATCATGCTTTGTGGCATACACTGGCATACACTGACAGTACATTGCTACAGTATAGTGCTGAGCAGGGGCTGTTGACCTTGATTTTGGATCAAGACGGCAAGAGAAAAACAAGTGTGACTATGAAAGAGGGTTTATTATTGGGGCAGGCTACAGATGGCAGGGGCTTCTGTTTTAAAGACTGCTCGACTGGCTAAACTTTAGCAAAAATACAGATGCCACTTAACTGTAACTGTTCCTATTGAATCTTTAGCCGCTAGTTTTTGCGACTGTACTGTAGGTCGCATATTACTATGAAAATCTGCAAAACCTGTCAGTCCATCCGTCCGTCACGCCACCATGTCCATATGAAGATCACAACATTGACCTCATCCAACCCTGGTTGGCCATAAATGGTCATGCGAGACTGCGAGACATAGCCAAAGCATTTCCGGGGGTCCCCCGCCAAAAACATTGACAAGCCCTGGCCCAGGGTACGGCATCAGCCAACTACGTACATGTTCGTACCCCCCGTATACTCCATATATGAAAGCGGCGACCGTCAATTTACTTATAGCATTGCTCCGGCTGCTATGGATAGCCTTCGTCCCCACCAGCTATGGGATTTTTAAATCCAGCTCCATTGAGCCTCCATTATAACAGGATTTTCAAAGCCTTGTATCTCTAAAGCTTCGAGCGCTGTCCATTTGTGACTTTGTCTCGTATCACGCCGGACATGTAACCGTTTCAGACGAGAGCTAAGGGCTATGAGCTGTGCTCACAACACTAGCCCCCACCTCACTGATAACCCGGAAATGAAACAGATGAGCATAGAGTATTAAAAGGATAGAAACTGATCTGGCGCGATTCCGCCCACTCCGCTATTCATGTCAGTGGAAGTTGCTCAGTGGCGTTTTAAAGCACCCAGAAGGACCGTCTCAAAACGTCTACTTCCGCATTGGACCACCACATTTTGGTGGTCCAATGCGGAAGTGCAACCGAGTGCTCAATGTTAAAGCCCAGCTGCACTGGGTTTCCTCGTCATGAATCCACGGGTCCGCCTGCAGTCCTTCCTCTTACCACTTACCCTGGGCAAGACCTACGCTTAAAAGACTATCAGCGGAAGTGCGGGATTTTAGCGGAAGTATCGCTGAAGGAAATGACGTTGATGCTTTACAAATCAGTTTACATTCTCCGCGAATGAAACAAGTGTTGTGATTGGTCGGGAAAATATCGTATCCGGGGGAAATACATCTGACGGATATTCCGGAGGATACAACCACTGATAGCTTCTCTGCCTTAGGTTGTGACCAGGCTTTTCTTTTTGCAGATAAGTAAGCCTGGGACCGAGGCTACTTACCCAGTGCTTCAACGTTGGAGCGCCTCACTGGCCCCTTGGCGTAGAGTGAGAGCGGACGGATGGCACAGGTTTAGGGTGACCAGATCCAAACTGTTCATTTGAGGGACAGTTTGGACCATGGTATCGCTTGTGTGGGACAAGTGGGATGGGGAGATCCCGTCTCCCCATCCCACTTGTCCCACACAAGCGATACTGGAGTACGGGGTTAGCAACTACTTGAGTTGCTATTAAATGCCTTGATGTCATATTCGACCATAGGCCTATTAGCTATAATTTATAAACTCCTCTGGTGGCTCACATTTTATTTTAAAATCATGCTTTATTTTTATGCTATTTTAACATGCTTAAAAACACATCTTGCAGGAAGAGACAACGAGAGAGCTTTACAACAGAAGGCCAACTATTAGGCGACTAACTATTAGGGCATTTGAACACTGATGCAATTGCCTGCCAGTCACAATGTGGGACAGGGTCTGAAAAGTCTTGGAAATGAGCGACTGTCCCACGCAAAGAGGGACATCTGGTCACCCTACACAGGTTAGGTGTGCTTATGCTACCACCTAGCGGGCATCCAAAGAATTAATTAAGCAGGCTGCGATAAAGATGCCAACGATTTGACAGTGATGTCACTGTTATGCTAATATGCAACACGGAAGTAGCAAGAACTCGAAGCAAGGGGCTAGCTTCCTGCTCATAAACCACAGTGACCTGATATCCCTGGCGTATCGTTGTTATTGCGACAGAGTCAACCTTTCTCTGCTGGAAGGTTATATTCACGGCCGAGAAACTGAATTCCCGTCCGGATCTACAAGATCTGCTATGAACAAAATAATAATTTAAAACATTTGATAATTTGATATTTGATATTTTATTAATTTTCTTCACCATGTTTGAGAACCACTGCTGTAGACACCTGCTTAGAGAGGGATGCTATTGTGAGGTTGTAGACAGTAGACCACTCTCATTACAAAGACAGATGCATGTTTGAGACTATAGTGGTAAGAGAAACATACATGCACACATACAGGCCTACTGATCTACAAAGATGTGGAAAAAGTATACAATGTCAGGTGAGTCATTCTTCACCTATACTCCACAGGTGTCCGTTCCAAGATGACAATGCCCCCATCAGGGGCACAACGTGTCACTGAAAACCATTAAATCTTCAACCCCTTATTTGGAGTCGACAAACATAATTTTGCAGATTTGTTTAACCAACTAATAATTTAGTTGACAAATTCCTATGACTATTAGACTACTGAGAATTTATTTAGTCAAGGACAGCCCTAGTAATTTGATTATTTTCATGTTTATTTTTATCAGTGCTGCATGGGGCTGGATTTGAAGTAATGGTTTTACCTTTAGGCTAATGGTTTAAAATGCAATGAAAGAATTGTATTTTAGAGAAGAACATGACATGTAGAGTGCAAATGGATTTGGAAGTTCAAATCGACACCCTGAAAGTTGAGCATGTGCTTCAGTTAGCAACACGCTGTGGTTAAAATGAACCAAACAGACTGATTGGAGGGCCACTGTTAACAATCTCAGAGGTGATTATATTAGCAGAGGCCTCCACATTTAAATGGAAAATCTTAAATAACTTCCCATCTGCTATTTGCCTTCACTGTGGTGCATACAGCACAGGATATGCTGGGCCATGCTCAAACAAAAGAACCTGATTAAAGTTTATCTTTGAGGGCAGTAAGTCTACTGGCATTCATTACTGCTTGTCAGATTGTAAATGGTCTCAAGGAAACATATTATGCATGCTCACACACACGCACAGGAATGATTTAGTTTAGCCATCAAGCCCGGCTTTAACCTGTCTGTCCATATACCAACCATCACATTTAGCTGAGGGAGGTAAGCAGTACAAACAAATAAATAAATGGATAAATACAATAAAATGAATAAATGTAAACATGAAGTGTGTTTGGAAGGCAGGCCAACAAAATTGTGTGATTTATTCATGGCAAGGAATTACATAATCACTTTGTAAATTTGGAAAGCTTTGAGGAATTGAGCACACATCCCAAATGACCGTCACACAATTATTTTGGGAGGGATTAATACCCTGAATAAAACTCGGTCAGGATTATCTTTGGGCTGGCTATTACTCCGTGAAAAAGGAAATCTCTTCTATGCTGTATATCTCACACGTCAGATAATTATACATTAATACAAATGCCTTTGTTTTAATTGTATTTATTTATTTTTACAATATTACAGTCTCTTACTTTGTTTCAGGAAATACACTACACTAACAATACTTTGTCAGCCTAGGATCACAAAAATGACCTACGTAACTCATGAAACACAAACACAGCTTTGTCACAACAGTGACAACGTGTTACGGCCCAACAGCCTGGAATAAACTTCCATTCGAGCTCAGACACGCACCCTCTGTAGACATTTTTAAATCTCAACTCAAGACTCACCTCTTCACTCTTGCTTTTAGTTGAGTTTTACTATGCACGTTCCTACCCTGCCCTGACTGATTGCTGAATGTGGTGTTTTTATTTGTTTTTATTTATTTTATGTTCTTATATTCAATTTTGTTCTTTGCCATTGTTCTATCATTTTAACTACCTGTGTTTTATTGTATTCTATTTTTGTGTCCTGCCCTGTGAAGCACTTTGAGCTGCATTTATGTATGAAAGGTGCTATACAAATAAAGTTTATTATTATTATTATTATATAGTATGGTAACCAATACCTAGAAACAAATAAGAATAAAGATGCATAAGAGTCAAGATGGTTAAGTGGTGTGAATGTGTGTGTGTGTGTGTGTGTGTGTGTGTGTGTGTGTGTGTGTGTGTGTGTGTGTGTGTGTGTGTGTGTGTGTGTGTGTGTGTGTGTGTGCGTGCGTGCGTGCGTGTGCGTGCGTGCGTGTGTAGTTTTCTTGTCCCAGTACGTTTTCTCACATACTGGGACACATACGTACTGTAAGTCTGTAACATAAGTACATCATGACTTTGTTTGGTGGTCACTCCCCACTACAATGCTTTTTAGACAGTATTTGATGCCAATTTATTTTGGTCTGTTTTCACTCAAGTGGATTTTCCCCGGTGCCGTGTCATTAGTCAGAAGGTTCATTGTTCCGAAATTACTATCCCTATCTCTAACCCTAACCTAAACCTAACCGCAAGCACGGGCACGGACTAACGGGACTTCGGATCTATGGGAAGGTCCCTTTTCCCCAGCAGTCCTAACAACCGAAATCGTGACAAGATAAATGTTTGCTTGGCAGAAAAATAAAAAACAATTCCTAGAGAGAATTTTAGGCTTGACCGGTGCTGCGTAGCCACATTTGCCAAGGACCCTTGGACAAAGACACAGAGACAGGAATAGGGGTAAAAGGAATTAATTAAATCAAAATGTTACTATAAGAGGTTACTAAAGAGTAACCTCACTACACTGTGTACATATTTTTGGTTAAAATGGAATGAGTGAACTACGTATCCCAGCATAAGAAAGAAATAGCCAGCACTTCGCAGCTAGTAGCCTACCTTTAATTCATAATGCAGCAAATCGACAGTCGCGTTTCGGCGTCAAGCCTTCTTCAGCGTGTATGATACACGGAGGACTTCGGAGTGCTGGCTATTTCTTTCTTACTGTGAATCTTCATGGGGCGTGCACCCGGTAAACTGTGAATCTTCATGGGGCGTGCACCCGGTAAACTGTGAATCTTCATGGGGCGTGCACCCGGTAAACTGTGAATCTTCATGGGGCGTGCACCCGGTAAACGGCAGACTCCTTTTTCTCATCTTCTACTGGAACCCTGCCATAAATCACTGCGAATTGCATTGACTTCCTATCTATTGATAGTTTGCCTCTTGCGTGTACAGTGTTTTATTTTTATATAAAATGTTTATTTGTGAGTTGAGGCTACTTCTAAAACATGGTGCAGTGCTTTGTTCCCGACTGCAATCTTTGGTTGATAAACCAAAGATTTATCAAAAATCTTATGATAAATATATGGCCTGGCAAGTAGTGATTTCCACCTCTGCTGACACCATTGGGTAGATTTTGAAGGTGCGTTTTACCAATGGAAATACATAAATTGGCCTCGCTCTGCGCACATTCGTATTATGAAAGGCATATTGGCCCGTGTTGAACGCACTGACCCGTGTTGAACGCACACACATTATGGCTTACCGCGGTCCTGAATATTTTAGCATTGTGGGAGTGTCCATATGTTAATTATTTTCGCTTTGCGCAATTTGCTATTAAGCCCCTTGACCTAAAGACACTCAGCGCATAACGATTAGACGTGGGTCTGACCACCTCATAAACGCAAAAAGCACTGTTTGATTTGACACTTGAGCGGCTCTGGGAAGCTGGTAGAGTGTTGCCATGTCTGTTTATTATAAGCGGCTTATTTTTCTGTAAAGTTGCTTTCTGTGTAGTTGTTTTTCTTGTTTCTAAAGTGGTTATTTGGGCTTTTCTCCTAATGTTGTTTAAACCAGTGATCCTCACACAGCACATTCCGATGTCAATGATCCCCAGATGAATGCATTTGCCCAACTAAGGACAGCTAATCCAAGAATTAAATAAAAAGATTACTTTTGAAAATAGCAGATCTATACCAGCTCACAATGCATCACATTCATTCATTAAAACTATGAACTCTGACTGCAGGGGGATATATAATGATCATTATAACAATGTGCAAGAACATATTTAAAAAGAAGGAAGAACTTTATATTTGTGGACAATCAAAATATGTTTTTTTATTTTAATGTGGTGTCATTCAAATTAATCTGGATATGGCAGACTCACTATTTAGAAAATAAAAACATGGCACTTCATTTAAAATAGGTTACAGACCCCTGTTATATGCGCTTATTTTTATAGACCTATTTACTTGTTTCTATGAGACATGGCAGTTTTGCGTCTTTTAAAAAAAAATGTTGAGATTAGAAACGGCCATAATTCTTTCATTTCTCAACCTTAAAAATAAATAAAAACATCTCCATAATCCGTGGGAAATGTGCTTTCATATGCTGTATCACACCCGATTCAAGTCTCCTTCAATAAAATGCTACGAGCGAACTCAGCGAAGACCATACCATCGGGGCCACAGCATTACGCAGCACGCATTCAACTCATTCCTTCGTCGTGACTTGAATGAAATAAAATATAATAAACGTTATTTTACTGGTGTTTTTCAATAGAAACAAATAAAGAGCGTGTGTAGGCTACTGTGTGCAAGTGCAACAGTGCATATACATGCATGCACTAGGCTATATTTCTTCCGTGTCGGGATGGTGATTGAGCTCTTCAAGTTCACAGCCCGTTTGGTCTTTCATAAAAAAACGTTGATATTAGCCTATAAACACTCATGGTTCTCTCATTTCTCAACCGTTTTATTAAATGTAAAAATCTCCATATTCCTTAGGAATCTTGCTTTCATTCGCTGTATGGTACATGGTTCTATCGTTATCGAATTAATTAATTAATTGCCAATTTGCCAATATGCTGCTATCTACTCGCAATTCCATTCCGATCTGAAAGATGGGTCTGTTCTTTTGAGGCATAAAGGTGACAGCATGCAGTGCAATAGGAATAATTAACCCAAATGTGACAAAGGCATGTCATGTCTTCTATGGTGCCAGCCTGAAGAAATGTCATACCACGATCCCCAAAGTGCGCATTCCGTATGTGACATCAGCTGACTGGTAAAGAGAATAGTACGGACATGTTGATTGGGTACGTCTCAAACACGCCTTAAACACACCCATGACTAATTCAAGGCCGTTTTGCGCACTCCGCGGGGTGTCAAAAGCGCTTCTTAACATGCCCAAAATTGCAATATGACATACTACACGCCCCCAGATCATAATACTGTAATTAGATTAGTAATATAGAAGTAAGTAAAATAGAAGTCCTAAATCGACCCCATTGTCTTCAACTTTAAATTAGCATATCATATTAGAAAAATAAATACATTCCGTGCAGTAATCTGGCCGGCTGACAGGGGGCATAAACTATTTCCTCGATAACTGAAACCTCCACCAATAACAGACGTCGACATCACCGGATGTTAGACTTTAGCATTATGGATAATGCCGTATTTCTCCGTGAGATAATACAAGTTTTTGCTAAAACTAAAGTGATAGCATACTGTACATACAGGGTTTCTACAGGAGCATATAGGACCATTTTACAACCAGTATCCTATCTATGGGGTAAGTGTACATTGAATTGTATACGACATTACGCCCTATTGGCAGCTTAATTGTCCTGTTGGCAATATGGATCAGCTGCACCTGAGGTGGATGCTGGCTGATGTAAGGCCCGGTGTAACCATTAGCCTTAGGCCCTTGTTCTATGATGTTGTCCAGAGGAGGGACTAGGAACATTTGACACAACAAAGAACCAACTAACATGAATTCTAGAAGAACTACCTGGCCTCATTTTTGATGAACTACACCAGCAGTGCAAATATAGGCTTCTCGCAGACAGCAGCCTCTCAATCAAATTAAAATCCCATTGTCTCAAGGAATATCATAAAGTTACACCGCAGCAAGGCAGTCACATAATGTACATAACGTAATACTTGTGGCAGCACACATATCATATTTGGCCTGGGGAGGGAACTTGCACGTCTCTCAAAGTCTGTGTATTTTTTAAACGTGTTATGGTGCCTTATGTGCTTTTACCTTGCAAGTTGAGGACCTGTCTATGATTAAGCCTGAGTTATACTTAATTGTGTTGTGTGCAGGTGTCACATACCGGAAATAGAAGATCTATAAGCTCACAAAATGCATCACACTGTAAGCTTTAGATCAGCTATTTTCACAGGTGTGCAACTTACTGCAAGTAGGCCCTATAAGTCAAGCATTAGACTGCGGAGAGTCCTATGAGGAGTAGGACCCCTGGGTGAGTAAAAAAGAACGGGTTTGTACTCGGATTACCATTGCCTTAGCCATGGGCAAACACAGTATAACATACTGAACAAAATGCTCTGGCAACCATTCATAGCCAGACTGTCATTAATGTGGACAAAACATGTCCTGGTAACTCAATTTCCTTAGGATGGAGGGGAAAAGAAACATATATACAACTAGAAAGATGCAATTCTGGAAAAAGTGCAAAGTGTGGTTGCCGCAATCACTATAGGCCCCTCGCACTAATTTTGCTAGCCAATTACAATGTCATGTCACCCCTGTGATCATGTGTAAGTAATTTGGAGGGGATTTATCCCCCCCCAAAAAAGCTTTTTCTGCAACAAACAGTTACATTATTTGCATTTGTGGCTCCTCCTATAGATGAAAATGGAATTGCTTTTGGCTCTGTGTTGATTAAACCACCCGCGGCATGTGATTTAAATTTGGAATGGATTGGACATTCCGTTCGTGATTTGTGGCATTTTTTGTAAAATATGCCACTCCCACTAAATTCGGACAACAATTACGGCCGAACGATAGGGACTATCAAAAGTCTGCCAGTGGTATTTTAATCAGATAGGTCCAGAGATCACGTGTACCAATCTTTACGCATCTTTACGAGATACGCTCTGATCTCGTGTGTAAACGTGAATAAAAAAAAGGTGAAAAAAGTTCCATACATGGGCATTCCCAGGTGATACCCTAATACAATCCCTGTTATGCCCATATATGGAGATCCTTGACTGTGATCAATATTAAGCCCATATATGGGAAATTGGGAATGCCAATATATGATCTATCATATCATAGTCTCATGATAACCACTGTGGTTGCCGCAAAGGTCACAGTTACTGTAACTATGGAATCATGCATTTTCCGTCAGTCAGTCAGTGTATCACTCAAAACCACGGGAAAAGCCCCATATATGGTGCCCAGGTCTCGTGACATCACACATGACCTTTAGGGCAAGGTCGCTTCTGACACCCCCAGGCGTCTTAAGGGCAGTCCATACTGTCTCCGACCATCGAACTTTTCGTCGGAAAGCTCCCGTACAACTACAATGACGTCACTCGCAACTTCTGAAACGCATTCCTCAGAATTTTTGTTCTGAAAGCTGCACTCCCAGATGTTGTGACTCGCCGAACTCTGCTTCGGAGAAAAAATTAAAGTCTGATCTTTCCGACTAAAAGTTTGGTGGTCGGAGACAGTATGGACTGCCCTTTACTGGTATTGTCTTAACGTTTACAAAGTCATGTTGTTTCAGATATACTGCATGACTAAAGAACTTGATAACGCTACAATCTACAAAATAGCAGATCTACAAGCTCACAATGCGTCTGCTATTTTCAAACAGATGCATGCATGATTTACCAAAGCACTGCACAGAAAGCTAGGGCACCAGACAGTTAATAATTAGCAATCCTCTAAATCTAGTCTCAAGACAGACGGATTGGCTCCCGCTATCTCCAAGTGCTTCCCTATGCGTCTGTAATTTGGAAGAGCTGAGTAGTAAATGAGTCAGGTATCTCATCATTTCCCTATTTCTGTATCCCCTGTACACTTAACCACTTCTATACTTAGAAGGGTATACAAGTATAGACCCCTAGAGGGTCTATACTTTAGGGTCTATACTTGACACCTACACTACTCTCTGACCTCAACACTAAATATATATGCTGACAATAGGCGAACTACACGCAACAACATGTTGCGTTATGTTGTGATTACCTAGCGGTTCCCAGAATAGGGGCATTAGGTTTCAAGTGGCTAAATCATTCTTACTGGAAAACAAATTTGTGAAAGACTTAAAGCCTTACTGGGTAATTTCCCTGCTGGTCACTATACCATCATTGCAGGTCTTTAGTTCATTCCTGCACTTTCCAGGAGCAGAAATGTTAGCAGAAAATATATTGTCGAATGGTCTGAATTAGACATTTGAAGATTGTGGAAGAAATAGACTGGCTTAAGAGACTACTGTGCAACAGACAAGATGTCCTACGACTCCTATCCCTGAATCTGGAATTATATGCAAAAAATGAATGGAATTTTGATGCAAGAATGACCCTTGAAAACTTAAACAAACACCATGGCACATCAGTACCCTTGTTAATACAACTGGCAATGTTCTGCAAAGACAGCTCCATGAGGTTTGAATAGGATACGCTCACTGTCCCCATCGCTATCTTGTAGGAACCCATGTACAGTGCCGGAATTTAAATCAGCTCATGAATATGGAACAGTCCGGTTTGGAATTTCCGTATGGCAAAGCAGCGTGTCACTCAGAACGTCAGCATCAACTTTTGCCCTCACAAGACTGAAATACCAAATTCAGACAGTATGCTAAATCTGGATGCCTCAGCTCACTGACAGCTATGTGGGGCTACAGAAGAATGACCTCCTAACTGTGTACTGCATGTATGGGGGTTCTGATCCACTGCCCCCCAGACAGCAGACAGACACACATGCGGACAAGGGAATTGGGAGGGCCTACATGCCCATACAACTAACCAAGCATGCGTTCAACTGCATCCCTTGAGCTTGGGGGTGTTGTCAATGGGCTTGTTTTCCACTTCTCAAAACTATTTTTTCCCTCTTTTCTTTTTTTGTAGATTACAAAGAATAAATTGGTGCACAGAGACAATAGACGTTTTATTTCAAATCACATATTTCAACCGTTGCAGAATGTATACTCCTACTAATGAGCCTGTCAGCCGAACTGCATGATTCCAATGTCTTAGCTGCAATTTCTTGAAATCCCTTTCCTTTTCAGTTTGATATAATGTTCTTAATTACAGCTTTGAAATTGTATTAAGGGCAGATGATTACTATCAAAACTAAGGCTCAGCTAGGCAGAGCACTTGAAGCAACAGTGTAATTCTCTTGTGCGTGATAGTGCTGTAACATGATAAGCCTTTGCATGATCTCATAGGGTGTGACTACTTCTTTCCACACTTCCTCTAATGTGCATTATTGTGTCACTGTTTAAGCCATATTGCGCCTTATCATTGTCAATACGATTGCACTATTCAACTGATCCAATTTGATCCAACATTGCTAATCATAAAGCCCTGGAAAAATCTGGTTTCTAAGACCCCGGATCTTCTTATGGGAAATCTAGGCCACATCTGGGGGTGTAAATAAACAGAGCTGTGCCTGGCCTTCCTGGCCTATGAAAAGAGCAGGGCCTCGGCTGCTCTTGGTCTGGGCGGGGGTTAAAGCATCAGTAGACATTGAATATTCTGTGCTCATCGGGACCCCAATAATTAGAATCATTCCACATGCCGTGAACTCACAGTGACCTGTTTTTGCCCAGCAAACTATGGCTGTAGGTTGTTCTTGGGATACATCCAATCCAATTGACTGGATGAGAAGTGACAGAGGGATATAAACCCCCAAGAGCCGCGCTGCAAATTGTGAACACGTAATTAGCTCCCTCCCAGGAGACTGAGGAGAGTGTGTGGTGACTCTTCTCATTCCAGACCATACATTAGCGACGGCATCCATCTAAAATTTGGCCCACGTGAGAGTGAACTTCTTTCAATTGTAGGGAGAAAAGAAATGAACACACAATGCTACATTAGCACGGTAAATGGACCTTGAAAACCTTGATTTTTCTTTTTATTGTTTCTCCATTATTGTCATTTGTAAATCGATGCAGAATAGAAGATTGTGCTGCTGCTTACTCCATAAATTGTGAAGAGCATGAGGGATTGATTAATTGGCTAAAATGTAATAATTTCCACAGGTTTGACACACACCAATACTTCAGAGATAGAGTTCATTCTCAAAAGCAATTAAACCATAAGTGTTCCACTCATTGAACACGCAACAAAAAGGAGTTCCGATTAGCATGACAGCAATTATGATTATATATTTATAATTCGGTTTTATAAAACGGTCTGCATTTCCATTGACCCTCCAGAAATAGATGCCCACTTTATTGTCCCCTGTAGGTTTGTATACATATCTTCAGTGGCTGAAGCACAATTAAGAGACCCCTTCAACTTTATAGTGATAGTGTCTGCTTGACACTATCAGAGATGAGACTAAGTTCTTAGTCATCTCTATTACCTGCTGTTTTGGCTAGAATGTAATAGCGGGATTAGTGCTATGAAAGTGAATGTCTCTGACTAACTGAGTGAGTGAGTGAGTGAGTGAGTGAGTGAGTGAGTGAGTGAGTAGGTGCTGTTAGACTTACTAAAGAGCTGTGGACGTTGTCGGACAGCTTCTTTTCCAGGTTTTTAGACAGCTGGTGGATGGGAATTAAGCTCCACCTCCGCGGACGACTGCCGCGGCGGCCAGATTCCCGGAAACGCTCTCCTCCGCGGCAGTCATCCGCGGAGGTAGAGCTTCTTTTCCATCCACCAGCCGTCTAAAAACTCGGAAGAGAAGCTACTGCTTCTTCTGTCCGTGGCTGTCAGCCGTTTTGCGCTTAGGTGTGGAAACACTCAGTGAGTGAGTGAGTGAGTGAGTGATGAAGTTATACACCATTGGTTGGTTTAATAATTAACTAGCCACTGCCACTGGCAGAGAAAATGTCCCTTCGGGTTCTGCGATATAGTCTTTCCTAATAACTGGCCTTGTCATTTGTAGGGTTCTACAGTTATTTGCTCCTAAAAAAATAATATTTGCGAACTGGAAAAATAATTTACTAGCTCAGTACACACACTCAGTGCTATTGAAATATTTTCAATTCAAAACTTTTTTGAAGAAATTCTAACATTTTTGTATTTCAAAATCCTTTATTATAGCCCCCCACCCCCTTCCAAACCCCCTTCCATTTCCAATCCCAAAACAAGTATTATTGATATTGTCATAAGTTTGGATAGTTAGTAGTTAATAGTAATTGTGTATTGCCTGTGCCATTGAGAGGAATAGACACGCAGAAAGAGAGAGATTGTTTGTGCGTGTGCGTGCATGGCTGTGTGTGTGTGTGTGTGTGTGTGTGTGTGTGTGTGTGTGTGTCTGTGTGTGTGTGTGTGTGTGTGTGTGTGTGTGTGTGTGTGTGTGTGTGTGTGTGTGTGTGTGTGTGTGTGTGTGCGTGTGCGTGTGTGTGTGTGCGTGTGTGTTTTGACAGTAGAAAGGGATGACCAGACAGCAGCCGTAAACTGTAAGGGTTGAGGAGGGACAGGCTATTTTTGGGCCACAATTTCTAGGTCTCTTCCTCTTTGCGGTGAGCAGAGCAGGGCTACTATAGCTCAGTCGCATGGAAATCTGCCGAAGACACATGCTGCTGCAAGAATCCCATGTCATAATGACCAGCATTTCCATGCTGCCTGCGCATAGGGTTGGGCTAAAGGTTGGCCTTTTTCTTTTTAAAGGGCTTCTCAAAATCTTCGACACCTCCGTGGGGTAGGCTTCGCTGTGGAAACCCAAACCTGTCTACTCAATTTGCTCCTGGTAACACCAATATAGCAATCAATGAAAGGCTGATGACACATTTACCTCACCAGAGGTCAATACGCGACTCATCAGTGCATGTGCACCAACCTTAGATGTCAGTGAAGACTGCTGCCTGCTCACCTTTGACACCACCCAAAGGCAAAATGTTGCTAATGGGAGATTCCAAAGCTCATGTAGCTGCTGACTGCTTTCTCTGGGAGGGCGTGCTAGGCAAACAGGACATTGGCAAACTAAATGACAATGGTCTGGCAAACTTCAGTAAACTGATAACCTACCATTTCAGATCCTCTACAGGCAAATTCAGCCCTGCAAGATAAGAGGTATGCAGGGGTTCAAACTGCTGCAACAAATATACCACAAATATACCACCATCAAACCTGGAAAAGACATTGAAACACCCAGCGCTCTTCCTAGCTCTCAGATGTCTCTCTTGTAAGATAAGACATTCTTAAGACATGCAGAGAAGCATAGACATGAGTGTACCACATGTCTGTCCAACCAGATTCAACAAACACCTTCCCCACATGTGGAAAGGGTTACAAATAGGTGTACGCACTACACAGCCACATGAGGTGGCAAGTACTGTAGAAACCTCAATGCCCCTGGGAGATATTAGTTTAGTTTAGTATATTAAGGATCCCCATTAGTCTACTCTACACCGTAGTGGAGACTATTCTTCCTGGGGTCCAAAGTAAAGTAATTTATCGATAAAGTGATGGACTGCCACAACCAAGAAGGTGTGCGTGTGCGTGCGAGCGAGCGTGTGCGTGTGCGTGCGAGCGAGCGTGTGCGTGTGCGTGTGTACATGCGACAGAGAGAGAGAGTTTCACAAGATAGTATTACCCAAAGTGTTAATGTAACACAGCTCTGTTAATTCCTATTTATATCCAATATTTATTTGTAAATACATTGTTCCACTTCTACTTTGGCAATGTAAATGTACGTTTTCTCGTGCTAATAAAGCTCCTTTGAATTGAATTGAATTTGAATTAAGAGAGCGAGCAAGCGAGAGAGAGAGAGAGAGAGAGAGAACTGCGCTTAAAACAAACACATTGACAGTCTATGCATGCATGGTTACACTTGTCTTGATTGACAATCATCTTATGGCCACTGGCCAGCCATTCTAGATTCCGGCCCAGTTAAATAGTGTTTGTGTAACAGTGTTATATAATTACACAAAATAACCGGTTACATTTGTATAGTTGAGGCTTTGCTCATTATGGCCAAGAGTGCTTCTCCAAGTTGATCATTATCCTTTCTTTCATGTAAGTTAACTTAATTTTTCCCGTCTTCCCTCCACTGATGTAATCTGCACATAGCTTATCAACTCATTCACAAGCTGTACAGTATAGGAGTATGCCACAATCTTGTACAAGACATGCTCGGTGAAATCCTACACATCATGGTAGGCCTATTCAGGATACATTGAAGACTTAACCAATATCTCATTTGCATACTCATTTTCCATTTTATCACGGTCAAAGTCATTGAGAAGACCAGGCTGCTTGCCAATTCTAAGCAGGCAGATATCTGCTTTACAAAGCAGCACAAAAAACAAGGATATGTGAGCACTATATAGGCCTATGCATCAGTGTATAGCCACATGAGCTCTTTTTAAACTCCTGGCAAGTTCACAACTGCCATGATGTTTCAGTGAAGATACAGCACAAAACATATGCCTCATTTCCTCTTCTTTTTTACCATGGAAGTTTTCATTGCTTGTGGCAGTTGTCTAGGTTGTCTCCAATTTTGACGCTAATGCTAATCCAAGGAGTTGCGTGAATTCAACTTGCTGTCCACTTCACAGAAGAACTAAGAATATTATCTCTAGACCAAAGAATTGTGGAACCATGGTGTCTGTCAATGTTAGCGTGCTTAAATATTCAGCTGAGCTTCATTCACACAGGGAGCCTCAGTTGATATTTATGGGCAAGGCTTCCTGTCATGAGAGTGGTATCAAGAGGAAAAGCATAAATGCAGGTGCAGTAGCATTCTAAAAGAGACTATTATATGTAGCCATCTCCTTTCCCCAGAAAGAGAGAGACACTCAAAGTTAAATTACTTAAAAATAGAAAAGGAGAAAAAAAGATGCCTACAATTTTTAACCGTTTTGCATTCACATTGGGAAAATGCAGAAACAGAGAAGATGGGGGTAAAACAAAGAACATGCAACAGCCATGTCTGCACTCTCACAACACTCCCATTTGCCTCTGAAGCCATTTATAATGTGCATCAATCTGTGCAGTCTCCAAAGAGTCCATCTCACCAAGCAGAGGAGATGAATAAATGAGTGTGTCTGACAGAGCAGTCATAGAGGAGATCAAAGGAGAAGGAGATAATTAACAGGAGACTAATTGGTAACCACCCCAAGTTTTCATCAGATATGAAAATGATGGCAGCTTTGCTTGATATTAATTGGAAGAATATGTGCATGAAATATGTTCACTTTTCAATGTTTTCTTTTTTTTAGATAGCTTAAGCCACACTCAATGTTCGATCAAATATGCCGAGGTAACATTATTCCCATTGAATAATGCAAAACAGCAATCACTGTGGTAAAAGTGTGGTATTGAGATATTTGTATAATGATTTAACCATTTAAATAAATCAGATATTGTGCAAAGTCAATTGACAAACGCATATGGTGTAATACTTGTAGCCAAGAGGAGAATTTAATTAGCAAGAGAGGCCAACTTTGCTTTACTTCCCGTATCTGCTTGAGGTGGGTGGTAACGTTATTAGGAGACTAATGTTAGAAGAATGTTGGAGTCTATTCATTTCCAATGGGAGAATGAACGTGAACACAGCTTATGAACCATTCCTTAACTCCATGGTCACTGAACTAAATACTGGACCCAATCATCACAAGGCACACAATATTTACAAGATATTGTAAAATGGCTTCTTTTAGTGAGACAAATCAGGAGAAAATCTACTTTGTTAATGACATTTCTTTATCCCATGCAGCAACAAACTCTTGCGAGATTCACACACATAGGAGGCTCTGGCCCCATATTTAAGATGAGAATACCGGTATGTGAATATGTGAATATTATGTGAAATGAATGGACATATTTAAAACGATTAGAAACGATCCTTATGTGCCCAAATTAGAGCTGGCATACTGTACTTGGTCTGCATATTGAGACAGGCAGATATGTAGGCACGGTTGAGGAGGATAGATTATGTATAGTCTGTGTGATCGAAAGGAAATTGAAAATGAAATGCCATTCTACAACTCTATTAGGGAGAGACTTTTTAATAAGATAGATCCAAATCATGAATTTATATAGTTGGAGGACTTCGAGAAACTAAAGCGACTATTTCAAAAGTACACCTTTTCATTTGCCTCATTCCTTGAAAAGGCCTGGTCAATGAGGAGGGCCATTTACATGTAAAATGGCCTTGTTTATTTATTTATTTATTTTTGTTCAAATACTGTACAAATACGTATTCATGTATTTAATAATGCATTTTGGAAGGACTGTAATGTCAGTTGTTTTCAATGTACTTTGTTAAATGTGTCATATAATCCCATATGGGATGGGCCAAAGTGGCATGACACGAGAATAAATATTTCATTAATTCATTAATTCATTATTTAAAAGTGAAATAAAATGTGTCTTCTTCTATCGGGTTTCATGGCAGTTGGCAAACCTAAATGGTGTATCATTTCGCATCTAGTGGCTCCAATGAAGTTGGCCCATCTTCATACATAAACCATCTTTGCTTCTAGTGCTGCACATGCTCAGATGCTCCTCTAGGCCGCACACAGAAGCCTGTGAAAATAGACATTTCGTGCATAGATGTGCCATGCAATGGTAGGCCTCAGGCCTGGTATGGTAGGCCTCAGGTCTACCATTCTGAAATTTAATTTAATAATATTTGGACTGCTGAACAGCTGACAGTAGGCTCTCTTTACTCTTAAAAAATAATAATAACTAGAACTGCACTGTCGAGTGCCTACTTGCTTGTTGCAGAGTGCGCAAGTACTGTCGACCGCTACAAACTGTCAAATCTCAGCTTCTCTGTGAAAGACCATTTGAACGTTTTTAAAGAGTTTTTAAAACTCTTTCAGCGCCACCTGGTGGTCACCAGTTTAGGCTCTGAGTGCCAATTCTCCCATTATAAAGAAAGAAAGAATTTGTAATTATATTATGCATGTAATGTGCATGTCATCACCTGTACACCAGATTAGAGGAATTTTCAAAATATGGTTAAAAAAAAAAAAAAAAAAAAGAAGAATAAAATTCCCAAGGGAGAAACACTAAAACGGGATAACGTCCCTGGCACTTAAACAGAGTGCCACAATTTTTGTATTTTTCCAGTTTTGCATGTGTTAAGAGGTGACAGTACTTCATTAGACACCCTGGAGTCGTTTTTATGTGCAATGATGTATTCCCTTTGTATTTAGGGTTTCTTCCACATCACATTATCAGCCCCTCCCCTAACCCCTCCCCCTTTATCATACAACTACAGCTGTGGGTGCGGCTTAATTAAGTTCGGGTGGATTACCACCCAATCCAATCCAATCCACTTTATTTATATAGCACGTTTTAAAACTCAGAGTTAACAAAGTGCTGTACAGGAGAATAAAATAAAATAAAAACAAGTGCACTAAAGCTACCACACAGAAAAACAACAGCGAGAAAAACAAAGTACAAACAGTGACAACAACTAAGACACATTACAGAAAACAACAGAAAAACAACAGCATCACAGTGAGACGAAACATATACAAGGACCAAAGGAACTCAAGCGGGGTTAAAAGCCAAGGTAAAGAGGTGGGTCTTCAGGCGGGATTTAAAGGTCTCGATGGAGGGGGCCAATTTGACGTGGGAGGGGAGTGCGTTCCATAGTTTAGGGGCTACAACAGAAAAGGCTCGGTCGCCTCTGGACTTTAAGCGGGTCTTCTTTGTGACCCTGAGGTTTAGCTGGCCCTCAGACTGCAGTGATCTAGAAGGAGTATAAACCTCAATAAGGTCAGACAAATAAAGAGGAGCCAGACCATTTATAGATTTAAAGACAAATAAAATAATTTTAAAATCCACTCTGAAGCGGACAGGGAGCCAATGAAGGGAGGCCAAGACAGGTGTGATATGCTCACGTCTGCGAGTACCTGTGAGTAGACGAGCGGCTGAGTTTTGGACTAGCTGGAGTCGAGCAAGGGAGGCTTGGTTTAGACCAGCGTACAAGGCATTACAGTAGTCCAACCGCGTAGATATGAAGGCATGTATAACTCGCTCAAAATCACTAAAAGATAGCACCGACTTGATTTTAGCCAGCAGCCTCAGATGATAGAAACTAGAGCTAACTACTGCATTGACCTGTTTGTCAAGTTTAAGGGCATTGTCTAGTTTGACGCCAAGGTTTGAGACCACAGGTTTCACATATGGCTGCAGGGAACCTAGGTCATTGGGAACGATACCAGGACCGCTAGGTCCAAACACTATAACCTCCGTTTTACTTTCGTTGACACTTAGAAAATTAAGAGCCATCCATGCCTTGATGTCACTTAGACAGTCAAGCAGAGGTTTCAGGGAGCCATCACCACCCACCAGGCAAACCAGGCATGCTTAATGAACTGGTGGGCGTGCCTAGCCTGGTTAATAAACCAGACCGAATCAACCGAAATTGCCTGCCAGCGGATTACGGTCTGGAGAGGCTCAATTGTACGCCCATTTCCTACACCAGAGAAATGGGGAGGCCAATCGGGACACGGTATGCAATATGGGCGGGCTTTGGTACAGTGACTTTCAATGCTTGAGACCTTTGACTGACAGTAGCTCTGACCAATTGCGTCAAAGAGAAAATGTTTCAACCCGCCCCCCTGGAAATGAAATCCAAGCTGAGCCTCCCCAGACTAATATCCGCGGTCCGTGCGATATTAGTCTGGTTTATTAACCAGGCTAGGGCGTGCCCACATAAAAACAACATTTTAACAAATACTGTTCCCCTTTTATTGAAAAAAAAATCTTCCTCCTTATATAACAATAATCCTGATGATCATGTTTTAGGGTGGGAAGAAAATCATGGCACTCCATCTTTAAGCATTTCAAATTAATTATTTCGTTACGTAATTAACAACAGTCATACGCTGGCACGGCGCAACATCAAACAAAGCACTGGACGTACTTGCACGCTCTGCTTGCGCAAGTAATAATAATTATATATGTATATATATATATATATATACACAATGTATATATATGTAAATTATAGATATATATATATATATACATAAATGTAATATATATATTTATTATATTTATGTATGTATATGTATATATATATTTTTAAAGAGAGCCTACTGTCAGCTGTCCAGCAGTCCAAATATTATTAAATTAAATTTCAGAATGGTAGACCTGAGGCCATACCAGGCCTCAGGCCTGAGGCCTACCATTGCATGGCACATCTATGCACGGAATGTCTATGTTCACAGGCTTCTGTGTGCGGCCTAAAGGCGCATCTGAGCATGTACAGCACTAAAAGTCTTACACCATATGCGTTTGGGAAACCGGGCCAATGGCCCTGAGTGTGTTGCACAGGAAGTGTGTGTGTGTGTGTGTGTGTGTGCGTGCGTGTGTGCGAGAGACAGAGAGAGAGAAAGAAAGAAAGAGAGACAGGGAGAATCATTCTCTGATCGAGTATGGATGGTAGTATGTTGAAACGTCCATGTCATATTAGTCAAAACAATTTATAATTAATTTCAGGCTTCCTTCATGACTTCACATCTCTCTCTCTCTCTCTCTGCAAGGAAACTGCAATCACGGTACGGACTTCCTCATATCATGTTCTGCATTGATTTCTTTCATGACAAAGTATTAGCAGTAGTGCCAATAGTTTCAACTGACAAACATGAATATGCAGTGACATTCACACTCACGATGGCAATCACTCATTTTGTCAATTGTGCCAAAATATGTACTTGATCGATTATTCTGTGTACTACACAATAATCAGTTGTGGAAAAAGTACTCAAATTTGTACTTAATTAAAAGTATCAATACTGAAATGTATATATACAAATGTATATATAGGGATGAAGTGGTTAATGTATGTTTTCAAATCAAAATTAAAATCTCCAAAGTAACTAGTAACTAAAGTTTTCAAATAATTGTGACCGAACGTCGCAGTTACTGTTACTATGTAACGACATCCCGTCGGTTGGGCATGTGACATCATCAGGGATGGAGCACGTGACATCACATGACATCATCCAGCTTCCTTGACATCATCAGGGATGGAGCATGTGACATCACGTGACATCGTCAGGAATGGAGATCCCTATCATCAATATTAGGCCCATATGTGGAGATTCCTGATGTCATCAATATTGGCCAGCAACTCTACATCTGACCTCAAACCCTTAGAACTCCATATATGGAGGTGACCTGTTCTGACATTCTATACTTTTATGTTGATCCTTCCCCATCCATCCTTCCTCTTGCGATGTCTCCCTTTTGACTGATACCTGTCCATTCAAACTCTAGACGGGCCTGCCCCAAAGTTATTAGTGCAGCTGGCGAAAACTAGAGTTCTCAACAGGCCCAAAAATTAAGATCTTACCCCCATGCCAAAGCACCAGCACTTGCCCAGCAGTCTGCTGTCACCCAGGCGACCTCGCCCTCAGGCGTCTTACTGGTTGTAGTGGACTCCACATATGGGCTTAATGTGGAGTTACTGTAAACATTTTGGCTCTGAGATGTAGTGGAGTAGAAGTATTGGAGATTGGAAATACTCAAGTAAAGTACAAATACCTCAAAAGTGTACTTAAGTACAGTAGCCTACTTAAGTACCGTAAATGCACTTTCCACCACTGACAATAATTCCTATGTATTTATATCCATTTTGTCCATATTCAGCCTAGCTATATGGTATATACTGTATGTGACCTGGTGATATGAATGACACCTGACACCAAAACTGCATTTGGGGTTGTTTATTATCACACAGTTTAAAGTTATTTTTTTAGAGTTTCCAATTTAAGGTTGGTGTTGATAAAAGACAACAAGGGTAAAAAAAAAACAGAGCAGCTTGTCTTTGTTGACAATACCTGATCAGTCCTTGTTAAAGTCCAGTTGCTGTTTCAGTCCTTGACAACAGGCTTGGGTCAGAATTCAATTCACAGTACAATAACAATCCTAAACTGAAATTAAAGTGCACAAATAACTGTAGTGATAACACTTTGAGCGCATAACCGTCCTACACAACATTTATTCCATTGTCTTTCCACACATAATATCTAAACCCACGATTTGTTTTATTCGCCGTTATGTCGCCGACATTGTGACGAGGTGGACGCCGGACACGTTATGATGACATAACCGGAAATCAACCAACTGCCGGCTTGCAAGGGCTTCTGGGAAACTGACTCCAATGCAAAGTGAACGAGGCGGTATAGACGATCTTAGCCCGCTTTGCTCTTTGTCTGTGACCCGGATCGCGGAAGTGGCTTATGTGTCAGCTCAATAACAAATCATGGGACTATTTTCAAGGATCAAAGTCGCAAATACTTCAGTGTATGCTCCAAAGGTAATTAAACAATCCTGACAGTCTTGTCAATTATACTATAACACATGGAAGGTGTTAACAAAAAGAAAAGAAAACAAACAAAATCACATAGTTATTTTACAAAGAACAGTAAACATTTGGTACATTAATATGAAATAAATGACTCAACAAATCTAAGAATGTACTCACTACATGAAATCTTTGGTGCTCACCTAGCACATGAAACACAAGTTTCATCAACCTCCTTCAGCACTATACAACGAGAACAAATATTACTTGTATATATTTACCATGTTTTAGAATATCAACAACTCTATTCACCTGTTTCCTAGGCTGTGTGTGTTCCACTTCCTGTTGATTTGATCCAATGCTATCCAATGAAACTGGTCAGATGACCAATGATATCCAATGAAATCGACAGGAAGTGGAACACACAGCCTAGGAAAAAGCAAGGACTGTCTAAAGAGGACAAGAAGCGAAGACCGTAAGGGCGCCGCCATGTTGCTCACATGGTGCTCCATGGAAGGAAAGAAACATGCGCAGTTGAGACCAAGGAAGCTGAACAAGGAAGTGATGGCTGCATAAAGCCCATTGCGCATGTTTCTTTCCTTCCATGGAGCACCATGTGAGCAACATGGCGGCGCCCTTACGGTCTCTGCGTCCCGTCCTCTTTAGACAGTCCTTGGGAAAAAGGTGAATACAATCATGAACAGTGGCAGTAAGATGGAAGACAATTCACTTCCTGCTTCCTCTAATACAACTTCCTCTGAGACACTCCTGGCTCTGGGAAGACACATAAGGGTTTAGTGCCATCTAGTGGTTTCTTTTGGGAACATACTATTTTCCACTTGGCCACATATAGGTTTCTGTCTTCTATCTATATTCTTATCTTTAAAGATGGATTTTTTCCAGTTTTGTGTTTATGAGGTGACAGTACTCATAACCTTTGGTGTTATTATGTGCAATGATGCCTTCATTTTGTATTTAGGGTTTCTTCCTGGAAAATAAATCAGTGATATAGTGACATCACAATATCATCCCCTCACCTAACCCCTCCCACTTCATCATGAAATAATAGCTGTGGGTGCGGCTTCAGTTCAGGTGGATCACAAGCCACCAGGAAAACTTAATTAACTGGTGGGCATGTCCACATAAAAAATATATTTTAACATATACTGTACACTTTTTTTGAAGAATTTCTTTTTTCCTTATCATAATAATAATACCTGATACCTGAAAAATTATGGCACTCAATCTTTAAATTTATATTTTAAGAACTTACTGTATAGTAGCATTTCTTAATACTGTCATTCATTTTAGCGCACCAACATCAGTGAGACAAATTCCAAACATACAGTAGCCTACCTGGTAATAAAGATAATTCTAATTCTGAACGTCAGCGATACACGATTTTGGTGCAGTTGGATAACTGTCTATTTGCATGGCAACATTTGGAGATGTTGACCTACATACTGTAGTGTAGTGTGTGTGTGCTTTTTTCTGTTGCTAAATCACTGCTGTGTTTAGTGAAGTATGGCGCTCTCTCTCTCTCTCACACACACACACACACACACACACACACACACACACACACACACACACAATATATATATATATATATAGGCCTGCAGTTATTAATGAGTATAATTGTATCATTTTATCAGGTAACAAATGAAGAAGCTGAGCAAGAGGGTAAAGCAAGTCTCAGGTGAGAACTTTAAAAGTAGTATTTACAAGGGTGAAAGTGCTACACTCAGTTATATGAGCTTCATCCTACTTCTGTTGGTGAAATATGCAAATAAAATGTTTAAATATAATGAGTTTCCCCCCCCCCCCCCCCCCTTATCTTAATCTCAATGGAGGAAAAAAAAAACGCAACATAGACACCGGTAAACCAAAAGTGTGGTACAGTATATAATTTGCACTATATATGGAGGAAGTTGTCCAATGTGGCTTTTGAAAGAGTTCTGAGGGAGTTTGTCAAGTAGAGCAGCAGCAATTCTGACTTAAATTCCATGCATTATTGACATTGGCATTATATTTGTTTAATAATTATTATAGGATGACAAAGACAATAATAACTAGAACAATTAGTTTAGATTTTTTCTGAATTTCTGAGCTCAGAACTCCGCCTACCCAGGGCTGTATGTTTGACTGTATGTAGGTTAATTCAAGACCAATGGTACAATGAAATGTGTCATAGAAGAAAAACAGCTCAGCTGTAGGGCACTTAGTCATCGATAACAGCACTGTAAAGATAAAATAAGATCAACATTTCAATCAAAATGACACTACACTAGGCTGCTGTGATGCCCGTTGGGGACGATACCAGTGGGGAACGGATCTATGAGGTTGGTATGCAATACCCTTGGTAGTCGTTATCAGAGTACTTCAAGGCCAGTCTATGATGTCAGATTTATATTATTTCTGGTTATACAATACCATTACCGTTATCAGAGTATTGGAGGCCGGCCAGTCTATAGTGTCAGTACTATGACATTAAGATATTCCTGGACAACCACCAAATCCGACTACTTCCCACTCATACAGAAGATTTGACGTCTCTGACTTCAAGATATGTGGGGGACAGAGAGACTCACTGAGATTCTGTTTCTGTGCATTTATAAATAACACGCTGTATACACACAATACACTAAATTAAAATGGGTATACTGCACATCGGGTATGTAATGTATCAGTCCTGGTACAATAGCTGATTTTAGCAGCCGGCAGGTATAGCAGATAAGCAAAGTGGAATCTTTAGAACATTGAGGTGAGAAGTCTGTTGGTCTGGTGGTAAAAACTGTCCTTAACTCTGGTGGTATGTGCAGCCATGTTCCCGCACCACCTGCCAGACAGTAACAAGGAGAACTGTGGCTGTGGTCCTTGATGATGCTGTGTGCCTTCTGTAGACACCGCTGGGGAAAGATATCCAGAATGGCTGGGAGTCTGTCACCAGTGATGTGCTGTGCTGCTTCCATCACTCTCTGAAGGGATTTGCTGCTGTGAGCAGAGCAGTTCCCTTCCCAGACCACGATGCAGCCTGTCAGCATGCACAATCTCTCGATTGCGCACCTGTAGAAGTTTGCGAGGATGCCCGGTGTTCATGCCAAACGTCCTCAGTCTCCTCAGGAAACAGAGAGCCGCTGGCGAGCGTTCTTGACCACAGTGGCCATGTGCGGTGTCCAGGAGAGGTCCTCAGTGATAGGCACTGAGGAACTTGAAGCCACTCACCCTTTAAATCCCAGCATCGCAAATTCTGCTGTCTCAGTTGAGTCTAAGATAGAGATAGAGATACACCGCAGCTGTAGCTCACAATAGGCCAGGAAAGTGATATGAAAAGATATAATATAATGTGGTTATTAGGTTTGCTTAAATAGCATGTTAGACCACTACTGCTTGTAAACAAAGCATGGCTCTCTGTTCTTTGAAATGCCTTCATTTCCTGAACGGCTGCTTACCAGCCAACACGCCTAATAAGTCCCCAGAGAAGCTGCTATCTGTCCAATTGGAGGCGTAGGAATGTAAAAAAAGGAAAAAAAAAAAAGAAGAAGAAATGCAGAATTAGGTGTGAGGATTATTCAGACGAAGTGAGCTCCAGAGTGGTACTCCTTGACAGTGAGTTATTTAGCTGCAGATACACACAAACATGGCATTACACGCTTACAACCCCCACTGGGAGCCCTGGGTCTAAAAATAAAATACCTAACAACACACATTCAAATCTCAGAGGGACGCAGATGTCCCCAGTCTTACTTGAGCTGCACCAGGTCTCGTTACATCTTCCTCTGAAGTTGTGTAGAAGTCTTTGTCTTTGTATTTATTCGGTGTTGTTCGTAATGCTATATTGCATGTCTGGGCTGTGGTCCCTAGATAGTCCCGAAGACACGGCATGAGACAAGGCCTCTGGGACTCTGTGAACCTGTACCAAGAGCACGTACTTGTTTCTCACAACACCACATGCAATTTGCTTTCCCTGATATGCCCAGTGAAAATGTCACAGGAGTTCAGGACACCAAGGAAGGGGAGGAGGCAGCATAGTAATTTATTGCACAGCTTGGTTGAATGCTTGATTCTGATTGGTCAGTCACTGTATTCAGTGCTGTGTTATTTCTCGATGATGACCGCTGTCTAATCAAAGGCGATTTGAAGCGAGAAATAGACAATGCAGTAACCGAAACTGTATGCATTCTATTTGATCAACACTTCCTGTTTTACGAGGCGACAAGGTGCACTGGTGCACCGTGACCTGGCATGCATTAATGGAATACTTTCATTAACGTAAGAAATTAAACCTTTTTTTTATACTTTTGGGTCAATGCACTAATTTCTTTATTAAGTAGCCGTGTAATAAGCTGGATAATTGATGGCCAGTTGGTCATTGTTGAGAAATAAACCTTATATCATCCTGTCTGGGTTTATTATATGCCAGCTGCGTATAAAATAGAGACACAACCAACCATACTTTCCCAGGTTTGGACACTATTGACCATATTTACACACTGGCCATTTTGCTCTCACGTCACACTTGCGCGAGCGGGGGGGGAGGGGGGGGGGGGGGGGGGGGGGGCAGACGACACGACACTGAGTGTGTTGTAAGAGAAGAATAGCTAACGTATGCCATATGGATATGGCCATTCAAGTGTTCACCATCTGAACAGGTAGCCCCATTTCGCTATACTGTACAGTGACAAAGAAAACTGTGTTTTTGGTCCTTTGTGTGCCCATAAAATAAAAAATAAAATGGCAATACACAGACATTTTATTAGAGGCATTTTGAGTGTTGTGACCATGCAGAGCGTTCTTTGCCATAATAACTAGGACATGCTGTGCATTGCTGTCTACAGCTCAGTGGATAGACAAGGCACCAAGAGATGTATGTTCATACAGTATACGGTATGCTCACAGATATTATCTGTGAAAACCCTCTTCTGGCTCACTGTCTTATAGTTCAATTTCATATTCTAGTGGTGCTGTCCCAAGACTATTGTATTTCCCCACACACCATTTCTAGATGTGGGAAAGTGTACTGAACAACAATGTGTAAATAAGTCAGGTCAAGAATTACCAGGTGCCAGTGTTGATACCTCAAGTCTCATGTTCTAGATGAAAATGAGATTATCACTCAATGAGTCAATGAGTGAGTGAATGAGTGAGTGAATGACTCAGTCAGTCAGTCTCTAAATTAGCTAAATTGTATGAAACTCATCTTACACATATAAACTGAGCTGATTGGGAGCCCCTATATCACAGTTTTGAAAATAATCATAGAATATACAATTATGTCACAATGTTTGATATCACCACATTAGGCTGATGACTAGCATCTTTAATTTTTTTTCATTATTAAGTTGGGACCCAAGTGAAGAGCTTTCATTTTCTGAGACAACAGACACCACAAATTGTATATTTCTAATTTATTTCCTTATTATTTCCGTATTGTCATTCATATTGCACAGTACATTAAACATTTGTACGTTGTAATAATTCTGTTGGATATTATTATTCTGGGATGGGGGTAATTCAGGAATTCTGATAAGATCCCCGAGTGCAGTGCATGCCAATTAAGGGTACTGTATAAGATCGATGTCTGTCAAGAAACTCCACAAAGATTCAGCATTCCATGAGCTGCCAGAATGCCAGATGCACGAGGAATATATTTTCAGTGTTTCAATATTTTAAATATTGGAATATGTTGCAGGACAGGTTGTTATTGACTCATGGAATATTATGAAGGTAAAATAAAAAATATTCCACTTTCAATCATACACAAATACAGATCTGCAATGCTGTGGATAGAACTCTACATGATTTAAATATTCATCAGTTGACCGAACCGTGCCAATGCTCACAGACAGAAGACAGACAATCCGCCAAGGCATTGTTGTCAACAAAATGGAAGCAGAAGCTTTATCTTCTAATGCCAGTGCCACGGTGAGGACAGGGCAAAATATGGAATTATAGCACAATAATACAGATTGGCTGGTAACAAGGTTAGACACTGATAGGATTTGGAGAGAACCTTGTGCCGCATTTCTCCGCAAGGGTGACGGAACTATCAACCCCTGGTAAGGAATAATGGCTTCCCTTTCAAGAGGATGTGAAATTGGATTGCTCATACAAAGTGCTTGCAGAGGATAAACCTGTGTTATCCAATTACCCACCTAAACTACGTTAAAAAAGGGGGAAAAAAGGGAAGAGGAAAGAAAAACTGGAAGGTGAGGAGTCTGGGCAATGTTGTTACTGAGTGAAAACACACAAGGAAGCATGGGAGGATATTTGTTTTGGATTATACGTCAATGCACTCACCTCCTCATGGGAATAAGGTGTGTTTACTCAGTTTTCATCTTCTAAAAAAAAAGAGAAAGAAATCTGATGGTAAGGAGACTACACCCCCTGTGGTCATTCTCCTCTGATAACCTCCCCATCACGTGTAAGAAGCAATGCAGATTGCACAGTCCTCCAACAGAGGGCAATAGATTATTACATAATGTATTCACACCCCAGTCCAAATCCAAAACTGTAAATTAACATCTTAATTGAATGGTTCATACCTTCACTTATATCTTACTTGGTCATCTTTTTTGCAGCTTTGATGCCGTCCGTGGAGATACCCGTTAAATGTTTTAGAGTTTGCCTCTAAAGAAAAGGGGGGGGGGGGGGCATTAGAGAATTTGCGCTTTTAACTGCAGTCAGAACCAGCCACATGATAGCAAAGTGCATCAAAACTAACTTAATTGGATGTGACAAGATTCGGGCCACAGAGCAGGTCATTTAAATCCTCTTTCAAAGAAGCCTCATGCAGCGGCAGCAGTAGCAATAAAAAGAAAAACGCATGCCCTGGTGCTTTGGCTGGCACTAGTTGAGCCCATATTAGCTGACCCAGTCCAGCAGCTTGTTCTTTGATGCTGTCCCACTTTCAATGTTCTACAGACTACAGATAATCACTGGTGCCATGTGACCAGTAAGAGAACAGGTTTACGAGAGAAGTACTAAGTGCCCTGCCTATCTAAGTGACTTTAATAGATGTAAGACAATTATACTTGTAATTACTATATTAACTCTGAGCTACTGCCGTGTGTGTGTCTGTGTGTGTGTGTGTGTGTGTGTGTGTGTGTGTGTGTGTGTGTGTGTGTGTGTGTGTGTGTGTATATGACTGTTACAGTACACAACACATTCTAATCAAAATGTGCCTTTGTGTAAATGCATCCCATTTTCAAAAGTGTACACCTATGCAGCTGTGAATGGCTCATTTACCACAGTAGCTCATAAGAATGTACTAGCAAGAGTAATTATTGGGGGAAACGCAAAAGCCCCTTCTTTTTATAAAACAAATCATTCAGCAGATAATGCACATAAAAAGGCTTTGCTTGTGATTGCCTGGTGTCTAAATGATAGTGTCACTGTCTAGGAGTGGGGCCTCATGTAGATGGCCTCTAGTCATCATCACTGTTATTAACATGAATCATGCCATGTAAAAAAGGATGGACCTTCCAAGGAAATGACTGCACACTCCAGCAAATAGAGACGGACAACTTACTGCATCAACTTATTTATTAGCACAATTTATTCATTATGCCATGTCGCTACAGTATGTTGGAAATAATGACTAATGCTGACATCTTTGAAGAATAAATAGCAAGACATTATTATACATTTTGTAACTCGGAAGTTGGGATACTAAGTTACCAATCAGAGATCCACTTTTTAACTGTTGAAAAGGAATGTAAAATACCCAGCATGGCTTTGCAATCTGAAGGCTGATTAAAAGTGAAAAAAGAGCGGACTAATACATTAGTTAAACAATTACTGACGAATCCAGCCAACTTTGGTGCCCCTGGAAAGTAAGAAGACCAGAGACGGAGTAGAAGATGTTGGATGTGAAGGCAGGGTGGTGGGTTTTGTTAAAGGAATAGAAAAAAAAAAGAATTCTATTGTGCACTTTGAAATGTATTATTAGGTACAAATGGAGAGTGCAAAACCGTGCAGTCCAAGGACAGTGCTTCTAAGGCAATGATGAACAACACTGTACGATCAGTGTTTGTTTTCCTTTTTTCCTTTTTTTCTTTTTTCTTTTTACATGACAGCATTTTGGAGCACCCGCCGCATAACGAATGGATCTCAACAGCAGTAATTAGTGTGTCTAACGCTGCAAGTACACATTTATTAAAAGTATGAGTGCCGGGAGGTTCTGGGGAACAGAAGTCTGGCCGTCCCCAGGCCCTTGGCTCCCCGGAGGAGTGTAAAGTGTCGTTAAAAATACACAGCAGGCTCGAGAAGCAGCCCCGTGCCAAGCGTGATCGAGTGGAGTGAGGCAGCGGCACTGCGAGGAGCTCTCTTTGAAGGACGCAGCAGTAATGACCTGTCCTCACTGTGTGGCCTCCAGTGGCGCGGGGCCTGCCGCTACGATGTGACTCCCAGATTAGGCCTCCGAGTGCTGCCATTGGAGGGGCATTACAGGCTCGGGGTCACCCTTGTCAGAGTGGAGCACCGCGATCACACAGTGTCTCTGACAGGTCTAGGGTGGTGGTAGAGGACGTAGAGAGGAGTCCAATTGCCCATCAGCCCCCCCAACATTCACCACCATGCAGGTCTGTGGTTCTCTACAGCAGAGGGAAGGGTGTAATGCGAGGTGCCTGCGTGACAGAGTGTGGTGCATTTGGAGCCAGGGAGGATGATCGTTTCTGGCAGTGAGCGTTTTTTAGTTCACGATTTCGTGCTCCCGTTAATTTGATGACAGCGGAGGCCTGCATAGCTGTGGAGTAGAGGGTGTGCTCTTGCATTTCATAAATAATATCACTTAGTTGAACCGGTACACGGACCGGATGCAATGCAAAAAGCTAAAGGTATAACTGGGAAATAGACCACAATATGGAAAGGTGATTTAAATGTAATGCCTTGCTGTCGTGTTTCTTACTGTATTCATTCAGCCCGGTGGAAAAAGTGAGATGATACAGAATGCACAGTGTTGTTTTGTGGCAGCTACAGTATATTGATTTGAGGTCCTGCAAACATTAAGCTCTCCAGAAGCATTTTCAAGGGTAGAGGCCGTCTCTGCAGCATGAATTTGCAGCATATTGACTTATTTCTCTATGCGTATAATATGGTAGTGCATCAGTTAATAGACATTTCATACTGCACGGAACACTTGGTTCAAACGTTGGATTTTACAGTAAATATTTTATTCTTCAATAATGTATACACAAAACAATGCATGGTCAGTGGTCACAGTTTACACTGGCCATATGCAGCTGAGCTTACATTCTGCCCTGATGAGGAAGAATTCACGAAAGAGAATCAATGCAAGTAGTCTCAAATGGAGAAAAAAAAGAACACGTTCTGCATAGTTATTCTGTCAGCGTAACTGCATATATGATAACAATTACATAATAGATTGTTAAATTGAAAGGAAATTGGATTGTTGTAGTGGAGTCTTTCCATGATTACAAAGAGCTGCAATTCTCTCATGACATGAAACGAGAGGTGTCATCCTTTTACCAAGCCTGTGAATGTGAGACAGGTCATTGCAGGAAAAGTCATTTTCCTTCGTCCCAATTAGCGCCTGCAGGATCCCGAAGCCTTCTCTGATGTGACTTGCCCTCGTAGGCACGTCCCTATACTGCACAGCATGCCGAGTGAGAACAAAGCAACAGCTTCTGATGATGTTTTGTGTTAATGCCCAGAGACAATGTGCAGCTCTTGCAGAGGAACTTTCAGGCTATGCAGATGTCTCAGTCCTGAAAAGCCTGTGGTGACAACATGTGACAGCAGACTAAGCTGCCACCAGGGATGTTTTCTCAACTTTTACTTTTCTGAAGCTACTTTTTTTTAATTTCACCCACACCAGATGTGCTAGTATTTACAAGTGGCTTATGTACACTGACTAGACTGACTACTTACTGATAAACAATACTGATTAATAGAGTACCAATTCTGACATCACTGCCGCTAGAGGGCGACAGCACCTTCTATTAGAGAAGGTGCTCAAGGTGTCAATGAGGGGGCAGAAAAGGTCACATGGTTCATGTAACTCAAAATATTTATCCAAAGAGTAACACTTTCTTTTTCCTTCTTCACACCCAGACGTCATCAAATGTAACTCATAAACGTCACAGAGTCACATATCTGAAAAAATAAATTGGGGCAGACACTCGCAAATAACAATAAAAATGAATAGTGCTTAGAAAAGTTGTCAAAAACACATTTCTGTGTAATTGAGTTGAGTTGCTCTTTGTTTGAGAGACCACAAAGACTAAACCAAACCACACTTCTCATACTGATTCCTTACTGCTGCAGGGAGCCTCAAGTGTGTGTAAACAGCTGCCATTGTATATTCAATCCAAACTTTAGTCTGATTTCCAAACATAAAAACAATTTATATAATATTTACCTATGCCAGAAATGAAAGGTACAAAACAGACTTTCCTCTTTCCAGAGAGACCAGAGAATTATCTCGAGCTGCCTTCGAGACAGAAAGCAAAGTTTGCTAAATAAAAGAAAGATACACAACATATTTCATCCATACCTTTTATTCCAATGAAAATTGTGTAAATGCGCCTAATATTGACGCCATTGGCGTCCTTTCTAGCTCATTCCATAGTGGACAATAACCAGATCAGTGGAACACAGGAGCCTTACAACTCATCTAGTCACTGGTTGACCTGAGACAAGTTTGGTTGTGATTGAGCAATTATATACGTCCATAGTTTTCAAAGGAAGGGTTTTTGCTGTTTTGGTGTGGGAACCAAAACGAGGGTCCTATCAGGCTGTATTCATGGCAGCTTTCTTCCTTCTGCTGTATTTACCTCCTAAGATAATTGTAGACAAATTATTTGCTTCTTAATATGTACAGGCCAGGTCTCCCTGCATTTGTCTACGGGTCTCTCATTGCTGCTCCAAGGTCATCATCGGTATTGATATTTTTAGAAATTGCTGGGAGTCTGAGCACACTCTTATTAATATCACAATCATCTTTAGGATCAACAGAAATTACAGCCAGTGACAGCAAAAAGAGAAAGACTAATGTCTTCATCCAACCAACAGTCAAACAGAATTACTTTAGGGTGAGCTGAAGGAAAGTTCACCACAGGTGGGAATACCAACAAAGCTGAATGATGCCCACTGCTTGTACAGTATTTCTGTTTCCTTTTCCTAGGCCAGCCATCCAAAAACGGAGGCACCATGAGACAAGTCCAGAATGTGCCTTAGTAATTAATGACAAGTTTGACAACCACACAAATTATAGCAATATACAACTACCGGTATATAGAAAAGTTATGAATTATTTTAATTTATTATACCGTACTATCATTTCCCTAACAGAAGCTAATTTTATTCCCTATAATATTTCACACATTTTCAAAAAATAATGAAAATATCTATTTTCACTACAAATACCCTGAGATTGTGTGCCCTGAGATTAAGAATTGCCCATTGGTGTGCCTTAGGCACAAAACATTTAAAAACACTGACCTATAGGCTATTGATAAAATTGTCCAAACATGCCTCTTCTATAAGACAATCAAGACATATTATTACAAACATACAGCATGCTTGCACAACAAGGACCTTAACAAACCGGATCCAAGCACACTCCTGGCATTGTTCATGGTTAAATCATAAATATATGATTAAACATTGCCTGGAAGTGACAGGGCTTTCTATAGTCTATTGTTCTCATGTTGGTCATAAATAAACAACCAGTAGTGGAACACAGAAGCCTGCTGAGGCAGGGCGGTTAAAGCGCTTTATTTGTGTCGAATGACAACTCAGCTCAGACGACATAAACATGATTAATTGGGTGGGGTGACAGGAACATTGTAATGCGACATGTCAAAAGCAGTTTAAAGCAATTTCATCCTTTTATGCATAAGATGACTTCCAAATGCCAAGGAGAACATAGGTTACCAATGTGCCTTGTGCTTGAGCTCTACAATTACCACAACAGTGATTGAACATAATGGCATCTTGCAATACATGCCGCATGACATTTTCAGCCATGCAAATGAACAAAGGGGGTCTTCTGAATAAGACCAGAGACTAAAGCCTTTTGTGAGGAGACATCAGTGTGTTCAACTTTTCACAGCATAGAACTATGACTACTCAGATGTTTGTTGTTTCTCTGTTACTGTGTGTTAGTGCATGCATGCATGCATGCGTGCATGCATGCGTGCGTGCGTGCGTGCGTGCGTGCATGACTGTGCTGGTTAATATTTAGTTGTTCAATATCCAGGGAAAGTCCGATATTACAGAGCATTATCATTTTCTTGCTGATATGTGGCCGTCATTAAATATAGTAGCCTATATATGGTAACTAAGGACATTCCCTATGCAGTACTGTACATATTACTCTGCTGTGTAAATCCAATAAGATTAAAATATAGATCAAAGTAAGTCCTATGAGAGTTTACAGATTATTTCTGCATGTTACACTGTCACCAAACGTCAGGTGATTACATCAATTCATGAATATAATCCATGATCAGAATGATTGTCAATTTGCCACTTATATATTCAAGCCATATTGTTGCAAACATTCTTTATGTAACTCACTATACAGGTTAAATACACTAAAATAAAATGTTTTCTTTCTTCATTTAAACATCTAGGAAGCAGAAGTCAGACAGACATACAGTAGACAGAGTACAGAATTGACACTGTAAACTCCAGTTATTGCTGTAATACCATCAGTAGGTTCAATTGGGATATAAATGCTGCCAATAAGGAGGTTATTTTACTGGTGTAGCCATGGGAACCAATTGGTTTTAGAATTTAATGTCGCTCATGTACTATAAAACTGTTATAGAGACCTACTAAGGTTTGCCTGTTATTGGCTGCTCTTAGTAATTAGTTGTATAGAGCACCGAAGTCCTGACGTCACGAAGACTGACAGACTTAACATGTGTAGTAGACAAGAGGTATAAAAGCACAATTGAGCTATCATATCCAGCTATAACACATACAGCATTGGATAATCTAATAAACATGAAGTGATCTCTCTCTCCCATACTGACGTCACGTGCACCCAGTGCATGTACAGTAAGTGGAGGAGCCGGACAGTTATAGCCTGCAGAGGAGTCTTCTGACCTATTGACCCTCAAGAATGGTCAGTATGTTATACTGACTGAGTCTGATCAAATCCTGCCCATGGTGGCAGAATTGTGTGCACAAATGTACACACTCTTACTGGGAACTGTCCAATTCCAGAGGATTGGCCTTCACGTTCATAGGAAATATACATTCTATTGAATATTGTTTCCCTACAGACTCAGAGACTCAGTCCCATGGGATATCCTTGTACCATAAAGACTTGATCCCATTAAATGGATTAAGTGTCGCACTTAATCCACAGATCACACAATGACTTTGGATATGTCATAATGTTTGAATGTTCCACATAAAAGCATTCATTCACAATTCCTTGATCATCATTTGGAAATATGACATTCACTGTACAATTTATGTAATTGTTGCAGATTGTGTGTTATGTGAAATCTAAGGCCATGATAAGTGCATGCGTACAACTTTCCCAAAGTGAACTTCAAAGAGACTTTGCCTCACAACAACAACTTCTGGGAATGCAGCTTGCATCACAAGACATCTCAATGTCTGCAACTTGCAATGAGAGTGACCGCATATAGTAACTGAGCCATGCATTGCACAACGAAGAGAGCTATATAATGTGGAGAGAGATGAAGCCCAGCCAGGAATCCGGGAACGAGGAGGATCCGGAAGAATTCAGAGGAAAAGACGGATGACGGAGGGAGAAGAGAGGGACAAGGAACCAAAGAGAATGATTTCTGATGAGAGGGCCACATCACTACCAAGACACACCGCTCCCACAGACCAACCCCTTTCGCTCTAACCTGAGCGTCCCAGGCAATCCAAGGCACTACGACGAAAGGCTCAGGGGTTACCAAGACAATCCAACCCCTGCCGCCTGCCACGTCTGCCTCTCTCTCAAAGCTCAAAAGTCTATTATTTGCTCAAGAGTTGAACTTACTGGTTTTTGACACATGCAGAGTAAGAGATTATTTTATAATCTTTTAGAAAATTGAAAATGTATAATTCAGATTGTTTAATAATTAATTCATAATTATGAATTCCACTGATATAAAATCTACAGGATTAAATACAATTACTACACCTGTTTGCTGAACAAACAGGGTTGAACATCGATTTGATGTGCATCAATTCCACTCCAGGTTTGCCAATCAATGTGAACGGGCACACTCTTGTGTGTGTAGAAGAGTTCACATACCTGGGACGTCTCCAATCTATTTGGAAGTCTAAACAGTACACTGTAAGAAGTCACAACCGATGCCTCAGGAAAATCTGCCGAATCTTCTGGCCTGAGAGAATATCTAACGAAGAGCTACACCGGATGACCAAGTGCAACAGCGTAGTGATGGAGATCAAACACTGCAGATTCCGATGGCTGGGGCATGTGTTCAGGATGGCACAGGATCGTATACCTAAGGTCACTCTAGGATGGACTCCTGTAGGGAAAAGGAAGAAAGGTCGGCCCAAAATAACCTGGCGCCGAACTGTGGTAGCCGAGCTGAAGGAGATGAACCTGACATGGGGCGAGGCACAACATGCAGCACGAGACATGTCCCGATGGAGGAAGATCGCTAAGGCCTTATGTCGAAGAGGATTAAGTAAGTAAGTAAAGGGTTTGAGGTCAGATGCAGAGTTGCTGGCCGGCTCCATATATGCAGAACTAGGTGATGATCCAGTCTTCTCCATGTATGGTTATCCAGGGTTAGATGAGGTCAGTGTCATGATCTTCATATTATGGGGATGGCTATACATGGTGGCGTGACGTGTCACGAGGCGTGATGTCACGAGGCGTGACGAATACTGGACTACTCGCCCCGGTGCTTGCCCGTTTTTCCTACCGGAATTTTCCCCAGTGAGGGGGATAACTTTGTAATATGCTATTGGCTGTTTGTATTCTTTTTGGAAAAATATAAAAAGATACTCCTGTGGAAAGGCTATATTATTTGACTTATATTGAACCTATAAACAATTTAGTATTATTTAGTATATGTAAGGTTTTTCCCCCTCAAATGGTACCTCGTCAGATAATCCCCACATATCCTACAACAACTTCTGTGAACAGACTTCACTGTAGTTGACAGACCATGACAGTAGTAGCTTTTCATAAATTATATTTGTACTTAGGCTGTTCTGCTGTCATGAAAGTTTATAGTTAGAGAAATTCAAAGTCCAGCCGTCTGCTGTCCAGCCTCTCCCACCCCTCACTGGGGAAAATTCTGGGAGGAAAACAGAAACGGGGAGAGTAGTCTTGTTACCGGCGTGACCATATATGGAGGTGTGATGTCACGAGGCTTGACCATATGGAGGTGTGATGTCATAAGGCGTGACCATATATGGAAGTGTGGTCACAATAATATAATATAATAATAATAATAATAATAACGGCCTCAAACATAGCTGATTAATTGGTCTATCCCTATAATTAACAGTAGGTCAAGAAACACATGTTCTGCACGTGTTCTCCTCTGCCATAAATGTGTCATTCATTATGCATTATGAAAGTAGTTCCAGGATAGTTGGTATGTGTAGTTGCCTAGTTGGCATGTAATTATTTGATTATTTTCTTGCAATCCATAATACACAAATCAATGTTATACTTCTTTTCATCCATTGAAATGATTTTGTTCCAACTTCAGTAAAGCATGAAAATAAAAGTTGTTGTTTTTAATCACACATCAGCTAAACTAGTTTAGCAAGTCTGCAACTGGACTTAACTGTTGAAAACACCATACTAGTCAAACTGTGTACAACTGCAGAGAAGTGGATTTCATCAACATGTCCCACTGTAAATCCTTGGCTCAGCAGAGGCTACAGTTTATCACAAGCACAAATCTGTTCCCATTTCTTACTTGATCCATTCACTGATACGCAAAGGAATTCAATCAGGCCAAGCTTACCAACATAAAAAGGATTTCTCGTTGCAGGCGGGTCTATGGCACTGAACCAACTTCAATAGCTCAACAGACCTTTAAGGGTGGTCTTTTGTTGCACAACATTAAAGGTGACCCTTCACGCCTTTATTCCTGTGATAGCGCAAGGGCTAATACTCATCAGTGGACTGAGTTGAATGATTGCCCTGAGACATCACACCTCACGAGAACAAAATGGGCAATACCCTCTACTTTCCCAAGTTTTCTTGTCAAAGCTATGGCAACAATGTTTCCACTGAGATTTCAATCTGCAGAGTCATGATTCAATCAAACTGTATTATTGTTGGCAATGGAGGAGGTATTGTATACAGACATAACCATGGATAAAGTATTCTATCTCTTGTAGGGAAAAAATCACACCTGTGTGAACCGAGTGGTGCAACTCCTTCTCTCTCTCTCTCTCTCTCTCTCTTTTATGGATATCAATCCGCGTCGCTGAGAACAATATTTTCATTATTATTTTGGGTCGGCCTTTCCTTCTTTAGCATACCTCCTAGACCGGATCGCGCATGCGAGCTGCCGTCCACGGGGGTCGGCCTTTCCTTCTTTAGCGTACCTAGACCGGATCGCGCATGCGAGCTGCTGTCCACCTCCCATTATACAGGCAGACTAAAAGCTTCAATAACTCCTAATCTACGGAGCTCTCCATGGTTTGGTCAATTAGCGCGATGTTCGGAGGTCTTTGCTGATTATCCGGTGGTCTAGATGGAAACATTGGTGCTTTCTAGAGCAAGGATTGCTATATTTTAGCTCGCTAGCATTGACGCTATTTATTTACCACAAGATGTGAGGCACGCACGCGCATTGTACACACACGCGCGGATATTGCTGGCCATTGCTGGTTTCACGCATGCGCACACCACTCGTGCTCAAGACGGATACATGATACATGATACACACGGACATTCCTGGATGTAGGAGTGGTTGCACCACTCAAAATAAAAAAGATAAAGGCCTCCAGCTGTGCCAACTGCACAGTCCCTGTCTTTTCAATGGATTGCAAAAATATTAAAGCAGTTGCTGCAGAGGAGCCCTCTTATTAAAATGTCAATAAATGTCAAATTCAAAGTTGATGCAAAACAGTTTGAGGTTGGCATATTTGTGTAGTTACATATCAAATTATTAAAGTTCAAAGCCATTGCTTCGCTTGATTATAGTAGCCTACTTCATTTCAAGATTTATTATAGTCATTACATGTCAACAATTACAAAAATGTATTTTTTTGCAGTTTATCAATTTGCTCACCAAAGATAATCAAACGATGTGATTTATAATGTGTTTGCTATTAACAAACTATTCAAATAGTGCTGCCTGTGAGAAAGAAAATCACTGCTATGCTATCTCTGCTGCAGTAACAAAATATGCACTGCCTTCCATCATGAACTCTATATCTCTCCTCTTCTGCTGACTGTCACTTCATAACTCTGCCTGAGAGGAATTCAAAGATTTTGCAGATAATCTGACCTGAAACCTCCTAAATCCTGTGAAATGAAACCACAAGGCAGCTTACTGGGCATACTGATTGTAATGGTAATAGTCTCGCTAGAATTGTGTGCGATCAAAATGTATTTGTCAGTAGATATGGAAGTATCATACAGGATGTATCTTTAATAACAATAGCATGTAAAATGGAATGAGGACAAAAATAATAACATGGGCATACTGATTTGAATGGTAATAGTCTCACTAGAATTGTGTGCGATCAAAATATATTCGTCAGTAGATATGAAAGTATCATATCATATCATATCATATCATATCATATCTTTAATAACAATAGCATGTAAAATGGAACGAGAACAAAAATAATAACATGACTCAAACTATGGAAATTGCTTCTGTTTTATAAAACTAATGTGCCCTGACATTGAATCTGAGAAAAATAAACGTTTCCAAGATACATATAATATTAAAGAATGAAAGCTACTCTCACAACCATCTTTGTGACATTACCTCAAGTTGCACTTACAGTACGCTCATCACAGCATCAATACAGATCTATGTTTAACAGCCATTTGGAGCTATAGATAAGGCTTCTGTAATGGCACTAAAGCAATTTCTGACTTCAACTCCTGGTGGAAAGGATGATGCAAAGCTTCAAATCGAATCAGTGCCGTAACACTGGAAAACAGGTTTACATAAATATTGATTTTTCATGTGAAGTGGAATTATAAAAGTACAATTTAACCATAAGCAGACAACCACATGAACAGTGGTGCAAATGGCACGCACGCACCCATGCACACACGCGATTCATTTAAACAATGTCAATTTATTTTTGATAGAAGGCTTAGGATTTTTAAGAGACATTTTAAGAGAGGACACGCTTTACAGTTGGAGCAAGAACAGTTTAATAATCCACAGCTATTCTGGAGAGAAATAAATAGATTCGGTCCTCAAAAGAGCAAGCTGATACCAATGGAGATCCTAATGGAAAACGGTTAATCTTCATTTGAGACCAATCAGATACTAAAACTGTGAGGAAATGATTATAGTGGTCTGTATGCTTGGTATAGACTAAAATGTGAGCTTGAAGGAAGGATGTGCAATGAGCATGCAGCATGCTACCAACATCATACACAAAATAAGAATCCAGATTTGTTTTGGATGTCTGAATGCTGTATGTTAAGTTGGCTGTCCACTAAGGTAGTTTTTGCTTATGAAATGCGACACCGGTAGATCAAAACTACCTGTGTGTTCGTTGTAATGGCTGAACAGGAGGAGGGATGAGTCCTGTAAAATGGACTGTTATTTGGTTAGAGAGATTACAAAAACCAGTTACTACACAACCAGAGACCTATTAAAAGAAAAACTAACGTAAGAAGACAAGTAGCAGCATAACGTCCATTCATCAGAGCTTTGCAGTGTGACTCCTTTACGAGAAAACGTCCAAGACAAATAAGACATGATGCCTGTATACAGTGAGTGGGGCTTTGTGAGTCTCAGAGTATGAAACAAGTTGGACCGAAGATACCAGATGACATCACAGAAAAATGTTTTGTTGGACTTTTTTGGCCCACAGCACAGGCTGCATCTTGCCATCAGTTGTGTTTAAATCACTGGGGGAATAAATTAATCTGCCTGTCACTGTAACGTTGCATTTTGAAGTTTTGTTAACTTAAATAGGCCAAGTTATTAATTGATAACATGATAGAAGATAATGTGTCCATTTTATCACGATATCATATTCATGAATTTGATTCAGTGAGGGGAGAAGGGACGACAGGACAGAAGTTGCTATGGCGTTGAATGCTTTGATTTTAAGCTCATGCGCACACACACACATACTCGCACACACACGCACATGTGCGCGTTGAATGCTTTGATTTTAAGTTCACGCGCGCGCGCGCGCACGCACAAACACACACACACACACACACACACACACACACACAGTTAGTCCGACAAAATTACGACTAATTCTTAACACTTCAATTCTCTGTATATTTCATGTTCCATGCTAGTTTTAATGGCCAAAAACTTTACTAATGCATTGAATTTGTATTCAGTGTAGATATACATTGCAGCAGAAAGACAGAAAGACAAAACTATATACTGCAATATATTTTTTCACATCATTGAGGTATTCAACAACGTTATTTAATATCGAATGCTTTCCTAATATCGTGCAGCCTTATACCGGCGTGTGTGCATGTGCACATGCGTAGGTGCGACTTGTGCGAGTGTGTATGAATGATTGAATAAGCAATGGATGAAAAGAACCCTTCAGGGCTTGATGTCTTGGAACTCTGTGATTTTCAGTTCACCTTTCAGCACCATACAACCTTTATCTTTCTCTTCCCATCTCACCTAACTAATTAATTTTAATGTACAACTCCCATGGGGATTGGATATGTGGTAAAGGTTTGCTTTTTCTGTCTGGTCTTATAAAATACTACAGTATAGGCTACTTCAGTAGTTTACTTCCAGGAAAAAGAGTGTAGCCCAGTGAGGTAAAAAATAAATCAAACAAAGCAGTGTTATTTTATATTTTAGTCTGGCCTGGGGGAAAACCAGACTTTTTGACTTTAGCACTACGTATGTAACGTTCCTCTTCCACCCCGGATTTGAACCCGGTTTCCTGTGCAAGTGATGAAATTTTGATCGTTGAGTCAATAGTGCCTGCCTGCTTGCTCGGGGGATGTCTAGAGGTCTTCACAGGTCCAATTTGATGGACCCGTACCCAAACAGCCGGCTATTATTTGAAATATGAGTTCCGACCCAGAGCAGTACCGAGATGTCAGACCGTACCATACAAAACCTGAAGCCCCGAAATGACCGAATGCAAACGTTATTATTCTAGAGCTTTCTTTCTTGTTGTTTCTTGTTGGCCATGTTGGCCATTTTGATGATGTACTTCGGCGCACTTCCGCCCAAAATGGCCTCTGATTGGCCTACTGAACGTCCGCACTGTGGCGATTGACAGCTCTGACAGCCAATTGCCGGGTCCAGTCATTTCACTGTCAGAGTCCAGAACCCCGAGAAATATGGTAGTAATTCCGACCCGGTCGCGGAGTCACTTCTTGTGGATGGAACCACGACCATGGTCCGGGTATCATGCTTTGACAAAATCTAGAAATTTCTAAAAAGTTTCCCTGCCTTCCAACATCCTCACTATTTTTAATTGGCTGCCAATAAGAAAGACCAATAAGCAGCAAGGTTGAGCAACAACATCATCTGGAACAAAATAATTAACACCAACATGTGGCTCTCTGAGGCTGAAATCACCCTCCAGTCTTTCAGATGAAAGAAAAGACCAAGGAAAGATGATGTAGGATACAGATTATTTGTACCTTTTTTGTTTTTCCAAACCTTGGGTCTGAAATAAAATTATCATGGCCTCAAGAGAGTGACAGCACAGCACAGCACAGCACAGTCTACTGTGACACTGTCTATGCCAGTACTGGCTTGGTGGACTACACTTTTGGCCAAAGGCTAATCAACTCCAATATTTATTATTTATACATGGAAATGAAAATATGTAAATATGCCTGCACAGAAGTAACTGCATTCCTGTTCTTATTATAGAATGCAATCCTATCATTGATTGCACTACTTATCAGTTAAAACGAATCCCTTTGCTTTACCAAAATAGCCCATTATTTTAGATACCCTGCCAAGGAGCATAATTTGATTGCATTAGTGCCCGGCCATTGGAAACTACTCTCCTTAACTTTTCCCAGCATGCAACTGCATGCTGTGCATGTTTCTATAAAAGATGGCACCGCATGACTTAATAGAGCAACACCCCACCCCGCCCCCTGTTATTCATCCCCAGTACGGACATGTGACTCGCCAGTACGCCATTTGCCCCGTTTAATGGGTCTCTGAGGTTATAGTGCCGACAGAGAGCCATCAGTAGCATGGGAGGGTATTGGTTGTACATGTGGGTGGTGCTCACATGTGATATACCCCAACCACGCTGCTGGTGCTTGAGAATCAAAGAAAGTGCAGCTGGGGCTAAGGGAGACTACCCTACACACATGGGCCCCTGCAGTGGCCACCATGCTGGCTTCATTAGTTTAGTGTGACAAGCTTCTCTCAATAACGTTGCCTGGAGGAAAGGGATGTAATGGTGTGTACTGTATGTGTGTTTCAACTGTATGCATGTACAGTATGTGTGTTCTGTAGGTATAGGCCTACTGTATATGTACTGTATTTATGTTTGCATGTGCCTGTCTATTAGGCGAATGTGAACATGTTCTTGGCAGTGTAAGGTTGTGTGTGTGTGTGTGTGTGTGTGTGTGTGTGTGTGTGTGTGTGTGTGTGTGTGTGTGTGTGTGTGTGTGTGTGTGTGTGCGCGTGCGGCCACGTGTCAAGCCTCATGACTATCCCAACTCTCTCCTTGATAGATGCAATTCACCAGGAAAGTAAACAGACAGCAACGTGAGGCCCTTGCAAAGTAATAGCCTGTGAACTGATCAAATACCATTTAAATGGGAAGTTCCAAAATATCACTTGAATAAAGAGTGCTGACCTACTAATTATCATCATTTTCATTTTGTTAATATCTTTTATCCCACGATTTTGAAACCCATTTTATTTTACCCAGTGTCAATTATCTAATGTAATCCTGGGTGCTACACTTCCTCTGCCAACCTGGGGGGGGGGGCAGCGGACAGACCTCATGCCTCCTTCTATGCATGAGGAGTCCAAGCTGCTTCTTTTCACCTGACAGGGGGGAGTTTCCCCGGTGGAAGGAACACGTTATTCCGACCAGTTCGTTTCCCCTCCATCAGGCGCCCCGGCTGACCAGGGGGAGGCAGTTTAGAGACCAGGATGTTTTTTGTGAGGGTACCTACCCTAGGGGACACGGGGAAAACATGCAAACTCGACACAGAAAGGCCCTTTCGCCAACCCCACCTTTGGTATGGGCACTGATGACGCAGAGGAGGGAAACACGCCCACAGTGTCCTCAGTGGGAATCAAACCCAGGACCTTCTAGCTGTGAGGCGACAGCACTATCGACTGTGCCACCGTGTCCCCTTGACCTACTAAAATTGAATATTTCCTTTAACCACATAACATTATCCTCACTATTCTGTGCACATAATAGGCTAAGATTTGTCAAAAATAGCAGATGTACAAGCTCACAAAGTGTAACTTGCAATGAGAAGTGGTGTGAACAAGGACAGAGGAGAGGACCAAGTACCGTGGGGGATGCCAGTCAACTAAGTATATAGGGTTTATGTGGTTAGGTATTTGAGTTTGCTGCAAACTACAGATTTTCTTTTATTCGGTGGCGGTGGTGGGGGGTTGATTGAGGCTATCTTGTGTGATACAGTATATCCTAGGGGTTGAGACAACCCCTCGGGGCATGATCACCGTAGAAGAGAAAAGCGGGGCAGGTGTTGCAAAATTGAACAGCTGCGACAGTAAATAAGGTTTATGTGGCAGGGGGAGACCAGTCACTCATCGGTCACCACGGTAACTGTGGGCGTTGTTGATCCCTTGGGGAGGAAGAGGTGTCTCTTCCTTCACACCACCACACTATAACTCTTCTGCACAAAATGGCCCCATATCCAATTATAATCACAGTTGTTAAACAAAGACTTCCTTAATGAACAACACAGACCATTGATGCTCAATTGAATCAAGACAAAATGATGCTACAGCAGTGTAAGGGAGAAGACTTTCACAGGCTAATGAAACTTCAGGAGCTTACGATTTGGTTGCTGTTCAGGCAGAAACGGAACCGAGTGAACTGGGTTCAAGTGAGCTTAAAGCAGTCAAGCTGATACTTAAACAAATGTTCACTGCCAAGGAGAGGAGTGCTGGGGAGCCAGAAAACTAGCTTCACTTGGGGCAGTTTGCCAAGGCACTGGATTTGGAACAGAATCACCTCTGCCTGCTAGGAATCTGAAACAGCAATTATGTTGTGTTTGCTGTGTTATACAGTATCACACTTACTGTACAGTACAATAGTTTTCAGGGGGGTGGAACTGTTAAAAATGTTGTCAATGACAGCTACACTGTGATTCCATTTTTAATAACAGCTGATAAGTGTTACACAACAGACTCCAACAGACTCCAACTTATAACAGATTCTGTTATAAGAAGGACATTATAATTCATAGCCTGGTACATCTACTGGGATAAAAACCAAGTAGTCACATTACATTTAAGGAGGTGGGGTGGGGGATGTCCAACCAAAGTACTCCTATGGTTGGGCTCCAAGAGACAAATGTGACATAAGACTATGTGAAGTTTCCCCACTCGTTCATTAAATACAAAGTGCTTTTTGGGGGATCTGCATTGACTGTCAAATCAATGCAGGGCAGAGCTGAGCAAACTCCCTGGGGCAGAACACGAGTGTTCCTCTTGTTTCCCTGTTGATCTCTCCCTGTTTGACATGTCCTGTTTCCTCCTCTGACTCGTTCACAGGCTAGTCCCTGACAGGTTCATTTGAGCCATTTCTTTAGGGAGACGTGAATGCAGTTGTTTGAATGGAGTCCCTTGGACCAGAGTCATGATGGCATGGCTTCTTGTCCTGCACATCGGGGCCAGTGCATGGTTTCTATGCGTGCAAGCATTGTGCATTTCCCCGTCATCTGACCTCCTCCTCCAAGATGAATTAGCCCTTGGACGAGCGTGTGCTTTTCAACCGCGTTCACTATGAAAAGAATACATGCCAGGGGAACGTGTCAAAGTGAAGCAAGCCTTGTAGCCTTTTCTGATGTAAATGATGTGATTTTACTGGAGAATCCAAGAGGGAGAGCTTTGTGTGCTACATACTCATTTAACGGCATATCCTGTGCTGTTTCCGAATATCATATTCCTGACATACCATACAGTACTACAGTACACATTAAGATCTATAACTGGTGGTGAGTGTACAAATTTAATCAAATAGACCCATACTGATGCTTTTACAGTGTAGGCCAGAACACACAGAACACACCATTATGCAAAGTCTTACATTTGTCTTGAGAAGAACTATACCAGGTGATTAATTGTATTAATAAAATGCATAATTACTGAAGCATTTAACACATACTTCAAATAAATACCTTTATTTGAAATGCAATTTTTATGACTGTATTATATTCTCTCCGGAGTCCACTTATTACATGCACTGCACCTTGGACACACAACAAGAGTGAACTGGAGCACTAAACTGCATTGCTAAGTAATTTCTCAGCATTTCATCATATTTGAGTATGTCCAAAGTAACTGGCTCTCTAAAGCTGTGGACATGGATTCACACCTTTTGAGGAGGAGGACAAAGGACCCACAGCTTTAGAGGCACCAATAACAGAAAAAAGACCAGATGAGAAGTAACCATGCAATTCAAACGTATTCTACTCATACACTTAACTGTAGTTGTGGTGAATGAGGAAATCATTTTTAAACATATACGGTCCGTTTAATTATTTGTGTAAAAGACAGCTAGAAAGCTCATCCTGCAAAAAATTTAAATGAGGACTGATTTGGTGAAAACGAGATATGGAGACTGTTGAACTGTTACCAAATAACATTCTATTCATTATTTGCATACCAGGATGCTCTTCATTGATTCAGCTCTCTCTGTTTTACAAGGTCAAAGCTCCATGCACCTACACGCTGGAAGCCTTGTGGAAAATAATCCATCACTTAAATGATTCCTTAGAGAGCAAATGTATTGATAAATTATTAATTATTAGTGATAAAGGGTGAAGCAATGGGGGGGGGGGGGGGGGATTAATTCCTATTCATAACTATGATTCTATTTTTCTTTTTTTTGTGCATTGGTTGAAGGACATAAGCAAGCTGTTTGGTGGCTTGTCCAACAAGCCTCTGGCTATGTTGTAATGAAATTCCTGGCATTCTAAATATATGGTGGCGAATAATTATACTGAAACAGGGCGTGCAGTAAAAGGAGGAAGAATGTGGTGCACAGAATACTGGATGCTGGTTTCTATGGCAATGTGCAATGGTACTGTTATGGTCTCCACCAGGCCGAAGGCATGGGGAGAGAGTATGTTTTGCACCCTGTCTGTCCATGTGTGTGTCCGTCCATCCGTCTGTGTGTGTGTGTGTGTGTGTGTGTGTGTGTGTGTGTGTGTCTGTCCGTCCGTGTACAGCAAATTTTCGGGAAACGTTGGCCCGGTCGATGCCAAACTGTGCACCCTGTGCTCCCTTGATGCCAACGACGAACCTCTGCCCCAAATTTTCCTGTTATAGAGCGTTGCAGTCCTGCCCCCTTCGAGGGCACCGGAAGAGAATGTACCATTCATTTTTCCATAGACATTTCAGAAAGTATTTATTTAAAGACCATTAAGCCTTGGACAAAGCCAACTCAGATCATGACAAATCATGACAATATAAAATAAAATAAGGTCCACACACTGGACTAAGCTCCAAAAGCTTGAAGTTTTATTTTCTCACCACAGGGGACATGACGCTCTTCATCAGACCATTTGGTCAAATCGGTACACAAGTAGTCATGGGCTCTGCCCAAAAATTACGAATATAGGAACTTTCTCTGTCCCTTAATGGTATTTTCGTCCAGCATCACCCGCTATCTTTTTTGCCGACACTGGTATTTGCGCCTAGAGGTGTGGTCATGGGCGTGCACGCTTTCCCCTAAATTGCTATTTTGGTCAAACATATTTGGGAAAGCGATTTTAAAAGCACCGGTAAACCGTATGCCAAATTTGCAGCACAACTGAGCCTTCAAGGCAGCAACGCAACACTCATCCATGGGCTATAGGCTATGAAGCAATATAACACTAACGGGCAACGGATAAGGGATCTCCTAAAGGCAATGGCACGTGGACTGGTGATTGGTTTAATTATTGTAACGCCCAAACCACACCTATGCATAATACAACGGGTAACGGAGGTGTTTTAGGGATTTAGACAGGTAACCAAAATACCAACTTTAGTGGGGGAACACCCCTTCCCCACTGCTAAATCTCAAAACAGTGTATTTAGAAAGATCAGACGAAAATGGAGCCCCGTGTCTATAGTCATGTGTACGAGTACAGAAGGGAAGCGCGCACATCTCAAAACATTCTAGGGTTCTGGACAAAAAATACAATACAATTTAGGCATTTAGCAGACGTTCTTAATCTAGAGCGGTACACTTTAGGTTTAGAAGGAAGGAAGTCTGCACACTGATCTCAAGCTCCCATGCATAGGTACAATGTTTCGACCCTAGTCTTCGTCAGGATGAAGTCCTGATCCAAATATCACACAAATCGGTACACATGATCAAGACGGACATGTGTGAGTTTTTTTCTTCTATCGTGGTTGGCTAAAATTGACATCTAAAGTTTGCAGGTGTGTGTCCTTTTGAACAAAATGCCTCAAAATCATGAACTGTCCAATTGCTGTGAAACTTTGCACGCACATTTCCACTACGTTGAGGGTCAATTAATGCCATCCTTTTAACATTGCCCTGTTATAGCGCCATCAGAAGGCCCATTTTTGCAAAACAAATACATTCTTCTGTGGCCATTACTGTGCTGCCCTTCTTTCCATGTTTTAACAACAATGTGGTAACGTTACCAACATTGTTGGTAAAGACATTTTAAACAATATATATTTAAAGTACAAAGAGCGAGCATATACCTTTGGTAAAGACAAAGGGCTTTGCCCTGCAGCACTAGAGACCAAAGGAATTATACTGTAATTTATGTCAGGAATGGTTTAGTTAGCATATAGCTATTCTAGTTTCCACTGATCCATCTCTCTTGTTTTTACGCACAGCGATAGGACTATACAAAGACTCCGATTCGCCAAGCATATCCACTTATCTTATACACATTCAACAAACCCATTGGAGCATGCTCACGCATTCATTAACCGTCTCAAGTGGACTTGAGTCCTCAAGGCATGGAGAACATCATAACTTATGGATTTCTAGAGAGTCAGCAATATTTTAAAGAAAATTCAATTCAAATTTGAGGTTACGGTATATTATTTTGTATAATAGGCTAGATACCGTAGTGACACGACTTTCTTCCATTACTTTTTGTCTTCTGTTTTGATAAGCTATGATTGCCTGTTGTATCAAAGTTGTTATTGTTTGTTGTCTCCACCAGGCCGAAGGCATGGGGAGAGAGTATGTTTTTCACTCCGTCCGTCCGTCCGTCCGTGTGTGCGTCCGTCCGTCCGTCTGTGTACAGCTAACCTCCGGCACCGTTGGCCCGGTTGATGCCAAACTGGATGCCGACGACGAACCTCTGCCCCACATTTTCGATAATGGCCTGTTATAGCGCCACCATGAGGCCAATTTTAGCAAAACACATTTCTGTACAATACTCAATACTACATGCATATTTTATCCATACATCAAGCAAATCGCTATACATTATCTCTACAGTCATGTCATCAATACAGACCTGTCTGCTTCCCCATATTCTATCCCCAAGCGCTAAGATTGCCTTCTATGGTTTGCAGGATTTGTCCATTTTTAACAAAATGCCTCAAATTATTAACACAGCTTGCACGATTTCACGATTTCCGTGAAATTATACACACACATTCCCACTAGGGCGAGGAAAAATGCCGGTTATAGCGCCACCATTAGGCCGATTTTGGTAAAACACATTTCTGTACAATACTCAATACTACATGCATATTTTATCCATGCATCACGCAAATCGGTATACACTATCTCCATAGTAATGAGATCGACACACATCTGTCCGCTTTCCCATATTCCATCCCGATTGGCAAAGATTGCCTTCCAAACTTTGCAGTATTGGTCTACAAAATGCCTCAAATCATTAACGCAGCGTATGATTTCCGTGAAATTATGCAAACACATTCCCACCAGGCAGAGGACAAAATGCAACTTAAATATGTACACCTACTGCACCTATCTGTGTACAACTTTGTATGTGCACTACTACACATTATGAATACACTGTTACGTGTTCTATATTTATTTGTATTAGTATACAACCACCAGACGACAAAGAAAAAAACATGTTCATATTACTCCTACACATTTTGTCCAAACATCACAAACACTAATATCCTGGTGGAGACCTGTGCCAAGGGGCACTTTTTCTATTTTATTTTTATTTATTTTATGTATTATAGGCCTATAATACAAGATAAAAAAGGGTAGTCACTACTGTATATACTACGACTTCAGCCTACTCCAAATATTTTCGGAAAGGTTTGATGTAATTAACCCTGTATATGATTTTAAGACTGAAATAAACTATATCCATTCATTCACACTTATGCAGATATATATATACATATATATATATATATATATATATAAATATGTATGTATATAGATAGGCTATGATGTTTGCTTGACTGTAAATGCATGTTATAGATATCATGTTGTTTAGACAACTGCCGTTTTTATGTTTACCTGATATCCCATAGGTTCTTTGAAGCACTAAATTGTTTTCTTTGCTCTCTTCTTGCGCGATCATTACCCTGATATTTTCTGATTAGAGTTCATTCCATGAAATCTGATCTCTCACTTGTACCGCAAGTGGCTCTGTATATATGAACATCTGCTAAATGCTTAATTGTAAATTATTCTGATTGTAAATTGTATTGTAGCATATAAAACCATGCTCCATCCATCAAACCATTTGCACTTAAACTGACTTCCTCTCTCCACACATTCAGCAATAAAGCCACCAAAAACGGGCCCTAATTAGGCTTAAAGTCGTATAATTGCATAGCCTCAAACTTTCCCATTGTTGAAGCTGATGGCAAGTATGCAATGCTATTATTACATGCCATTTCATGAAATGACTCAAATGAGTCTAATCAAAGGTCAGATTGCATTGCTATTCACAAAATGTATACAACATTCCCTTTTGTGTTAACAATGGATTCTTTTCATCCAAGGAATTGCTAATATTTCATATCTAATAAAGCATGGTTGCAGCCAGCATGCCACGGTGCCAACATCTTTGCCAACAACCCATGATTCTGTAAACTCTGACAAGAGCATCAAGGGAAAGGGTCTTGATCTATTATTTCTCACAATCATCTTCATTCCAAGCTGAAACTGTATGACTAATTGGTTGGTGTATGTTTTCATTTCAAACACAAGCAGTTGGTGTTGACTTCGCTCAGTAGGGGAGAGACAAAGCAGTGATGGTGGCAAGGATAGATGCTATAATCTGAATGAAAAACAGACATCTTGAATATAGCTCTGAGCACATCAAAGTAGTGTCAGAATGATGAAACAACAGAGACGAATAACTGAATAAGTCATAAAATGTATGTTATGGCTCCAGTAACAGTTAACCACTGAAGCCCTATTTTATACACATTTTTATTTTTTAAATAGTGAAAACAGCAGATCTACACGCTCACATTGCATTGCAATGTGACGCGCTGGGAGCTTGTATATTGGCTATTTTTGCTATTTTAGAAACTGGGTTTATATCCAAATTTGGACTGATCTATATCTCAGCTTTTTAGTGATATTGTATTAATACCCAAGAAGAGAGAGCCTCCACAGGGAGGACAGAGGTTAAGGTCAGTAAGAGGGTGGTGTCCCTGAAGCAAAACGTAATTCAATATCTTGCCCAAGGTCACAACAGAGAGGGTCACAAGGATCACATGTGGGACTTTGTGATTACAGGACATCCCCTCTGTCTGACTCTTTATAGTGCTTAGTGGGACCTCCAGGAAGAATGCTACAATCCAAGCATTGAGTAAAAGATTATGTTGTTGATGATGATAATATAATAATAATAATAATAATAACTAGAACAGTTGCAAAGTGTGGTTGCCGCAGTCGCTTACATACAGTAGGCCTGCCTAATTTGAAAAATTCTATAACGCTTGAATAGTTTGGTCTTCTGCCCCTGCAAGGGCATTTATGTCTTTATAAACTATTGTTAAAACATAGATTGGTTACGTAACCAAGAACAGCCAATTAGCTACTACAAACGTTATGCAAAGCTCGGCCAATCACAGCGGAAGTTAGGTAGGTTACTCCGGAAGAATAATATAGTCTATATAGTTTGTTTGCCCTTTGGGCAACCACACTAATGATTATTATTCATAATTATTAGTATTAGTATTAGTAATATTATTATTATGGGTGAAGTCGTCCTTTAATTATCTCTGCCTGCTGGTGGAAGCTACGACTCTATGAGGGGGAGGGTGGACTAAACCAACCATTTTTTTAACTGCCGCAAAAGAAGAAACCTTTTTGCTCAAACATTGTCTTGACGGTAATAATAAAAAGTCAAAGTTCGTCAATCTCCAGTTAACGACTTCAACAATTATGATCTGACAGAGTCTGATCCAGAAATGTTACCTCTTTACTGGGTTAAATGTTGGTGTGGGTGCCGGTGATCTGAGAGCAGGGTTTGTAAAGTACAGCTGAACCACTTACAGTATAATTGGCTAGGGCCCACCAGGGGTCTATACTTGGTCCCTCTTATTTTTTGAGGGGCACTAACCCCTCCTATATTCTGCAATTAGGGTAGATTTTACGTCATATGTGGACGAGCAAATCGTCTATTCTTGTCCTACACAATGATTAAAATCCCATTGACAATGAATGGAGAATTTACATCATATGTGTCGGAGCAAAGAAGAGCGCCCCTCACTTCACACGGGTGTTATATTTGTCACTCTACACCATATTTGACATTAAGTTGAACTGAAAATAGCCGATCTACAAGCTTTGGGAGCTTGTAGATCTGCAAGTTTTGCTGAAAGTTCACCCCCAGAATAGGTACACTAGGGTTCATGTGGTTAAGCTATAGTATGTACCAAAATCTCCTGGAGGGGGCGTCAACATATGTGTCACGTAGTAGCGGCCGCCATACTTGTTGGCTTGTCTGGTTTGTTTACATTGAGCGACTATCCGGTGTGCTTGTATACGTTCTTTTTTTTTAACTGACCTCACAATGGTGCAGACTTGCTCAGTAAATACTGTAAGTGCAACAGCAGGTCACGTCGAGGGAATGAGCCAGAAAACGGAATTAGATTTTCAGCTTTCCAGCATGGAGACAGCACCAAGGAACCCAGATTGACGAGTTTACAAAAATACGTAGAATGGCTTAATTGGATCTTGGCTGTACGGCGCACGGGCGCAGAGACATAATGTTCAACAAAGTATCTAAGCACAGCCGTGTTTGTTCACAACATTTTCATTGTCCTTGTAAGGTATTTTGGCCCGACGTTCTTTCTATCCATCCTGGTGTTGGTTCACTATGTTGTCGCCAAGAACGAGCTCAATATTTACAAAAACATACCACCGTCACTCTATTCTGAGTGATGTGGGCTAGAATTTAAAGCCCACAAGAGGGCCGTCCCTAGCTTTTTAGACGCCGCCCCCCTCTTGGTGACGTACACGTTTTTAGAAACTATAGGTTTCTATTATGCATTATGCTTCAGAGATCAATAATACATTTCATAGCAAGGACATACAGTATTGGCTTGGGTGTGTGCATTGTGTCAGAGACACAGACAGACAGACAGACAGACAGACAGACAGACAGACAGACAGACAGACAGACAGACAGACAGACAGACAGTTATGTGATGGTTTATAGTGGCGTCTGCAAGTGACGCCATAACCTCCACACATTTGGATATACAGTACACCTACACACAAATAAGCAGTGGAAAGATGTGCAATACATGGCTCCAAGCGGAATCAAACTGAGACCTTGCAACCAATGGCATTCACCCATTGGTTTGCCCTCAATTTCATGAGGTATCATTCTTAGATTGACACAACTTGAGCAAAAATTTAAGGTCTATAAACTCTGGCAAAGAAGTTTTGCAAGGATGGTCACATTTTGTCAGCTTATAAAAACATATTTGGAAAGATAACTCATGATTTGAATTTAATTCAAATCATGAGTTTAATTGGAATCATGCAATTATGAAACAATATGAAATAAATCATAATACTAAAAATGTGATTTGTGTATTTTTTTGTTTTAGTTTTTTTAATACATGAACAATCATTCCATGTCCCTTAATTAGTCTGAAACTTTCAAACATGAACAGCCGCTCCGCCTATTGTTTTAGAACAAGAATTGTAATCAAATGTAACAAAATATGTTTTGTGCTATAGACTAACGATTGGTCTAATATACTGAGTTACGCCACTGCACTACTAGCCAGACCCACGTTCCGGAAAGCATTGCGTGTGAATAGGTGAAGCAGTGAAGGTTAAGAAAAATTGTCCTTTTGTGTGGGAATAGAGGCAGACATCTCAGTGTCTGGCTGATGTGACAATGGGGAGGAAGACTGTTGTTGTGGCTCCATTATGATTCTCAGTTACGCAACTTAGAGATTTATATAATGAAAAAAACAACATAGAATTTCACTCACTCAAACAATTGTGTCTGCAATTCACCTACTTGCACTGGCACGCACTACCTCTCCTATGCAAAACTAAACCTTCAAGAATCAAGACGTGAGTATGGGTGAAATGTTGTTTTGATGTGCAATTATATATATATATATATATATATATATATATATATATATATATATATATATATATATAGAGAGAGAGAGAGAGAGAGAGAGAGAGAGAGAGAGAGAGAGAGAGAGAGAGAGAGAGAGGTAACAACATGTCTACCATATCTTTGTCCAATTCTAAATTGTCCGTATTATTGATGATGATGAATATATATATATATATATATATATATATATAATCAGCTAAAATTAATACGGTGATAGTTGTATCATGTGTATCAAGTGTGTAAAGTCTGTGTCAGTGAGATGAGATTTGTGTAAATCGTAGAGATTTTTGAATAAACTTATGTGTGCAAAAACGCCAGACATCATCAATAATACGGACAATTTAGAATTGGACAAAGATACAGAATAACGGTAGCCATGTTGTTACCTCAACCCTCCCTGTTAGAGACATTTGTTTTGGTTCACATTCATCATGACACATAATAATACATGTAGTAGAAAGCTGCGCGTGTGCTCAACTGTACTGTAGCAATTCTGAGCAAGATACAGTTAAAAAAAAATGCAATATGGCCAGGGGATGTGCAAGTAAAATGTGGTCATTGTCTGGCCGCAAGCACTGGGTGGGCATCTGTGGGCATCTGTGCTCAGGACCCTATGATTGACAGATGGTGATTGGCTCTTCCACTTTTTGGTTTATGCAAAACGCCAACCCAGCGCTTGAGGCCAGACCGGTCTGCAGGAGACCGAGATGGTTTACCAGGCTACAGGAAAAGTGTAGACAAGCATAAGTCAAGCAATAAGGTCTTAAGTTATATGTGACTTTTTTCATGGTTGGCCAATCTGAATGAACAGTCGATCAGTTCTTTCTTGACCCATGGCAAACCTTTCTGCAATGTTTTGTGGTGTTATGAGTCCATTCGGAAGCTAAGTGCTTTTTTTGTGACAGAGCACATCAAACGCCATGCCCCTGTGGGGTTGTTAAAATACTTTGGCTTCATCCTCCATGGTTCATGAATGTGTATGGTATTAATTACTCTGCCAAAACAGTAATATTATATATTAGTTAAAAAAAAATAGCACAGGTTGTGTTGGTCTACCGGCTGATTGGTGACTCTTCTTATTCTTCTTATTCAAAACAATTGGATTCAGTTCTAAAAGAAGCTGACTAAACAGATTGTGTTGTTGTACATCCCCTTTTTGCGGGTGGGGGGGGGGGGATTAATATATTACTCTTGATTCCAAGTAATAAGTAACATATTATTACTTCTTTAAGGAGTAATGTTGAGTATTAGTATTAGAGTAGTAGTAGTATTAGTAGTATTGCCCAACACTGGTCATGTTATACTATGGTGAGACTATAGATTTGTGATTCACAGCGCCATATACAGTAGTAGGCTCAGGTAAGGCTCCACCTATCCATATTACGGATACTGTATGCCGCCACCAGGAGGATGATTCAATGATGGGCCAGGACACATGACCTCACAGCATGTAAGCATCGCTGGGAGTTCAGAGACAAACCTCTTTTGGCCTTTTAACACAGAAGCCAGTGATTACACTGCTATTTTATTTTTTTGCTTATTTATGCTTATTTATTTTATGCAATTTTAAGCTCAGATTTTTCTAGCCTGTGCAGCAAATTTCTATTGTTGCTATTCTCTACTGGGCAATGCATTCTACTTTCCATTCAGCAGATTCTTCACTGCAGGTACAGTACAGGTTATTTGTTGCATTTGTTGACAGATACTTTCTCAATGTAGGTTAATTATACTGTCAATTTGCACCTGCATACTAAACAAAACTGTTGAAAAACTAGGCAAATGTGCTGCTTGTTTCTCCAAGAGCAGATATTACAGTAAACAGACAAATATAGCATGCTGACTAAATTACTTTCAGGACCAGAAACGACCTCATACTTGTGTTGGAAAAACTATCACTTTGTTCTTCTCACTAACACTTCCAAAATTATTTCCCCATATAGTGGAGTCTGCTTCTACAGGCAGCTGATAAAGGCCTCATCTTCATCGCCAACCTACCAAACTAAAGGCTGTGATCTTGATGTCTAGAACAAAAACACTTTATCACCAGTGAGTGGCAGTGACACTTTAGGGTTTAAGACAAGCGACTTGCACAAACACTTCTTTGCTGGCTCTGAATTTCCTCATAATGCAGTATACTAATGACACATGTACTGTAGCACTCTATGTGCGTCTAGTCCAGCAATCTATGCATATTGTTCCATTTACAAAGTTCAGACAATACCAATATGAAATCTAAATACACCATTTCATTGCACCATAAGACAGACCTGCACATACACATGCACACAGATTACGCACGCACGCACACACACACACACACACACACACACACACACACACACACACACACACACACACACACACACACACACACACACACACACACACACACACACACACACACACACACACACACACACACACACACACACACACACACACACACACACACACGAGAGCTACAACGAGACAAATGCAGGTAAATACCTGATATGACAGAACCAATCCTACATGTATAATACAAATAGAGATGGATAGGCGAGAGCCTAAACAAAATATTAATAAGGAGTTGTGGTTCTTAGATGTGACGAGAGCTTGAGCATTAGACTCATTCATCTTCCACTTTGCTTTTCCTCCAGGCCATAATATTCCTCATCAATCAGCAAGTTAGGTGTCAAGTGAGAACAGTCCAACACAAAGTGAATATCGGGCAGTCTCCGTTGGCGGCGTTCCAATTGCCATCAATAATGTCTCTCCGATGTTGATGAATATGTATTGATGGCCATGTAAAAATGGTGTTCTGTATAACAGAGAGGGTGGCTCACATCGGTGTGTCTATCCGATGGCAGAAGTGCTATATTGGATTCTGTTCTGAAATTAAATTAAATTAATAGAAGGCAAAATATTCCCTGCATGAAGACCTAGTGTGTCATTTGCACCTTTGCTCCTTTTAGTCCCTATTTCACACGCAATGTTGACTTAACATTAAGATGCAACAACTTGTCACGCAACTTGTGTCGCGCAAAAGTGAAAATAGCATCTCACAACACATGTTCTTTCCATTTCCTAAAAAGTAATGTTTTAGATTTTTTTTTCCAGATGTTTCTGCCTGACAGCGAAAATATGAAGGTAGCACAAATGTTTGGTACTGTGCTCATTAGCAACTCTGCCCTAAACATACAGTCATACACTATATACCTCAGGGGTTGCATTATTGTTTAACTTTTATATTAGCAAAGCAGAGCTTGTTTATGTCTCTGCTAGGTCGTCAGTTTTTAATTATGTTTTAATGTTAACAATTAGCACTGGAAGTCTGTGAGTCAGCAACTCTTGATTTGAATCTTAAATAAACAAGATAAAGATTATAAATATATAGTCATTCAATAGCAAACAGTTTCTGAACCATTCATTATCTATCTGGTAAACTAAAATAAATTGTCACTTTTTGAGAACTCATGATCTAGTGTGTATTTTGTGACAAAATATTTGTTTTTATGCAATACATTGAACCCTTTTAAGATGAAAAAATAATAACGCTAAGTACTGTAGATTATAAACTACATGACAATGACACACTCTACCAAGGCCTTAAAGACTGCCATCAGCACTTTGTGGAGGATATGAATTATTGTGTTGTTTACATGTCACACCATGACAAACGTCAATAGTTTATCACCTGGGAAATTATCTGCAACATATTTTTACAGTGTTTATGTAGCCTGATTAAACTAAAAGCAGTCAGGGGAATACAATGGCTACACCGCATAGTGGCGCATGAAACGTGAACTGGCTCACTCACAGTCATGTGGGAAATATTTGACAGAATATTATTCATGCAAAACAGAGCTATTCACGTTCACAGATGACACCATTTGTGCAAATAAACCTCAGTAAACATACATTGTGTGTGTGTGTGTGTGTGTGTGTGTGTGTGTGTGTGTGTGTGTGTGTGTGCAGGGGCGGCCTTAAGGATCGGGAGGCCCCGTTCATGACGTCATAATTTTAATAATTAATAATACAAAAATAAAAAATAAAATATATATTATTATTTTTTGTCAGTGTGTATTATCGGACTTCAAAGCATGAACAGCATAAACAGCCAAGTTTTTTACTTTAAGGTATAACTGGAAGGCAGCATTGGCTATACAATGATGCAATCGCAACTGTCAGCGCTGCTAGTGCAGTGAGTGCACACACTGGGAAGTGGGAACAATTACAACCAAACAACACACTATACTTATTACTACTACTACTATTATTAAAAAAAAAAAAAAATTCAGCCGTCACATTTATTAACGTCAGAACGAAATTAAGGAAGGATCAGCTGTTTGCGATCACTTTATAAATGCCGTGGCGACGTGGGTGTACTACGAAACCTGCACTCAAATCTGTGGCAGATTTTACACTCGGTTGATAAATGAGGGCCTAAATGTTACAGACGCTAAGCATTCACACACTGACAGTGGAGGCAACCATGCAAGCGATCCATCTATAAATGCACCACGTCTCTGTGTGTATGTGTGTACATCTGTAATCCACGTAACTCAAGAATCGTTTGCCCCACGACTTCAAATTTGACACACACGTTTCAAACCACCACAGGGAGTGTAGTGCCATGGAGTAAAGTACGTCGGATCGCCGGTTGTCCAAAAACAGCACAAAAGCCCAAAGGCCCAAATCCAGATCACTCCTATCTCCATATATGGAGCTAGCCTGTTCTGACATCACAATGTTGTTCTGACATCACAATGTTGTGCGACCTCGCCCTTTATTAGCCAATTCATTGATCACACCTGATCACCCCCCAACGGGCACTGTTCTAGTTTTGGTAATGATGGCAGACAAGTTCACACCCAGACTTGACCGAAGGAAGTTATCTAAAAACGCTGTTTGGGATTGTCACTGAGGATAAAACGTCCTTGTTGTCACATACTGCACTGCAGTTAGCTATACTTGGTTTGACTGAACATATTATAATTTCCTGTTTCGTGACAAGGTAAAGATAAAGATTGTTCGCATTCAGCACATTGCTTAAAGTGATGTCCATTCTCCATAAATCTTCAATTAATTAGCCTGGGCTTTTATTTAAAACCATTATATTACCCAACCTTATTAAAATGAGGCTACAGAATAAGATATAATGTATGAATCATTCATTTCATCTCACAAGAGAGTGCATTTCTTAGCACCAAGCATGGCAGAGAGAGAGAGAGCATGAGAGAGAGACCTCTTTACATGAAGGTTTACTGTACTGTATCCATGTCTTTTCATAATAATCAACCATTTTTGTCAAATGTACAGTAGACAGTAGACCCTTTGAGAAAAAAACCCAATTCACACTTCACATTTCATTTTCACCTCACCAGGTAATTCAAGCTTTCATGGTGAGAGATGCTTCTGTTTGTACTTTGTTGTTGTGTTGTTTTGACATGTGTGTACTGTAGGAGAATGTCATTACATATACAGTACAGACAATTTTTGTCTACGTACGGCCACACCGTAAAAACAAAATAATGTTCAGCTCCAACATACCAAAAGCCTTTTTTCACCTTTAAAATACCATTTAACAATTATTTTGAAGAATCATTGTCATGATTCTGCAAATCTGATTCCCATCAGGTTGTTGTTCATTCATAATAGAAGTCACTGTGCCGAGTATAACTCAGTATAACTTAATTTGGGAAGTTATGTAATCCTGCAGCATCCTTCAGTTAGGCTTCAGTATGAGTGAGACATTGTTTAATTTTTAATAATTTAACTGAGCTGTATTTCACTCTGTGTCCTGCACTATAAAGTCTGACGCAGAATTTGAGCACTGACGATTGCACTGTGTGGGTGGTTCAAATGACTTGCAATGCAATTACATTTTTGAAAGATGCTTATGGTTTTGTTTATATTTATGTGATTATGTAGTATGTACACAATACATGTTTTGTTTTGGTGAAATGCCTCTCTAATAGCAAATGTTGCAGGGACTGAATTTTTTTAAAGATGCAGTGATTTTTTTTTCTTCCAGTTTTTCATGTGTCTATGAGGTGACAGTACTTCATTAGACCCCCTGGTGTTGTTATGTGCAATTGACAGTCAAACGTGCCAATGAAATAAACAGTGCAATAGTGACATCACACTATCATCCGCTCCCCTAACCCCTCCCCCTTTATCATGCAACAACAGCTGTGGGTGTGGCTTCAGTTCAGGTGGGTCACCAGTCACCACACATCACCACCCACCAGGCAACCAGGCATACTTAATTAACTGGTGGAGGTGTCCACATAAAAACGGCATTTTAACAAATACTGTACAATTTTTTGAAATAAATCTTCCTCCTTATTTAAGAATTATACCTGATGATCATGTTTTAGAGTGGAAAAGAATCACGGCACTCCATCATTAAGTTTATGCCAGCAATACATTTTTGTGGCATTACTGTCTTTGGCATGTAATCGTCTTTGGAAAAAGTACAGAGAGAGTTAGGTGAAAACATCTCATGACACAGGCCAATCCTATAAGTACAGAGAGTTAGGTGAAAAGATCTCATGACACAGGCCAATCCTCATGGGATTTTGCTTAAAGGTATATTCAGTGATTTCACTTAATTCAAATATCACTTATTTTTTTGTTTTGTTGTGATAATCCTCTCTACTATAGAGTGTGCTGACCAGTGACCATATAAGGAGTTCCTCCCTGTCCCCAGTTAACCCCTGGGGGTCAAAAAACCTTAGGTTTCGTTTTTGGCTCTCTGTCCTGATTGGATGAAAGGCTTAGGTCCCAGCCAAAAACGAAACCTAGGCCCAGGCCGTAGCGTAACGGTCTGGGCACCGGACTGGTAATCCAGTCGCAGTGTGCCGCGGGTTCGACTCCCGGACCCGACACGGCCTTTACTGCATGTCATCCCCCCATCTCTCTCCCGTTTCCTGTCAGCCTACTGTCTGTCCCTTCAAAAATCAATAAAAAGGCGTAAGCCGCAAAAAAATATCTTAAAAAAAAAAAAAAAAAAACGAAACCTAAGGTTTTTTGAGTGAAATCACTGAATATACCTTTAAAACCTGGCAGAAGTCTAACACATTTGGACTAATTACTGCACCTTGCATTTGAAGTTTCTATTGACATCTTTAAGAATAAAACTACATTCAGCAGATTAAGCTTAACCCTAGAAAGTCCCTACTATGTTGTATTTTCGTACTTTCATCACAATGCTATCAACAGCCACAGTACAATCACCAACAACAGTATTGCACACACATGTGCATAGAAAATCTATTCATCACAAAGATGCTATATGTTTTTAAAATGAGGAATGAAAATAAAAATAAAAATAGAATGCTATTTTTTCAAACAATAATATTGTTTTGGTTCCAAGTGGTGCTTATGCAGTATCATGCCCAGGGCATGCTGCTGGCCCGTGCTGGGTAAATACAGTATCCTTGGCTTCTGGTGGCATCTCCACTGTGCACTGTGTACTGCAATGGGCAAGGCCAGAGGCCAAGTAAATATTGCTTATCTAGCCAATTCACATGAATGATAGAATAAACAGGGCATGAGCAGAGTTGAGCAACATGACATAAATGTGATGCCCCGTTGTGCCGGTGGTTGTATGGAATTAGATGTGCATCATTCACATGACGAATAAATAAATGTCCTAGGTGTGTGAATAATTAAAGCCGATATCATCTCAAGGTTCACGGTTACCACTTAAGCCCTGGCCTATATAGTTAATCGTAGCTAAAATAGCTGACCTACAAGATCATCACAGCATGTTGCATTAACACGTCGTAAGCTTATATACAGTATCTGCTATTTTTGTTATTTAAAAAAAGGAAATTGAAAATGTTCACCTATACATGCCCAAAATATGGATGCCAGGTTGAAAAATGGTTGCATTAGTGTCAAAAGCACACTTCCATAGGGTATCAGATTCCTCTGCACTCACTGAGGCTCTTGGTGAAAGGTTAAAATGTATGTATCTCTGCTTCACTAGTTCAAGATAACCACAGACTGTAGTCGATCATTTTGAATCGCCCAGATGTCCCTGCAATACCTCATTTATGGTCCGTTGAGCGAAAATAACCGATATAAGCTGGCATCTGTGTTGTATAGCTTATAGATTGGCTATTTTCAACACGTGGCGTAATCGTACGATGAAGTATAAATCGAGCACAAGACAAACAGATACCAAAGTCGCTTGTTTGAAGAATTGACAGTTAGTCTAAACTGCCAACCGTCAAATGTAAATCCACAGCAAGTCATAACCTGCTAGTCAGCTAGCTGCAAGAGCATGGGGACCACCAGTTGTCTGCTGACAATGAATGTACATCCCAGTTGTTAGAGGTGTGCAGATGAGATGTAGTTCTATCTAAAGTATGTCTGTTCAATGGAGAGAACTGTAAATGTTGGGTCATCTGGGTGGCAAAGGGGTAAAGTTCCTGCTCACCTCTGTGGAGACTGGATGCTCCAATGAACATCAGTTGGCTGTGTGTGCGTGCACTGTGTGGGTGGGAAGCTGGCGGGGGAGTCTGTTCTCGGTCGCTGCACTAGCGACTCTTCCGATATCCTCAAAAGACAAAGCAATATGCCATCGTCATTCTTGTACAGCGTTCTGACATCAATGTAATTGTGCTTAATTGAGTAATGCCATAACATAATCACTTTTTTTAAATTAATTATGTGTTGTTTTACATTACAATGTCAGATGGACCGTTTGATGTAAATATATAAACAAAAGCTTGTGCTGTCAGGAATGCACGGCAAAGGGGGGTGCACCTGAAGGAAATTAAAGACACTTTCATCTTATGCTCTTGTTCTATTGTTGCAAGGCTTTAAAACAAACACACACAGAGAGACACTAAGTGACAGTGAAAGAGACTTTCACCTTTCATGTGGAGGAATATGGCCTGACAATTTTAGTTTTATTATAAGTGAAGCCTGATTTACACTTTTTGCCTACTTGGTGCCACACGATGAAAATGGATGATCTACAAGCTCAAAATGCATCACAGAGCTTGTAGAAGATGTGTGATTTTCGATGCATCGACATCTCCAATGTGGTTCATAACACAAAACACATAAGTAAACTTTGGCGTAAATCTACTCGTGTTGAAATACTCCCACTTAATCATTTGAATTGGATCCTTTTCAGTTGGCAGAAATTGCATAATGGTTAGGAGCCGGAGGTGAGTGTACTCAGCATTCATAACCACATGCTTTGGTGAGAGTGGATTGCTATATTTTCCACAAGTATTTGTGCGTGAAATAGGCCTACACATGCAAGTAGCCATGTGAAATCGAATTTTATTTCATAACATCTATAGCCATGGTTCAAATGATGCTGATGTCCCAAAATACAAATAGGCCTACTCTAGGTACTAAGTACTACCTACTATGTTTAGTACCTGTCCACCACTGATCATTAGATATTGGAGTCTCACTACAACTGCACTAGGGCTGCACAATATATCGTTATCGTATCGGTATCGAGGTATGAACATGCACAATATCAGTATCGCAAAAAGGCAACGGTATCGCAATATAGATATATCGTCGACATATCGATATATCGTCCACTTCTAAAGCCAGCCCTCTGTTTTAGCCTGTGCCCCTCGGAAAATAAACCATCACTCCGTTTGTCCCTCTGTCCTGTTGTAGCCTGGCTCCAGCCCTGAATCGCTAGCCACGTCCATTAAGAAAATATGTTGCTGCACGATATATCGTATCGTATCGATATCGAGATATCTGCCATATATATCGTGATATATATTATATCGTATCGTATCGATATCGAGATATCTGCCATATATATCGTGATATGAATTTTTGTCCATATCGTGCAGCCCTAAACTGCACTGTGGTGATGTCACTGCAAAAGTAGGATACAAGGTGAAATGTTTCTGCCTTAAACTGATTAGCAAGCAACTAATTAATGGCTGCAGTTAGTAAGAAAACCCTCACAAACAGCATGTGAAAGCATAATCGTGTTTAACTACCCTAATGATTAAGCAATCTTTTCTTTAGCCTGTAGTGACGTCCTCCATTGAAAGAGGCATTTTCAATGGAGGGCTAAACTCTCTCTCTCTCTCTCTCTCTCTCTCTCTCTCTCTCTCTCTCTCTCTCTCTCTCTCTCTCTCTCTCTCTCTCTCTCTCTCTCTCTCTCTCTCTCTCTCTCTCTCTCTCTCTCTCACACACACGCACACATGCACACATGCACGCAAACACACAGTTGCACACACAAGAGGAAGAAAATGTGACATTTTCCAGCTAGCTTTGTTAGCCATCAGTCATTGTTAGCATGTGTCATGGAGAGAAAATCCCTCGGAGCGCTCAGGGAGTCCAACAAGCTGTAGAAGGGAAACTGTGGGGAGAGAGAGGGGCTGGATTGTGTTTGTTGGGATGGTTACCAAGGGCTTGGCATGCATGCACGTTTCAGTTGTGTGATCGTGTAGGAATGTGTGTATGGTGCGTATGTGTGTGTGTGTGTGTGTGTGTGTGTGTGTGTGTGTGTGCGCGCGCGAACATATCAATGCATATACGTGAGAAGGGTTGTGAGTTGGAGGGTGTTGCGGGCCGATCACTTCTCTAGTCCATTTAGAGCAATCAGCAATCTAGTCCATCTGGGATTTGAAAGCTGCATCCATTATAGTCAAAATTAATGCTTTTTAAAATGTATACTACATTTAAAAGAAAGCAACAATGCAACAATCAACAATATAATCTTCAGCCTACCATAATAATTCAAAGTGAGGGAGAACTAGATCGGGGCACAGGTCTCCACCAGGGCAGGTCAGGTTGTGGCCTCCTGGTGGCGCTATAATAGGCCAATGTTAAAAGGGTGACATTTCTTCTTACGCCTTGGAAGGCATTTGGATGATTTGAGGCATTTTGTTCCAAAAATATGTTTTGCAAAAATCCACCTGTTGGTGGTGCTATAAATGTGACTATAGAGATACTGTGTAACGATTTGCGGGATTTTGGACAGAATCTGGAGGAGTAATATCCAAAAATGTGTTTTACAAAAGTCGGCCTACTAGTGGCACTATAACAGTATCGACCGGGTTAACGGTGCCGTAGATTAGCTGTACACAGACAGACGGACATAGACACACATACGGACGGACGGACTGACACACACACACACACACACACACACGGACGGAGTGCAAAACATACTCTCTCCCCATGCCTTCGGCCTGGTGGAGACAATAAATGAAAACATTACAAAGCAACAGGGTGGCGATATGTCAGGATGGTCCAACCAACTAGACAAGTCAGTACACTTCACTCACCTAGAGAAGATAATCACCCAACTTTTGTTAAACTAAAACTGGGAAGCAGTTTAAAAACAGCTGCATTGCATAACCAATCCAAAATCTTTAGGGTGGACCATCATATGATCATGATGGCGCCGTTGCATGGCGACATAGTGCTGGTCTGGCTCATTGTTTGTTTGTTTGTTGCGTGTTTTACGTTTGAACGAGTGGATTGTCTGAAGCATGAGAGGACCGAGTTGCTGTACATCAGAGACAGCTTTCAGCTTTCCCCACCGCAACTTTTGTTTTCGTCTAACAACTTTGTAGCTGTGTACATCCCCCCACAGGCTGGAGCAATGTCAGCTGCCCGACAGCTAGCTGCACATATCACGGAATTGGAAAATGCCCATCCACATTCAGCGGTCCTTATTATGTGAGATCTGAATCATGTTAACTTGAGGAAGTCGCTTCCGCGGTATAAACAACAGATCCACGCTGCCACTAGAGGTGAGAAAACTCTTGACCAGTGCTACAGCACCATACCCCACGCGTTTCATGCCGTGGTGCGTGCCCCCCTCGGTCTGTCGGACCATAACTCTATCTTACTGATCCCCCAGTATCGTCAGCAGCTGAAGACCAACAAACGTTGCTCTAAGACTGTAAGACAATGGTCCCCTGAGGCTGCTGATAGCCTGAGTGCCTGCCTTGATTTAACTGACTGGTCTGTTTTTCAAGATGCATGCAATGACCTGGATGAGTATACTGACACAGTTACCTCCTACATAAAGTTCTCTGAGTCTCTCTGTATCCCATCTAAGACTGTTACTGTTTTTAGCAATAACAAACCTTGGTTCAGTAAAGAGGTTAAAACCCTCTGCTCAAAGAAAAACGAAGCCTTTAAGAGTGGCAACAAAGAGGCTTTTAAATTAGCCAGATATGAGTTTGAACATGCTGTGAAAAAAGCTAAAGCCAAATATAAATATATATGGTATAAAGGCAGCCGCCGAGCCCCAGATGATGACCCCCTCCTCCCTGATAGATTGAACGAGTTCTATTGTAGATTTGACATGCCCAGAGATGTCCATCCCAGTGAAGCAGCAGCAGTTAGTGTAGAACAAACTACCCCCCCTCCCTTTATAATTAGTGAGCAAGAGGTAAGAACCCTCCTCCTTAAACAAAACAGCAGGAAAGCAGCAGGCCCAGATCAGGTCTCTGCTTTTACTTTAAAGCACTGTGCCCACCAATTATCTCCTGTCTTTACTGGTATTTTTAACTGGTCTCTTACACTATGCAAAGTCCCTGCTTGTTTTGTGGTTATACCTGTCCCTAAGAAGCCTAATGCTGTTAGCATGAATGACTACAGGCCTGTCGCCTTGACCTCTGTCGTAATGAAAATATTTGAACGCATTGTCTGTAATCGCCTGTCCAATGTTGAGATGGATAACTTCCAGTTTGCCTATCGAGCTAACAGGTCTGTAGAGGATGCTGTGTCTCTGTGCCTCCACAGTATCCTACAGCACCTGGAAGCCCCTGCCACATATGTTAGAGTTTTATTTATTGATTTCAGTTCTGCGTTTAACACGATTCTGCCCATCAAATTATTTGATAAGCTCTTGGCCATGGGTATTAATCACTCTCTTTGTCTCTGGATTTTAGACTTTCTGTCAAACCGGAAGCAAGTGGTTAAGATTGGCAACATGCTCTCTCAATCCAGGACTCTTAACACTGGGGCCCCTCAGGGCTGTGTTCTCTCAGACCTCCTTTTCGCACTTTATACCAATGACTTTATTTCACATTCTCAATTTGTTTCTTTTTTTAAATATGCAGATGACACAACTGTCGTTGGCTATATTAAAAATGGTGATGAATCAGCCTACAGGGCCGAGGTGGCAGCCCTCGTAGACTGGTGCACTTCGAATAACCTTATCCTAAACCTGGCTAAAACCAAAGAAATTATCTTTGATTTCCGGAAAAAGGGGATTATCCCCCCATCCCTGGTTATCGACGACCAGCCTGTCGAAAGGGTCGACAGTTTTAAATTCCTTGGCACCACTATATGCTGCTCCCTAAAATGGGAAGTTAACACTAGTAACATCTTGAGTAAAGCCCACCAGAGGCTTCACTTCCTACGCCTCTTAAATAAGTTCGGTGTGACTGGGGAGGCGTTGGTTCACTTCTACAGAGCCACTTTGGAGAGTGTCCTCGTCTTCTCAGTCACAGTGTGGTATGGAAACACCACCGTCTTAGAGAGGAAACGGCTAGAAAGGGTGGTACGCACAGCGTCAAAAATCATTGGCCTCGACCTCCCATCCGTCTCCTCTATCTACACCATACGCACTAAGCGCAGAATGCAGAAGGTGATCGCCGACCCCTCCCACCCTGCCTGCTCTCTTTTCGCACCCCTGCCCTCAGGTAAGAGACTCCGGTCTCTAAAGTGCAATACCTGCCGCTTTAAGAACAGCACTTATCCCGAGGCTGTTCGCCTCCTGAATGCTGACCCTCTTTTCACTCGCACTTTACAGCATGAAGCTGCTTTGTAAAACGATGAACTGTGATAAATTTGCTTTTTATTTATTCAACATGAATTGTAACGTTTTGCATTCTTCTTATTTATTGGTCCCCCTCATATGATGTCTGTACTTTTGTATCGTGTTCTGTCTGATTATGTGATGTGAATATGTATATGTATCGTATGTATGTTTTTAGTGCACTGAAACAAATTCCAATCAACTATGTTGACATGGCAATAAAGTCTTGAATCTTGAATCATATGGGGGACTTTGTTAGGAGCCATTCTCACCACTGTTCTCGCAACTACTGTACCTTGAATTTAGAAGTCGCTGGCATCACAAAACCAACAACCAACAGAAACCCACTGTTCTGTCTGCTGGATGAGGGTGGTGTTCTGTGAAACGGGGAACACTATAAAAACCTGTACTTTCCTCTCAGGCAAGTAATCCTTGAGCTATAGGCACGTTGGCACCTGATGTGAAAATCTATTTTCTACTCAGCTCTGGCCAGTAGGCAAGTTAAATTTACATCCCCCCGATAATAACAAAGTTTTGCTGAAGGTATCCTGTTATCGAACATTAATGAACACCCTCCGGACCGCCAGTACTGTGGCCATGCTGTAATCTAGGCCTACAATGTGTTCCCCAGTCCATGCCTATGACTGTAATGAACATGAATACAATAATATACCTGCTGATATGAAGATGCTCTTTGGATTGTTGAACCCCAGTCCCCAACCTATCATCATTACCATGTCTGCTGGAAAGTGAGAAATAAAGGGAGTAGCAGTGGAAGAGGGACCAAGTGGAAGAAAAAAAAAACTAAAACGATTGAACGAAAAAGACAAATGTCTACAGCATCAAAGTCCTGATTGCACAGGGGTAACGTTTCTGATCACCGCCGTGTAGAATGGGGTACGATCAGTGGCGGAAGGTTCCTATAACGGCAGTGGGTGCAGCCACGCATATTTGCGCTGCGGCTGGCTGCTTCTAGCTCTTAAAAGAGCCGTTGTGTTGTGTTATTATTTTGCCAGTGGGTTCTTCTGCTCCTGTGCACCCCCGGAGTTGACGCCACTGGGTACGATTCCTCCACAGTGCCTCTGGCTTGACTCCAATTAACACAATTGGTGGTGTTCACGCAACCCAATTGTCGGGAAAATGTTGCCTTTGTAAGTTTGTAGAACAACTAAATATACATTGCATCTCAACGTTTCAAGGCAGGCGCACTGTCAGCAGTGAGCTTGAGCCCAGAGATGCTCAGTGCCAGCGCCGAATAGTGTGAAGCCCTTTGCGGACGACTGTACATACATACATCATACATAAAGTATACTGTAGGCCTATATATAGTCTTATACAGAATAGTAGTCCTGTGTGGCGACCTGTGTCATCAGGACAGCCTGGCAATAGCATTTGTTGAACAGTATGGTAGCCAGGTGGAAACAGTAAAGAAATCTGGTAGTATGGCTTCGGCTATATCGGTACTAGAGCTTGCCTGGCTGTAGTTGCAGTAGTGGTGTTAACGGTGGCGAGTGTCCTTGATGATTCACTCAGCTTTGACTACACATTAGTGACACCTACTGTACTGTACAGGTTGGTCGGGGTGCCTGTTCAGCAGGGAGAGGAACTGAGAAGGATAGCATGTTCCTCCCCACATGTTATGTCTTCCCGGGGGAAACGCCTTATGCCGGGGCTCCACCGGGCGCGTCGCGTCACGCGTGCATGCGTGTGTCAAAAAACTAACCGGGGCAATTTTAATGCAGTCACGCAACGCAACACGGGCAAGTGGAGCCACCCTTCATTGATTAAAAAGGGAACATTCCCCGACGGTGACGGAGATGCGACGCTGACGCGCCCGGTGGAGCCCCGGTGTTACTGTCAGGTGAGGAGAAGCTGCTGGCAACTCCATGTCTGTCTACACCCTCCCCAGACCAAACTGTAGAGGCCACCACTCAGTGACAGGGACTATGGGGGGAACGAACCCCCGCCCCATACAAAATAAATAAAAACAACAACAACAACTACACAGTTCATAAAAAAAGAAGAAAACAGAAACATTCTACAGTATCGCCATTACTGTTAAATACATACAATCACAGACAGAAAAATGCCCAGAGGCCTACTGGAGTGGCAGTACTTGACTCTCCGCTCTCATACCCCTCCATCCCCCTAGAATTCACTTTCATAGCAGGTGTACTAGTGCATAAAGTCTTCCCTGGCTGAGACCTGACAGCCTCAGATGCCAAAAATCCATCTTCCAATGCAATTTAGCACAGAGGGAGCCGGGAAGATGGGGAAATTATACAGGACTCGAGTCTGAGTTTTAAGGTAGCATCGGAGGCCCCGCAGACACATTTGAAATGATGACAGCTTGCAAGAATCTGACAAGTCAAAAGTTAGTGACTCCAAAAATACAATTTCAGTCACTTTCTTGAGACCCTGGTGACAAGGGGAGAACGGGACCGGGGGTGTATTGACTCACGGCCGTGCTCGCCCTCTTGTCTCTGAAGGCAGAAGATAACCACGCTGAAGATAACCGAGCTTCAGACCAATTTTCCTCCAAAGCTTTCTCATTTCTCACCACAGCTAAGGAGAATGACAGATGAAGTAATGGCAATTGTTGAATGTAGACTTGGCAGAATAGAAGGCTTATTGTCAGAATGATGTTGTGTGTGGACGATGAAAAGAATCTGCCAAATAAATGGCATTAGTGTAGCTCTATACATATTAACAACAGGTTTTATTTGGGGATTTTCTATTATTAGTTTTTAAATTTGAGGAGGCGGTGGTGTTATTGTTCCAGTTGTTGATAGTTGGTTTGACCTTTATGAAGTTTTCTCTTGTTCATATAAATGCACTAAGTGCTTATTACTGACTGAGTTAATTCATATTGAGCTATTAGAAGAAGTTGTAACTTTAGATTGCTTTGGGCGCATGTCGCATGACCCCAGAGTCTCTACAATGTTGTGTGAATTTCTTTGATACAATTTAAACTCTACCAGGGTAGTGTATCAGGAGTCATGACTCACACACAACATTGGTCAGTGATTATATTTGGTCAGTTTTTGTATTTTCTCATACATTTTTCCAGTTATGTATGCAGTAAAGTTGCATTCATCATGTGCTTTTATCGTGTATAAATATTAATAAAACATCACCAAGTTCTTGATATTACAACATGTACTGTAGCATCAACAAACATCAAAGAGAATATTGATTTTAATCTAAGTTAATAATATGACACTGATTGATATGAATTTTACCATGATTTAAACACAAACTCTACAGTGTTTATGAGAAAACACTGATTGACAGATTTAATCATTTTGTGGAGCTTTCCTTTATTAAAATGTTTTTCTCTCTCTCAACTTGCTTGGGGAATTTGCTCTAATCAATAGGCAAACAAGAGCAATAAAGCAGGTTTTAGTTATATTAGCTTGAATATTTTCTGTTAGATTTCAAGAGACCTGGGGGCACGGTGGCACAGTTGGTAGTGCTGTCGCCTCACAGCTAGAAGGTCCTGGGTTCGATTCCCGCTCGGGGCACTGTGGGTGCTGGTGGCGTGTTTCCTCCTCCGCGTCATCAGTGCCCATACCCGAAGGCGGGGTTGGCGAAAGGGCCTTTCTGTGTGGAGTTTGCATGTTCTCCCCGTGTCCCCTAGGGTAGGTACCCTCACAAAAACATGCAGTAATCCTGGTCTCTAAACTGCCTCCCCCTGGCCAGCCGGGGCGCCTGATGGATGGGAAAATAACTGGTTGGAATAACGTGTTCCTTCCACGCGCTACGTCCAACCAGGGAAACTCCCCCCTGTCAGGTGTAAAGGAGCAACTTGGACACTCAGGCATGAAGGAAGCATGAGTTAAGTCCGTTGCTCTCCCCAGGTTGGCGGAGGGTGTGTAGAGCCCAGGATCACATTAGATGATTGACACAGGGGTGAAAAATGGGTTACAAAATCGTGGGATAAAAAATATATATATAAAACAAAAAGATTTCAAGAGACCTCTCACTTCACAGCATCTGTTGAGGCTCCACTTTGTGCCTGCAGATTGACACATTAATTTTGAAAATCCATTCTTATCTAATCTTAATAAACTGTATCCACCTGGGTCATTGTTATTTGATAAGAGGAAAAGCCTTTGCCAAATTTTAAATATTTACGCACGCGAAAAGCTTTAAAGAGACTTTGTGTTCATTCATTTCATAACTCTTGCTAAGATCACTTTGGAAAAAGGGTACACCTCTCACACTATATATATAAATAATTACTGTCATGCTTATCTAAGACATCATCAAAATGCAAGAAACTGCAGTTTCTTGCCACTGAGCCACGTGATTCTCATCCCTTCACATAGCGGCAATGAGGACTAAAACACAATGCACAGTGTGTGTGTGTGTGTGTGTGTGTGTGTGTGTGTGTGTGTGTGTGTGAGGGTGTGTGTGTGTGTGTGTGTGTGTGTGTGTGTGTGTGTGTGTGTGTGTGTGTGTGTGTGTGTGTGAAGTTGAACATCCATTAGGTCTATAAACGTGTTGCCCTCACGAACCATAGAGATGCATTTCAATGGCTGCTAATTTCAAACTAAAAATGAGCCTTCTGGCCTCTGGGATTAAATGCAGCATGTGTGTGAAAGCCAAGTGCAATGTGGGCAAAGTGCTCATGTCCCCTCAGAGGAGCACATGACCCAACTGTCAGATGCTGAAATGCCAATGGCTTGATTGACAGTCTTGTGTTAAACTGCATGTTTGAACTCATTAGCGCATTAGAGCCTCCGTACTTTCAGAAGCCACGAATTCAGACTCTTGTCGGTCAGCAGGGCAGTCATATGAAAATAATAATAATATATATATATATATATATATAATAAAAAATACAATGCAATACATTGCAAGAATAAATTAAGTATAAAATAAAACACTCCAAAGCACACCAAAATGTTTTACTATTCATGTTTATGTAGTATGTTTATTAGCCAGGGGACTTTCTTTTTCCTTTTGACTCGGACAGTTTGTGAGGATTAAAGGTTTTTATCCCCTGCAGCTTCACACTATCTGTACAGGCCATGTACAGTGGTGTGTATGCACATGCACGCACACATGCACACACACACACGCGCACGCACGCACACATCAGTCAAACGTCAGCGCTGGCGTTTTCTTCACAACAGCTGTAATTCCAATCTCGATCGTAGCAACCACTGAGACCTTAACATCAGTCAAGTCCACCCACTTCTATTCTCACATCTGTCACATCAAAATGTCTTAACGGTCTTATTGAATGATGTTGGAGTCTCAGCGAAACAAACAAACAACCAGAAACAAAGCCAACCACGACAACTAACTTTGAAGCTTTAGGAAGGTGTGAGGAGCAGGGACCTGCACATGACTGTGTTTGTGCCAATTCAATTTAGTGTCAGAAGACATGACAACATTCCAATGCCATTCGTTACCATGCACTGTAGACTGTAACCTTTATCCGTCAAACATGGTGGTTAACAATTTATTTATTTATTTTGTCGTACAGAGGAAACTTGCATTTCCTTTTAAGTTTACACTGCAACTGTCACCTTAATGCATATTTTATAAATGTGATTGACGTATGCTGTTATCATTCTCAGTGGCATTCTAAAGAGGGCTTGTGGCAGTCTCGATACGCTCTTCATTCTTAACTAATAAGGACAGCGCATGGCTGGAAGCTGTCGCCTTGTTGTTCCCTTTATGACATTGATACATTTCATTCTAACTGAAAATACTGGGCTCATCAGTTCAATAGTCACTATATAAAACTAACAAACTTGGATGAAGACCAGAGCAATTCATTGTTTATCTTTCTGTAACATGAAGGCAATTAAAAATAAATTCTAAAAACAGTGTGTTTTGCATGGATTTATTGAAGGAGACTTGCTGTTCTCACTTGTACAGTAGCTTAGGGTTGACAAATCCCTTGACTCCTTCAAAACCGCTCTCAAAGACAGCTGCAATTCGAAACTGGCCCCCGTAAATCCCCCCCTTACCTCCTTACATGATTTCCTATTTTGTAAATAGATTAGTGTATATTTGTACGTCTTTAATGTTCTGATGAATTGAAAATGGTGGACCCTGTTGTAAACAAGTGTAATACTTTATCAGTGTGTCGTCCACAGTAACAGTCTTTGTATCGAGTTGTGCTTTCATGTGAAATGTACCCATTCTGCAAACTGTTAATAAATATTTCAATCAATCAGAATAAATAGATTATTCCATCAGGATTAGTTTATATGTGTAATTAACAGCAACTCACCATTCAAGGAGCATCTGTATGTGACGACACACCTAAGACCCAGCAGCACTTCTAACCTCTTGCCTTGTGCTGTTTTGAGTTTCCTTGGCATACTGTATAGCAGGGGTGCCCACACTTTGACTTGAGAGCTACTTTCAAAATGACCAGCTCAACAAGATCTACCCACCGAAAAAAGTATTATACTGTACCTGAAGGTGCTTTGGAATAGCGGTGCTGGTGTTACATATAAGAGAAAATGAGGGGGGGGGGAATGGAATTCGTACCGTTTTGAGCTGACAGGCCCTATTTGATGTCAATCAATGAAGTCACCTTAATTTGTGTGTCATATTGTATGCCTTTTTTCCTCATCATATATTTTTTAGGGCCATGTCATGTGATCTACCTGCACAGCCTTTGTGATCTACCTTTTGGGAACCCCTGCAGTGTATAGCATCTCAAGCCACAGACTGAAGCCGAGACAGTATCATGGTGATGAGTTCAGTTATGGGATGCACAGTTGTTGTACAGGAAAGACCTTAGCTCTAAGTGCACTTTTCATGGAAGCAAAATATGCTCAGGCGTTGATGACGGTCCTGAGGATGATACACGCGCAATTTAGTCCAGTGAGTGACAAGAAAATGCCCTTTAGCTTAATGAGAATTTGACAATAAATTTCAGAGTGACACACTTGGCCAACCCAGGTTATAAATAATTAATTTGGAGAAGCATGCCGGGCTGTCAAGAGAATGTCATGTCTCATTTGACGGTGTTGATCGACAGTGACCAGCCTGCAACATGCAGCTTATAATACAACATTCGAAGGCTCCTCTAGATATCCTGTTTCACGGTAATGAATGATGTGATATTCTGTGCAGTTATGGTTTTATATTACGTCATATCGCACTCAGCATCAGCAATACATTTGTATTTGTCTGTATAATTACATTGTGGAAGAGCATTTTATTACCAAATAATGTTGTAGTGTACCATGGAATTTAACCATATGAACCCCAACAAAAGGGCCTATGCTGGGGGTGATCCACTGGAAGTTTATTTCAACTATGTGTGTGGTGTACTAGCCAAACGCTGCTTCACTATTCTTCTTTTAACTCTGGGAACCATTAGAAGACTTTTGGTGCTAAAACAACCAGTGATGCAATATGTTGGAGATTTGAAGAAAGCCTATAGTAGTAACCACAGTAGTTTACTCTACTGAAGATACAGCATGGATGTTTTTCTAAGTATACTAATGTTTGGACATGAATCGTCTATTTCTTGATATATTTTCAAGACAATAATGGACCGACTTGGTATTGACTGTGTGTGCCTGCTAAATACGAATTCATGATAACTGTTTTACCTTCCTTTTCTTTTCTAACAATGTGGCCCAAGTATAAAAGTTTATTGAAATAGGTCTGAGGTTTGAACTTTTGGGGAACTCCGGCATACACCCAATAATAATTGGGGTAAATGTCATTGTATATTTACATATTACAACTGCGAAATGTGTCCTAATCCATCCTTAGTATCAGGAGAAGTGTGCACTATGGGGGCAGGTAATTAAAGGTCAAGTGTATTGCGCAAGGAGATAGGGACACAGGGCTGGGACATGAACCTTTTGTTTGTTGTTTCAGCTATGGCCACCCAATTTAGGATTATGCTAGAAAGTCCAACTTGACTTGACTAAACAGTAGCCATTGTATGGTTGCAGAGGTGACAACAGGTGGCCTGTGGGCCAGGCTCACCAGCAGTAATGGCCTGGCAAATTATTTTGTAAATAATATACTATATCGGACTGACAAATAGTCTATTGGTTAAAGTAAAGTTCAACCTCCACTTGAATTTTTTTTTTTTATCCATTTAGAGTACATGACAGGCACATACAACCGTGAATCAGGCATAGGTAGACTGTGGATAGATATGACACACAACAGCTTTGCACTGATGAAAATGGGTAGCATGCATACAATAGTCTAGTTCTCATTCCATTCTTCTTTGAATGCCTTGTTTTCTCTGTCAACTTTATACTTTTAGATGAAAAATGCATCTTGCTAGCAGGCATGCAGTGGCGTAACAAGCCAAGGCAGGCCCCCACAGGCCATCACACTTAACCAGAACACATGGTGACGTAATGTCAATAGCTAATGGGAGAAGTAGTTTGAAGCAAGCAGCTTTGAAAATGACTGGCAACAGTCGAAATACATTGCACAGTGCATCAATTGTGCATTTATATAGCGCAAAATGGTGCTTTTGGGAGACGGGGGGTTGCCCATGAGCAGAGCATTTGGGGGTTAAATGTCTTGCTAAGGATCGGACACTTGTCTTTGACACATGCAGTAATATAGCCGGGGAGTGAACCAGGGACCTTTCATTTCCCAGACAGCCACCAATTCAGCTATGGTGCCAATAGTAGCCATTGTCTGTGTTCAAAGAAGAACTTGCAGTATGTCGTAAACAATATAAACCCATCTCCACAATGGCTTTCTATTCCTTCCTTCTATATCTATTAAATGTATTAAACTTCATCTGTGGTTGAAAATTATTTCCTCTTCCACCCATGAACGCCTGTTCACTTGTCCTTAATCAAAGGGCACCCCTGCCTATATGTCAGCATATCAGATCATCATAACTATCATAGCCTAATAATAGCAACAATAAACAAAATAGCAAGGCCTCAACACAGGTATACGTCACAAAAGAAAATGCATGATGAATCAATTAAATAATTAAAGGACAACTTCACCACTTTTCAACGTATCTTATTATAATAGGAGCTCACTAATAATCATGATAAAATGGCACCATTTCTTTCTACTCAGTCTGACCAGTGACATCATCGTTATACAGATTTTTTTTAAACAAGATTTTCTTTACAAAAATGTTTAGATTTGTATTATCGTGAGAACGATGGCTCCATTCCCCATCGATGATATCACTGGTGGTCGGGTTTCTGAACTGCCCACGGCCCTCCTATGAGACACAGACTGAGTAGAAAAGAATTGTACCATTTTATCATGATTATTAGAGAGGACCTATTATACTGTATGAAGATGTTGTTGACAAGTGGTGAAGTGGTCCTTTAAGGGACCAAGCAGTCCATTGTTGTTTGTGTCTGCCTTATTTTCCTTCTGCCAAAAATAGCAGTTCTGGCTGAACCGTACAATCGGTTTTCACGAAATTCAGCACTGAAACTAGTCTTACTCCAATTGGCCAAAGAGGCCAAGCATATTTTTTTTAATTGAAACCTTCGAACAGGCATAACTCATGCCTCATTTGGCCAAAAGTCACGGCAGTTGTTTCCACATGTTCCTTGACTCATGAGGAACACATCTGTCACTTTGACCAGTATAAGCTCAGATGTTTGAAAAATGCTTATACCCGATTTTCTGCTGAGAGATTTGCGTGAAACGTTCTACACACAATCTATGGAATATTCTCTGAAATCCCAGTTGAAGAGAAGTTTGTACGTGAAACACAGCGAACACACTGTAGTAATGGATAAAACCAGGAGACACACATTGTTGTTATTAATCACACAATGATTTTGCTGTCTACAATGGAACAACTGACTGTCTGGATAGCTCAGTCGGTAGAGCTCTTGCATTTGGACCACAAGTTTGTGGGTTGAAATCCGGCCAATATTGATGACATCAGGGATCTCAATATATGGGCTTAATATTAATGACCATCCCTGATGATGTCATGTGCTTCATCCCTGATAATGTCACGTGATGTCACATGCCCGACCAACACACGTCACATGCCCGACACACTGACGGGAAATGCACGGTTCGATAGTTAACTGCGACCTCTGGTCGCAATAAGAAATCACTCATTCGTCTTGTCCAGCCAGACGATATAGCATTTATTACACCCACCATGTGCCCTGTTACTGGAATTATTTGTTTATTTTTTTTTATATTAGTTATAATATTAATTATTACTACTAGTCCTTACCCGTTCTGAATATATGAACAGCAAATGATGTTGGCCAGATGGGGCAGTAGAGTACTCTCTACTGCCCCATATGGCGGAGTCAGGTTAATATAAGGAAGTGTAATTAAAGACACATCTGATGCTAACAGTCTTACAGCATAATTTTAACACACCATTTTTCTTTTAAATGCATCCTCTACCCAAAAGGCTCCGGGAAACTTTCAGCAGTTTTCAGCCTTCAATAAAGATGAACATCCTCCCCACTCAATTCAAGCGCCCCGTATGATGCAACTCATTGCAAGTCAATATCGTGGGGTTTCACTGAATTTACCATGCATGTCTTAAAGGGTCAACATAAGCTACTCTACAAAAATCCCTCGTACCACACTGAACGGCAGCTTCTTCCCAAGAAATTTCACGATGGAAGTATATTTTCAGCCCAACGCGTATAACATCATACAGGTCATATCAGTCTTTTGATCCATCAGCCATTAATAATGAGGGGGGCATGAATAACCTAGACTTGTATATAGTCAGTGTGCCATTAATAAATGATAGCTCAGATCCAATTAAAAGGCTTCGCCAAAAGAGCGATTCACAGGGTGTCCTCATGGAACATTTTATTTTTTTATTTTTAGAGGCACACGTAGGGCCTGTAAATAATCAAGCCCGGGGCCATCCCACCCTCTGTACCCAGGAGATGCTGGCTGTGTCAACAGCCTGGCACTACGCTGTCACCACATATCACTCCCGAGCCTCTCTCTCAGTCCCTGTGAAACCACAGTCCTTATCTCCTCTCTCCTCGCCATGCCAACATGTTAGCCGTGAAGCATACAGTATACTGCACATACATGTCGGCAAGCAAATTCTCATTCTTATTCATGCATCTTTCTTTTCTTTTTTTTTTTCTTTTTTTTTTTTACAAACATCGCTGTCTAGTTGTGTTTGCCTGTCTCCGTTTGACTTTGGTGTTTTGAGCAGCACCTAAAGATATACAGTATGGAATTTTAACAGTGTAAGTTGTTACCTATGAATAAAAGCAGTTATACAGTAGCATAGTGTAGCTGCTCTTGATAGTTTGTATCTCTAGGAAACAATAGCAATTGCACTGCAGATTAAATCGTCTAACATTTAATCCTACTGCTGGTTATGTTAATGAAATATCCAGTGGCTTGAGTACACACTTTTCCCAATTTCTTAAAATAAAAATACATACTCCAGGTAAGATTCTTGCATCTGTCAAAGAATGTGAAGAATTGTGAAAATATTCAAATTCTTTGCCTGTGTTGTCGTAACGTAACATGCTGTCTTTCTGTAAATGCGGTGGATAACTAGCCCTTTAAAAGGCATTACATGGTGACATCAAGCCTCAGATGAGACTGCATGCGACTCACCATCATTAGCGTAACGGACATGCTCATCCAGGTTGGCGTTCAAGCTTCGTGCCCGAGGCTTGATGATGTCCTAAAATATGTGCCGTAATGTTCACAGAGCAGGCTGTGACCTTCTTCTGCAGAATCATTAATCCTCTTCCGTATACAATAAGGAGCATGGGAGCAAAATGGTCTTAATTAGGCAAGGAACTCATTCTGTCTGACACCAGCCAAGCCACCAGTCTACCAGTCCACCCCCGACCATCCTAATGTCTCATAATGACCTCCAATTGAATTAAACATGACAGGCAAAGTGGGGTGTGGGAAACCCTGGGGATCCTTGAGGGGGTTCGGTGTGCGGTCCCCAGCAAAATGAGGAACAGAATGCCTATAATTATTAATCTAAACAAAATATATTCTCTTAAGGGGGCCCTTGGCAGACAATCTTTTCAAAAGGGGGTCCTCTGCCAAATACTTAATATCAGTAATATCAATTTGGGTCCCTTGACAAGAGCATGTTTGAGAACCAGGGCATTAATGAAGCCAACAGAGTGGTCACTTCCTCAGAAACATCCTTTGGCTTGGACGGTAGAGTAGTAGCGATGAATGCCCTCTCATAATTCGAAGGCAATGTTCAGTTTGAAATTGCATTTATTTGTCTGTGCGTAGATCATTAGCGTTCATCATTTGGGAAAACATGAAAATCTATACCTCGACGACCTAGGGAGCACTCTGCCACTTCATCAATTGGAAATTGTCATTACTGCAGTGAGTGGCCTTGACATTCAAATTAAATCCTAATTCCTTTGTGATGTTTTACACGCAACAACGCAAGAGATCCATAAAACAGTTATTCAATAGCCTAAACAAATAAAGAGGAAGTGGGAGAGCTTTGCAGAGCCATATTGCACCACAAGCTCCTTGGCCAAGCCACCGCAGTACAACAATTGATATTGGAATTGATATTTTGCAAATTCATGCTGCCAGTTGTCATTTCTCAACAGAGAAATTATTGCATATGCAACATTTTCTGACAAAAGATTCCTAGTTGTCAAATCCATTTCCATCTGACCAATTTCACCGCATCCCTAGACCACAATTTTACTTAACAAATGCATGAATTTGAGTAGATTTTATCCCTGTGTTGATTTTACCCAGATGAATTTGGTGATCCAAAAAATGGGTCTAATTTAATTATATGACGCCCAAAATTGTGATTATGAGTAAATCATACAAACATATCTCATAAAATTTGGTCATCTGTGAAACGGCTTGCCTTCGGGTCTGTTAATTAGTAGTTAGTTTTTTTTTCATATTTGTCATTATACATTCAGAGTTCAATGCAATGTTATTTATGCCTTATTGTGAGCAGACACTGTTGCAAGTCCCTGGTACAATTAGGATGCTTGTTGATGACTTATTTGCCCCATACAATAATTGACACTTCCCCAAAGTGCAAGTGTGGCATTAACTCTGGGACGAAAGTAGACATGAACGCTATGTATTTATTGATGAAATAATCATCAAGCTGCAGTTCATTACACCTCGCTTTATGTTTCTGCTTTAATTATTGGCCCTGGAAGATGTAACAAGACAGGATCTTTAATCACCTGAGACAGAGGCCTGCTTCCAAAGGACACCTTACTGACACGCTGAGCCAAACATGTGCCTGCAATGCAGATTTGCTGGATGACTATGAGTGCATGTGTCATGTCACCTTGATAATTAACAAAAGAATGTGTCAATTACAATCCAGCAATCAGTAAACCTGCGCCAGCAGGTGGTTTCTTAAGACATGTCAGAGAAATTTAAGTTGGTCCTGCCAATCATGGGTATTATCACCACACAATATTAGATTGGGAAATTATATCCTTATATTCATACAAATTTGTCTGTTCAAAAGGAATTATTTGTGTTTCAGCAGTAATTCAGTTCTATGGGTGCGTTCGAAAATGTGCCCTGAACGCACTGGTGTGCTCTCTTGTCGTTCGTTTATTCAGTGCACTCGGGGCGTTCGAAAATCCAGTGCGCTGCGCACCGGGTGTGTCGAGTGCCCGCACTGAGCGACCCTACCCTGAAGCTGGCGTTGTCCGGTGTCGGACAACCCCGGTTGTACGTCTCTAAATGTTTTGATGAATTGAACATGGTGGACCCACAAGTATAATGCTTAATTGGGTCGTCCACTCACAGTTAACAGTCTTTGTATTGAGTTTGTGCTTGAAATATACTGTAATACTGCAAACTGTTAATACATATTTCAATCAATCAATCAAAATTGCATGTTGGATTTTTTTCCCTCCTTCAAAGGTTCGAAGCTGCCGCTGACGAATCATTACAACCATACTTTCCCACCTACAATGAATTATTAATTTGAATTATATTCGAAAATACAGAATATTAGTTTTGACTTATCAAAACTCCCTTGATGGAAGTTCTCCTGACCCCTCATAAAAAAACCTCTATCCCAGTATTGGAAAAGTAGGTAGGCTATTCCCCTAACATAAATATGAAAATTGAAATTTTCTTTTTCACAAGTTAGCATTGGCACTCATCTCCGTCTTTCTTTTGCCAGTTTGCCAGTCTTGCGCGCGCACACACACACACACACACACACACACACACACACACACACTACTGAATGTAGCATACTGAATGTAGCACAGCCCTGGGGGATGATTGACGCTGCATGGCTTAGCTTATAGACTCTACCTGCGGGTCAAGCAATTCAAGGACTCCGGCAGACAACTGATTGGATGGAGATAGATGAAAGAGAGGTGAATGCATACAACGCATGAATAACCTCTGTTAGCTTTGCTCTGCCGTGCGGTGCACCTGACATCAACGTTTGTCAGCGTTTTTGAACAGTCAACATATCTGGCTGACATCACCATGGGAGGACAGCTGTCCTTGATGAATCTCTATAGCAAACTAATCGTCTCTGCACTGAAGACACATGTAGAGTCTGTTGTGTCAGACATACATAATTGAGTTGAACTCACAAGCCTCCGCACTCAAACGCCTATATTAAAGCATCGAGATGTTCTTCATTGGGTTAGGACTCGCATTCACAAGTGAACCTATGTCAAGCATTTAAATGCCGTTTGTCGGGTGGCTCTTCATGCTGACACTGTGAGTCAAGAGTCTTGCTGCTTTACAGTATGTCGCATTCACACCAGCATGCTATACTGCGATTGTCGGAAAGTGCGCTTCGTTTCGCAGCTGTGAAGACTCATTCTAAAGGGCAGTCCATACTATCTACGACCATCAAACTTTTCGTCGGAAAGCTCCGGTACAACTACAAGACATGACGTCACTCGCAACTTCTGAAACGCATTCCTCCCAATTTTTGTTCTGAAAGCTGCACTCCCATATGATGTGACTCTCTGAACTCTACTTCGGAGAAGAAATTTAAGTCTGATCTTTCCGACGAAAAGTTCGGTGGTCGGAGAGAGTATGGACTGCCCTTAATCCTGAAGCGCACCAACGAACTGCGTTCTACTTTGTAAAAAAACAGGGGTTTCACTTCGCTTCAAAGCGCAGCAGAGTTCGGATTACCACAGGTGTGAATACAATCGCATTAAATATAGGGGATGAATGTGTGATTGTGGGAAGAAGACTTTGGTATATTGGCACACGAGAAGGAAGGAGAAGGCATTATTATGCAGCGTAAAGATGTCACGTCGACCCCCGTGGACAGACGTGGTCTAATGAAGAGATAGAAGCCCTTATTGCAATATGGCCAGGCGATCATATTTATCAAATGCTGAAGGTAATAATAATAAACCAAAAAAGATTATAATAATTTACACAACAACGAATGATTGCAGTGTACAGGCGATTGGGTTCCATCGCACATTTGTTGCATTAAACGAATGAGTTTGTGCTCGTAGTAGCCTACAGACCTGGACCGGAAATCCTGACGGACGTCAGATAAAAGTGGTACAGGTATGTGTGTTTGTGTAGACCAGCGGTTCCCAAACCTTTTTGGCCATGGACCCCCTGTTACCTCCCGACCTAGCTGATGCACCCCCCACATGGAAAGACATATATTTCCTTTTTATCCTGAACCTGAATATGGCATAATGTATACAGCATAGGCTATATTCTGCATTACTTGCCATATATTGGCATAATATGTTAATATATATCAAATAAAACCATAGCACCACCATTAGACTTTTCATGTCACGCACCCCCTAGAATATATATATTTGGGGGCCAACTCGCAATATCCACACGTGTGCCTCAGCTCACAGGTTTGGAATGGAACTGGTCTCACTACATCTAGTCCACAAGAACCAAACCTATACCGCCATGTCATCACCATCAATAAGACTGCTATATCGATACGAGAGTTGTCCTGACTGTCACTGAAATGCACAGTTGTGACACTGATGGTTCAAATCCAATACACGTCTTCCCTCTCTCTCTCTCCCATTTTGCTGTCAGGACTGTGTGCGCTCCGATTAAGAAGAATGCCACTCAAATACCCTTAATAGAGGACTTATGATCATTATATTAAATGACATGGCATCACTTCGATACCTGTCGGAGGAGATCCAGGATTAGGTGTGCGTTTTCCTACAGTAACCCCGTCTCGCTGAAGCACTAGGCTGCTGCAAAAGTACGGAGGCAGGCCGGGCTCTGAGGAGCACACGGCCTCCATGCATTCATTCTGCTTCAGGGGACACTTCGCTGATGTGGCTCCCCATCCGAAGTGACATTCCTGACAGAGTAAAAATAATGGCCACTCTAAACAGTGGGCCATGGATCTGACAAACATTTAGATGCTATCTCCCAGTTACAGTGAATGACTGCACTGCCACTCCAGCGCTGCACCAGTGTAGCCACTGGCAACACCAGTCGGACACACGTAATCCCGTTGGACAGCAGAGCAACTCATCAAACACAGGCCCAAATCAAAGTAATTGACACAAAGAAGGGAACCGGGGCCACGGGTCGGCTTTATACAAGAAGTTATTTTTTTACATAACCCTGACGGTTGAGACTCGCTCAAGAAGTTCTCAATTTCTCATAAATAATATAAACAAATGAAAAGAAAGAGAACATTGGTGTTGTGGGATTTACCAAAAGGAGTTATCTGCTAAATGATGAATGAGTGTGTGCCTATTAAAATTCTCTGCTATTTTTGGCAGGCAACTGCAGAGGCTTATTTATCACAATGACAACTGCTATTGTTTATGTTTACTCATCCTGTCCCTGTTGGTCAGAACTTCAAACGCTACTATGAAAATTATAAATTATTATAACTCTTCTTCTTCTTATTGTCACATACTATAGGTGTAAAACGCATAATTATGTGAAATAATTCCTTTCTGTTTTGCCGTTACAAAATAGTCATAAGAAGAGAAAGAAACAAGGGGAAAGGTCAGAGAGCAGGACAATAATCTAAATTTTAATTGCCTTCTGGGTCGATAATGGGTGGACGTCAAAAATGTAACCTGCCCATAGATGGCCCTATATCTTTACCCCTTATCCCTAAACTTATTTACTTATTTTAAAACATTTTTAAAATATTACACAACGTGTCAATGTAGATTGGGTAGTTGAACTATTTTTTTAATGTTTTAAAATAGTAAATAGAAAGTCTGTGAAAGATTTCACGTAAATTGCACACTGCATTCATGATTTGAGCCTTTTTGTTCGTTTTTGTTGTAACGATTTGCGGGATTTTTGGACAGAATCTGGAGGAGTAATATAAAAAAATTGTTGTTCAAAAATTGGCCTCCTGGTGGCGCTATAACAGGCCTTTCTGGAAATTGGGGCAGAGGTTCATCGGTGGCATCCAGGGAGTGTGTGTGCAAAATCAGCCAGGTTAACGGTGCCGGAGATTAGCTGTACAAAGACGGACGGACACACACGGATCACGGACGGAGTGCAAAACATATCCTCTCCCCATGCCTTCGGCCTGGTGGAGACAATTAATGGGTATTACTCTGACAACACAATGGGTATATTGCATAACCGGGTAGGGAATGCATTCCCAACTTAATTTGTTCCCGACTTGCAAAAGTCAAGTGTGTGTAACCGCCCCGGACTATCTCCGAATCCGAGGTCGGCACAAATGCAGAGTTTCTGTAGTTGTACAGCGAGAGAGGGGGTTTCTGTAGTTGTACAGTGGGAGAGGGAGTGGGAGGGAATGAGTGAGAGGGAGGGAGAGTGGGAGGGAGTGAGAGCTACGTAGGGAGAAAGCGAGGGAGAGAGGTATAGAGGGAGAGAGAGAGCTTATTTCGCCCACACAATAACCTGCCCAATGCCGGGTACCAAAACGTATCACACTGATGAACATGCATGCACGTTGTCAGCCAAATAACCCTGGCAACGCTTGATATCAAATATACATAAGGTGCTCAAAAAGGAAATTGAAAATGAGGCGGAATGTCTCTTTTGCAAGGGAGAGAGAGACATCCACTTACTGTATGTCACTGCCATGCATGGACCTAATTAACAAGTCTGGAGACGGAAGGATACCATCTCATTGTCCTGACTTCATATCCTTTGGAAACAGTTGCTAGAGGCTAACAAAGTAACCTTGTGCAAGATATTCAAGTCACACAGATTTGTCGTCTCTCCACTGTCTGCAAGTGTGAAGATCACTGGGGTTGAGGTGTCTCTCTTGTTCTTCTGTGTTATGTGTGGCTTTCATGCAATGTTTCACATCATTACCGCAAATGTCCTCTCTCAGCTCTAACAATCAGCCCATATCTGTCTTTTAGAGCGCACTGGTACAGTAAGTTTGATCTATTTCTCTTGCAAGGGGACCCATGTGATGCAGAGCTCCATCTGCCCCAGTTTCACTTGATGGTCTGAAACCAATGACAGAGAGGAGAAAAAGAAATGAACCAGAGCATGTGAATGTGTCTTTTTTCCTTTCTTTCTTAGAAACAGTTTGGCTAAGGGTCATATCTTACCTTCATACTGTATTATTCAGAGACTATGAAATTAAGGTACGTTAGTTTGTTTACTATACAAACATACCAGCAAATAAAAACACTGACTGTACTGTATATACTCAGTTACATTTTTGCACACACACACACACACACACACACACACACACACACACACACACACACACACACACACACACACACACACACACACACACACACACACACACACACACACACCATGAAGCCTTGAATTCATGGTGATCTTTTGTTTGTGTCAAATTCCTAAGCCAATAATAAGGCCTAAGGTGTGTAATTGATAGAAAATAAGTATTTTATTGGGTGAAGTACTCCTTTAACCCCCGGAACGTTGCAGTGTAGAAGATGAATCATGAAACATGCAAACACATGGCTATTAATCACAAAGATCCCAGCAACCCAACTGCAGCTGGTAAAACAATGTACATGTCACGGTTTCAGCATCACTTGCCAAAACGATGTGTGAGGGGGTAACCGTAATTCAATATCTCAAAGAGAAGGAAGACAGCGAGGTAGATATAGTCGTCTAAATGCTCATTTGCTCACAATCCACGTCAACTATAAGAACCAGCTGACTCAGTAAGAAATGCTGATTTAATGACGGAGAAATTGTACATCTCATCAATATTCTGATGTCTCATTTTGTTCCCATATTATGATATTAATTGCAAAATGGACAGATGGCACCCTTTGCATGTCTACCAGTGCTCTTAGGGATCAAGCAACAATTTTGCACTTCACTGCAACTGTCTCTGAAGGTCATCCATTATCTATACGAGGCTTTAAAAGCCTTTCCTTGTATCATGAAATTAATTTTAAAATGAGCCAGCACATGTGTCTCATTCTTCAGTGGACTAGTTGTAGCTGAATTATCATACTCAATAGGCGAATATTGTACGGGAAAAGAATATGATTATTACAATGTCACCATTAAGGTGTTCGGCATTAGAATTTGTTTTCATTGGATAATGATAACGGACGTGCTGGGGACAGAATGGGTGTGCTTAGGAATGAAAATGACCACAATGACCTTGAGTAATACTTTCCTCTAAGGTAGGCATATACTCTGTGACTCTTGGAGTGTGGTTTTAAAGGACTTTAGCTCATTGTCATTACAGAGGGTAAAATGTTTGGGGGATCATCCACATCTCTGATTTAATGATGCATAGTGAAATCTTATGAGAGTCACTTATGTCTCATAAAATCCCTGGACAAAGCTGTAAAATCAATGACCTGTTTTGTTACTTAATGAGTTGCTCAACTGTGGAAAGATTGGGTCCTTATAATTCTTATGCCCCACCCATTAAAATATAAACTTTGCTGCGTGGACAAAAAAATATAGTTCTTTATAAATTAACATGTGACCTACCAAATACATTTAGTCTTTTATTCAAATGTATATATTTCCGACCCCATTCATAATGGACCATAATAATTCACAAATCATCACTATTGTGGCAAAGTTACAAAACAATACACAATTTTAAGCACAGTACAATGTGCTTGTACAGCTTATACGCATTTACAGCATTTGCTTTATATTCAAGCCTCAAAATACTTTGCTGACCACAAGAGATATCCTACAGTACTCTATATGTCATGCCATAATATTATACCTGCTAATCTCACAGGGGTATTAAAACTGTAATGATTGGTATGCAGCCTTAATGTTGGAGACTTAGAGTGAGGGGCGAAAGAAAGGGGATATAAAATCAACCAGGGGAAAAATTAATATGAGGCAAGGTAGTGGAACTGATAGTATTCTATAATGTGTTAGCACCCAGCTTGAGGAAAAAATGGCACAAAATGCAAAGTTATCAAAGTTTGTGAATTGTTTGGCACAATTTCTTATAACACAGCAGAAAATACTTTGAACCTATGTATAACAGTATAAAATTAAATAATCAATTGATTGATCCTATTCAATAATTCCTATTTTTCTCCACACATTGTCAAAATGAAAGGAAGTAAAGTTGTATTATGTTCTCACGGCCTAGTGATGTGTTGAAATTAATTATCTGGAATTACCCCTTGAGATGAACCATCTCGTTTTCAAGGGGTTCTGCACATACAGAATACATAATACACATACAGTAAATAGAAAACAAAACAGGGGGGGGGGGGGGGGGGGTGGAACAAAAGACAAAAACACACAAAACAACACAGAGAACAAAATACAAACATAAACAACAAAACACAAAGCACATTATGTGAAACAATGCATTTCTAGATCTATTACTGTACGATAGGCCTACTGATGGTTAGTGAAAGCATGTACAGGGGAAGTGTCAAAGTGAGAGGACAGCAGAGTTTTAAACAATTGAAAAGATGTTATTGACCGAATATAATGGGGAATATTGTTCCAGTCAGAAGGAGCTTTGAACCTAAAGGATCTTTTGGCGTAGTAGATACTGTTGGAACATTAAAGTAGACCTGTGAACAATGTCTCAGCTGATGTCTAGAGGTGTAATGCACCATGTAGGCCTACTGTTTGAGGTACTGTGGATAATTAAAAGAAATGCATTTAAAAATGAACTGTAACCAGTGCTGCTATCGTCTCACCGAGGGAGATGGCAAGTTAAGGGTTTCATACATTGTGCAATGGTGAGTCATATATGGACAGCCAAGAATAAATCTGCATAAACGGTTGTAAACGGTATTGAGTGGAAGAAGATTATTTTTAGGTGCAGTCTGGTAAACAACATCAACATAGTCCATGATGGGTAATATGAGTTGGAGAACCAGCGCTATAGTTTATTTTCCTATTATTATCAATGTGACATTTGATTATGAGAGTTCAGAATCAAGCCATACGCCGAGGTATTTGACGTGATCAACTATATGCAGTTGCGTACCATCAAGACAAGTGATGTTATTGTAGGTTAGATTTTTGGATGCAAGGTTCTGATTAGTCCCATAGAGAGAGCCATAGTATAACTGAAATTTGATTGTAATGTTGACAGAATTTGTGATAAGGTAGATTTTGAAGTGTAGATTACTGTGTCATCTGCATAGAGTTGAACCTTACAGTCCAAAATAATTGAGGGAAGATCAATGATAAAAATATGTCCTAATGTTGAACCTTGAGGCACACCTCGTTTTTGCACTGGAGGGCATTGCGTGAGAGACCAATGGAGTACAGTTTGTCTAACAAAAGTGGTCAACCAGATCAAACGATGATGTTTGCAGTGGTTAAACACAGCAGTTGATCCCTAGTTTCCTGATTTTGGGAATGTCTTAAATAAATAGGTGGACATTTGGTAAACATTCTATAAGTGAACATTTAGTGAAAATAAGTGCACAAAAAGTACACATAGGGTTTAAGATAGATTGTGAAGTTGCAGATCCCATTTGAAGAGTGATTATGCATTCAGGTCCATCCTTGTGAATCCATAATCATTAACATCTGCTTCAGCTATCATTATTGAACTTTTTTGCCCCTGTGTGGTCCACTTATCCTAGTTAACTCCACTTCAGCTGCCTCAGCAGATAGATAGAAAGATAGATAGATAGAGATGGAGACAGAGAGACAAAGAAATTGAAATAGAGATGGAGAGATACAGCAACAGGGACAGGTGGAGACAAAATACTCATACTGTAATCAATTTGAGCCGATTGGTCCAAAGATGCTGACTGTTCACACGTTTCCCTTTCTTTTTTCTCCCCAGTACATTTTTCATTAGCCTCTTTTGACAGTTAACCATGGATTTAATGTCTGGTTGCCGGATATCTGGAACTAATATGTATAATTGCTTCTACACTGTATTGATTCAAACAAGGTAAAAATAAGAGTGCAATCATATATATTGAGAATATGTTGACTTCTGAAATTGAAAACTCATTAGAAGTCCTATTGACCTTGAGCCCATATTAAATTTAGGGTGTGACACAATTTTCCAGTCAAATGTTTTGATGCATTAATTATACTTTATAGATTTTACCATTTTCTTTTCTTAAAATAAATCTTATTAAAGCCACAAGCTTGACAAGTTTGTGCAATCACACATCACCTTGAATGACCCATTGATATGAAGTGACACCAGACATCAATATAGTCTGTCCAAGCATTGACAGGCCATGTCAATACCCACACCATACTGTATTGGAAATGTGTTATACTTACACGCTTTAACCCGAATGAACCGTAAAACGACCGCTGTGTGTATTTCTCAGAGAGCAATTGCACATCAATCATATGCAATTTAGGCTGTTGACCTCGTCTGCACCACTATTTTCTCTCATGGACAAACGCAGCATAATGCAATCTAGAATCACAATTTCACCAACACTGCACTTCAGTGTACATCTCCACTTTCAACATGGCGCCCCTATTTTGAGCACATTTTTCAAACTGTCAATAATAATATTGATAATAACTAAACAACACACTGCAATGCAATGCATTGTGAGCTTGTAGATCAGCCATGTATGTTTTATTTCATTTAAAATGTAAATAAATAAACCTTATTTCTAATAAGGTATTAGAAATACAAGTTACCTTGCTCAGCTTCCCCCCAGCCTTTCCCTGTCCCTCTTTCAAGAAGCTACCAGGGCTATAACTAGAATATTATTTACCGGATTGGCAATGTTGGAATTAATGTTGCAAAAATCCTCATTCTACAGTTGGATTCCGACTCTAATGAGGCCGCACTGATACACACGTTGATGGCTTTGCAGAGGAGACAGGGGCTCCTGGAGGAATGTCAAAAGCCCACCTCAACATTCCAATGTGCCATCATTGAGGTCATTTGGAATTTTCATTGCATCCCACAGCACATAACGGTTGCTGCAAAGTGACAAAAAAAAGAAAGAAAAGAAAAAGACAGTGGAAAAATCACCTCACACATGAGAGGCTGCAGCCACCCAGTCAAGTTTACACGCATAGGATTCAAAGTGTATTTGCATGTTCTAGAGGGAGAGTGTGTTGTGTGTGCTTTTTGAGCTCTTAGTGCACATTAATGTATTGATTTCAAGGTAGTCATTTCAGCTATTAGAGACACTTTTAGGCTAGGACTATACTATAGCATTACATTACTGTGCCAAGAAAAACTGTTTTGAAATGCCTTTCGGTCGGCTGGTTGGAGAGGAGGGCAGGAATCTCCCTGGGGTGATGGTAACTTTTTCTGGCTTCAAATCAACCTGGTTGTCAGGATTGCAGTTACATTACATTATGGCATGTCTAACAGTTTTCACGACAGAAGCTAAAAGCCATTAGTGCATTGTGTCATAATTGTGTGAAAAATAAAGCCTGACGGCTTGTGGTAGGTTCAGTCCATTTGGTTATTTCAAAGCCGTCATACTGTAGCACGAAAGGCTTTGACATCTCAGGTCAGCTGAATTGTCGTGACATTTTCCATTGACAAGTGTTAAATCTGCAAGGATTGTGAGGCCCCTGACTGACAATACAAAATGATCTGTAGACGGGTGAAAACATTACTTGATGAAAAAGTCAAGTGGACAACAGAAAAGCTGCTACATAAGTAATGTATTCTCCTCACTCCTCCTCATCCCAGTTTTGATTGACTTTGTGATTTCATTTTTCTATTCAATCACTTTTCATCGTATCCATTGAAGGTAAAAATGCCCTCCTGGACCGCTAACTTGCACGTGGCCTGGGAACTCTGTAGCTGAAGGTACAGGTTTGGGGTGAAATTTGTTTGAACTCTTTGTGACATAATTTTACTGGCAGAATTTACCCTGACATTCAATTACATTTCTTGACCAATGTGATTTTGAAGCCAAAAGCTTTCTCTTGGACAAAGTGTTCCTATTAAAATACAATTGTAATGGTGTTTTATAAACTGAGTGAGTCAGAGCCTAATAATGGCATGGCCTGTCAAATATTTAGCTATCGACGGCAAGTTACTAGGAGAGTAGTTTGAACCACTGGCAGCGACATAGGGGAAGCAGAGAATGCAGTCGCATCAGGGCCCACGGGGGGAGAGGGGCCGGCGGCCGCTCCTACCGTAGTATACTGTAAACTCTCTCTCTCTGGCTCTCTCTCTCTCCCACAAACAGTGTAAAATATAGTTCATTGGGAGGTAAAGGGAGGGCCCTTCACGGCGCCTGCTGGAAAGAGAGTGTTTAAACTGGGCTGCTTAGTGCTTACTGGCTGGCTCGTCTGGCTGCACGTTACACAGTACAGACGTATATTTGCTCCGGTGTTGCTGACAGTGAACCGTTTTAGCACTGCAGACTCTGCAGTTGCCTGGTAAAGTTGAGTTTTGAAAAGAACCAGAACCACAGACTCTTTCAAAAGAGCTGGGGAAGATAGATGGAGTAAAGGTGGCATTGGAAATGGAACCACAACAGCTCAATCCACAATGAGTGGAGGTGAGTGAAGTCGCATGCCGGTGAAAGACAACAACACTAACTTTACCACTTGAACTGAAAAAATAAGAGACTAATTAATCAACTTTCCCGAATCCCAAAGACCCATTCATTGTCACAGCCACAGACGGCAGGCACAACTAGCAGCCTACACTCACTAGCTCCGTTTGTAATGGTTACGGAGCTATATCTCTGTCTTTCGATATGCAACCTGTGAGCCTACTGTATGTATAGTCATTGCCTCAGGTATGCTGCAGCTGAGCCACGTTGAGGGTTTTAGTATAAGTGCTACGGTTCCAGTCGGCGTTCCCAGTGAGGGGGGGGGGGCTGGGTTTGTCAATCTCGCATCAGGGCCCGTGGGACATTCCCTCCGCCAGTGGTGTGAACAAGCCACACAAATCTGGGTACAAAGTACGTATGCATTGGCGTCCCCTTTTGTTAAATCTGGTTCTACTACAGTATACGTATGTCGTAATGCTAATGTCAGTGACAGCGCAGCTTTCCCTCTATGATATTTTGCCAGAATTTCATAGAATTAGCTATACCACTTAAAACCTAGCAGATTCAGAATGAAGAATTCATAACATTTGCACAAGAATTAATAATGAAGTGCACTGGTCTCCTTGGATGAAAAAAGGTCCAGAATCAGTTTTTCATCAATGAAAATTAATTATAGAACAGGAAACGGTTCTGCTGCTAATGCTGGAAGAATTTGATGGGGATCGGCATATTTGCATGTTGATGCAGATTGGGAATGTGCCACCATCTTCTCTAAAGCAGCTACAATCCACAGCCCCAATGCTGTCAAAACGTACCTGCTGAGAGACGCGTCATAGGCACGTTAGAGTCTTAGCCTTTACACTTCACAGGGAATTATACATGGGGTGTTCAACATAGTGAAAACTCAACATCATACAGACCTGTCAATGTTAAATAGTTGTAGAGATTAACACTACAAAATATGTTTACATATCTTGCCTTCGCCAGGGACTGGAATATCTATGTTCAGGTCTCAGGGTGTCACTGTAATATTGATATATATATATAACTAATTGGCCTGAAAATGGCAACATTTCTCACTTTTCTCTCAACTAGAAATGCATGTGCTTCAAAATTACAAGATATATACTGTATATATTATTTTTTTCATTTGGCCTTCTCCTTGCTTTCTATAAGGGACACGTGTCAGGAGTTGAGCTGAATGATCTTGGCTTCAAGGCAACATCTAACACTTGTGGGAGTTTTAACCTTTTCATCAGGTTATAATTCACTCTTTGCAAGGTTAATTCATATCCTGTATAATCAAGTTTGGGCCAGACGGTTCAGTGTGAGTGTGTGCTACTGTGGTTATGTGTGTAATTTATGTGCTTGTGATGTTGTGAATGTGGCTGTGTGTACGTGTAGCACAAACAAAATATACTACAAACGGAAATCTCGTATGCCCACAAGCCACCATCAAACCTGCTGTGTGTATTATATTGTCCTTGTCATTAGTCACATTTCTATAAATATTCAATCAGCTTGACTAGGAGCCCTACGCCGCACAGTCGCCAAAAAAACAATCTCCTCCCTTATTTACATTATTTACTTCCCTGCTGTGTATGAATTATTTTACTTGTTCAACTATCATGCCTTCATATTTCATGTTTAACGTTCCAGAATGTAAACCACAGCAAAATACAAGCAAAATCCAAAGAATGTCATTCATTCAATTATTATGTGCCCTTGAATGTGCATGGGCTCAGAGTTCACAGTAGAATCCTGAATATTATTATTATATTTAAATGTTGAAATTGTAACACTCCAGATTTTCAATTTGACTATGAAACAGCACCATGTCATTGTTGTCATACGGTATGTCGTTTATTTGTCCTTTTGCTGTATTTGCATCTAGCTTTTCGTTGAATGGTGAGTCACAGTTAATGTGACCACATTTTTATGGGCCTGAGTCGTGTAGCATTTATTTTATTTTATTTTATTTTTCATTTCACATGAAGGCAGGAATCATAGCTAAATAATGATATATTGGATAATTTGATTGAGTGAAAAGTTTTGAAACTACAGCTGAAGTCAAGTTGAAAAAATACTATTCTATTCCATCATGCATCCTTTACTGAGCTCTCTTTAAAAAGTTCCCTTTAGGTCTCTGAGACCAAGCGTTCGACACTGGCCCCAGGAGGATACAAATAGCTACATTTACACACACAATTTTCTGTTGTCACTGCTGTTGTATCGTACGGGTGCATGCGTTTGGTCCGACATACTAACAGCCCGACAGGCATTAGTTCGACACCCTACTACTCCAAACCCTAACCTCACAGGGAAGTGAGTCTTAACCGGCCACGCATGTCGGGAGCCACGGGTGAGTCTTAATTGGCAACGTATGTGTCTTAACCGACGACGCATGTTGGGAGCCACGGGTGAGTCTTAACCAGCCACGCATGTATCAGACTGTTGCACGTCGGACCAACCTATGCAACCTGTATCGCACTGACTCACCTTCCAGTGAGGAGCCCCCACCAGGATGATTACTTGCAGTGTCTATTATCACCCTCCCTGCCCCGCTACAACACAGTGGATTCAAATACACGACCACTGCCACCCCAGCGCCTTTTTCCTAGCCTGGTTAATAAACCAGACTAATATCGCACGGACCGCGGGGGTCGGGTTGAAACATTTTCTCTTTGACGCAATTGGTCAGAGCTACTGTCAGTCAAAGGTCTCAAGCATTGAAAGTCACTGTACCAAAGCCCGCCCATATTGCATACTGTGTCCCGATTGGCCGCCCCATTTCTCTGGTGTAGGAAATGGGCGTACAATTGAGCCTCTCCAGACCGTAATCCGCCGGCAGGCAATTTATTTTTGCCAACGGCTGATTCAGTCTGGTTTATTAACCAGGCTACCTTTTTCCTGCTTTATTGAACAAATGGCAGCCAGTGATAAAACTCATCACAAATGTATGCCTGCACTGTGAATACACTAATTTAGTTTACATAGGTCCTGTAGGGGTTATCACATGGAAACACGTTGCTAAAACACGTTTCCAACAAAACCATTTATATGGCATGCGTTCCTCAACTGCCATGTGTAATTTTATTCAGGCATTTTTTTAATAAAAATATCCTTTTTTTCAGCACTTCATAGTGAGTTGTTAACCAAAAGTACCAAGTACAGCAGTAGCGCTGGCAGCTAAAGACAACAACAAAGACAAATGCTTTATGTGGATACAACCCATTTACCAAGACGTTTCTGAAGCGTCCGCGCCTGTAGCGACGCATCTCAGTGTGATCGTGCCTGCAGACATTGTCGGTTATTGTTCTACATTGGCCTGTCACTGCAGCACAAGTCACATCAGATCATGGTACAGTACTGTACAGTGCAATCTGTGCTTGTATTGTTGTTGTTTTTTGCTTTAGCATGTCTACCTCTTGCATGATGCTGTATGCCCTCATGTTTGCATGTCGTCTCTGTGTTCTGCTAATAGTGGTGGACCAAGAGCATTAATTCACTGTCACAGACTGATGTTTAGCCTAGCAGGTCATTACTCTTGGCGGTGTCATTGTTCATATTCAGAAAACCATGTTCCTGTCATCATCATCCCCCCATTTAAATCCCATTTTCCTAACTCCTTTTTTGGTGATGGATTGGCCCCAACAGCAGCATTTCAATCAGGCCTGATTTTCTGTAACACGTTGGAAAATGAGAGAAAATGATATGGAAATAAATCACATTTTGCTACTTGATCAAAACCACATTGTGAGCTTGAACCACTCTGCCCAGAGTCAATTACTCATTACACATGGCTATTGACCTTTCTTCCAACAGGAAGTTCACGACTATCTCTGCTAGGATTGTATTTGACAAGATGTCTCTTATAATAGAAAAATGCCCACATTTCCTCACAAGTTAATTATAAATTCAATAGCGGACCCACCGGCCACAGTCATTGAGAAAGGTTAGTGTAGACATTTGTACCTGCCATGCAGCACATGCATGGGCGCATAACTTATTCCATGACAGAGAACCCATTAGGCATCCACTTTTGTATCATTTAGCAGTTAACAATGTCACAATTTAAAAAATTTGATCCATAAACACTACATATGTGCAGCGGCATACATTAAGAGAACTTGACACGTTTAACTAATTTGTGTTACATGAGGCAGCTGACACACTGTGGGCGTAGCGCACGTTGGCCTGCCTATGCTTGTCTGCACAGTGCATACTATGTACTGTAGCAGTTCAATTTCTAAAGTGAAAGTGATGTACAGTAATGGCATAGACGATTTTGTTTCGCATTATGAGACAATTTGGAGGTGACGGCTCATCCGTCAATGTAAGGAAACCATGACATGTCTCCAAGACACACACACACACACACACACCTCCCTGCCCTTCATTTACCACGGCACCTCTCCCTGAACTCTGCAGAATGGGAATGGGGCCGATCAACAGCAGTCAATCCTATGATACATGATGTGCAAGGGGAAGTAGTTCATCCTTATCGGTTTGAAATGTGTGAGATTTCATTTTACATCCTGACACATTAACTCTGTGGGTGTCCCAGCGTCATCAATATGACAAGCACAAGCAGCACACACCGTTTTTCTTCACAGCGTTAGTTAGGCTGACATGGTGGACATGAACAACAGACAGGATCGCAGCAGGTGTGCAGCACTTTAAAAAAAAGGAACCACGACTGCCACAACACCTTGTTGTTCCCCCATTCGGTATTCGGTTAATTGTCAGTCGGAAATTATGATGGAGTTGACCCAGCAGGGAGCCTGGCCATTCAACAGGCAAAGTCCTTGCAAAGTGAAACATCTTATGATGAATACAGTGAAGAATGAAATACAATAGAGGATATTACTGTATGTTGCTATGATTCATACACATTACACAACATTTCAGTCAGGCCATCGCTACAAGTCAGCTTTTCTGCAAGCATGACCATCAAGTTGGATAATGTGAAAGTTCATGTGTAGTTAAAGCACAAAATTAAGTATACTGACTGAATTGCAAAGATTTCTCTACATTTACTTCCTTTTTCTGTGGAATTAACTTCAAAACTACTGTGCAGTATAATGGGAATTTTTGGCTATGATAAAGAATTGGGGTGTAACTCTGGCGAGAGCAGGCAACATAGTCAGATGCAATCCATCATTTCTAATGCAAATGGCACCATGTTAGGAACAAAAAAAGTTAAATAAAAGTAAAATAAAAAGTGGCTCACTTTAACAAAATGTCATCTCTCATGTCCTAATTTGGCCTTGTTTAATTTCCCATTCATACTGAAATGAACTGTGGATGGTATGAAGAACTTATTCACAATAGGAATTTATTTTATTGCAATCACCCATGCTTTGTCTCACCACCAACTCGACTCCAGCAAGAGAAAGGGGGAGATAAACAGCAACTGTTTTTCACACAACGTTAAATTAACATAAGCTAACAACATTAATCAAGATAACACATAAATCCCCCAAACGCATTCCCCATGGCAATAATAACACAATAGATAAAAGACGTAGAACATGCACATCCATTCTATCATACAGGTCCTGGACAAAATCTGCATAATTAACCAATAAAGTCTCCACACTATTTGCTCCTATACTGTTCACTGTGCAAGTTTTGCATCAATGTTTCGTGCCACGTCTGGATTTTCATCAGGATACAATAATACTGTACAATAACACAACATTAGAACAATAATGGACACAGGCGATTTGAGACATGCTGGGAAATCCCTCCACATCCAACTACACAGCTCTCACCTGAGGGGTTTCATTGACCCAGTAACCCTAATATCCAGTACGAAGTCCTGGAGTTGAGGAGGTGGACACCTCTTCCTCTGCCCAGGACCTGAGTGTACCCAGGGGAAGTATGTCCAGTGTAGTGGGGCTCTCTGTCTCCACCCAGTCCTCTCCCGCGATGGCAAAGAGCCAGTAAGGTGCCAGGCAGTCATGATGTATAACCACCACATTGCCGATATCTGTCTTCTATCATCTGCACCCTGTAGACCACGTCAATTAATTTTGTCAGCATAGTACCTGGTCCAGTCTATTTGGCACAAGACTTCGGTGAAACCCCCTTCTTCCGGGAGAGGAGAAGCCAGGCCCACACAATGGGAGTCGTTAGCCCGTTTCTGGCAGATCTGAACGGCAGTCAGTCAGTACCAGCAGTCTAGCCCAGCCTCCTCCCTCCTGGCTCGAATACGAGGACTACCAAAGTCCCTATAGCTCTATTCCGAACAGGAGGGCTGCTGGGGTGCAATGCGTTGATACCTGTGGTTCTGTATGCCCACAGGACCAGGACAAAGGGAGGTGAGGTCCCAATCTCACTGTGATCGGTCTGAGGGGATGGTGAGCTGGGTGTAGCCAGGGTGCAATTAAATATCTCAAGCAGCGCTTTGCTCTGGGTGTGTAGAGGGACCACCGACAGACCTCTTGAAACACCTGTGCCTCAAAGTTGCACCGCTGGAATATCCCAGAAGATCTCAACCAGTTTTGCTGCCTTAGCAGCAGCTTTCTGGGCCAACCTGGTCCAACAACCCTTCTTTTGTAGTAGTAGTAGTAGTAGTTACACTTGTGGACATTATAGCTCCACATCTTTTTTATGTGAAACTGGGCCTGCTTTAGATTGTCCCTATTTACGCATCATCTAAATGGTATGAAAAGTCAAAAGGTAATTTGCAGCAGTAGGACCTAATAATTTGTGTACCAAATGTATCTATGCCACAGGTTCTCAAACCTTTTCAGCTCGAAACACAAAAGAAAAATGATGTGTCTCCTCAGAACTCAAAATTACAAAAATAGGCCTAAAAATAGGCCTACATTATTCTTTTAAATAGTCAAATAAATAGCCAAAATGGGCCCCCCTTTGTTTAGGAAACACTGGGGGGCACGTGAAGATGAACTTCCAGTCGTATTATTGGTCTTCACCTGGCCCCCTTCCACATTTACGTCTTTCTTTCAGCGTATTGTTCAGTTTATCATCTTGACTACATTTGAAAATCTACATTAACACTAACCAATACATCATGGTCAATTGGTAAGACAATTGGAATTTGAATAATAAAATATTCCTTTAACCAAGTATGCACCTGTTTTAATGATTTGGGAGATAAAACACTCATGGCTTATTCCTAAATGGTGTACAGTTTACTCGGAAGACCATGAAAATCACAAATATATTATGATGTTATAAATGGGATGCAAAAGCACATTTCCAGTATTTCACATACCAATGGAAAAAGCCTCTCCTGCAATACACTGACATCTTATAATACTTCACAAATTTCATCATGCATTTTGATGTTGGTTCCTTCACTCTCAGAGTCATTTAAGTGCAGTTAGGTAATGATGCATTGACATTAATCATTCCTTTCAATCGCGTACTCAGGCTATGCATCTCGGGGGAAGTTTAGGGAACCTCTTGACACGGCATTTCCTGTTCATTACCCAACCAGCTGTTCTTCCTAATGAGCCTAAAGGCAATCTCTCATTCTGAAACATATAGCCCTGTCGCTTGTGCAACTGGTGACGTATGGTCTGCCAACACAGTCAGGACCAGCCAAAAGAAAATGTTCTTTGTCACCACTAGTTTGCAGATATTTGTCTTTGGTATTGCAGAAGCACAACTGGACCAGAAATAGTAATACAGGTGTTTACCAACAAGATTAGGCAAGCCTACAATCAGACTAACCCTGGATACAGCTGTCCGACTTCCTTCTTGTGAAGTAATCTTGGTTCTGTTCTGGTGGCTGGCAGGACTGGTAAACTGGAAGTTGAGTTATTCTTTTGTAAATAAATTATTACGTTTTGATGTGAATGCATTTCTCATGCCGATGCCAACGATGAACTAATGAAGGGCTTGGTCTGTTCGACTTCACTGTTGTGTCAGTGCAATTACCAAGACAGCCAAATTTACAATTCTTCTAAAACAAAGGAGAGAGAGCACGAGTCAAGCTCTAAAGTTTAAATAATATAGATTTATGGAGGCAACAGAGTATGAAAAGTGGACCAATTAAACATTTTACTGACACCATTGGGAAAACAAATCACAAGAGTGTACCAAATTAGTGCTTTCCAGAGCCGTGTCTATGTTTTATCTATTGTTAAAGCGTGGCAAATTTCTGACCAGTAAATTGATGGGCCATTTCAATTGAAAAAAACATCTCCATTTTGAGTTTGCTGGGAAAGCAGAATAAAGACATAGGATATTAACCCACCATTTCTTTGCAGCAGGCTTAGGAAGTTTGTTTCAACAATGGAGAGTCATGTGTAATTTGTGTATCCCAAATCTTAGTATACCGTTTGTCTGTGTATCACAATCTTATACTTAGCTAAACATTCTATGGAAAGTCCCCTTCCCACAACGTTTCGCCCCAGCACCATGCCTACTGTATGTCATGAAAAGTTGTTTAATTAATGTAATCTTTGATTTAACCCAACAAGAGACATCACACAGAGTTGTATAGCTTCAACCAGAGATAATATCTTTGATTATTCTTTGGAATATAATATATATGCCCTACTTTTGTACGATCATTTAACTGACAGTCCATGCAGCATTCCTTTGTGAGCAATACTTCCGTAGAGACAAACGCTATAATGGCAAAGAAGCAAATTAACAGCACAGTTTTCATCTCTTGAGGATAAATCGAACTAATGTAGTCTGCATGTTAGCTGAGAAGAGTAAAGTATAGGCTATATACAGTAGGCTACTAATAATGTATACACTTTCACGTATCATCTTATTGTGACAGGAACGTAGTGGCTTATGCATGGTGTTGGAGGGGGCCTTCAAACATGAGCAACAACACTTGTTAGGAGCTAATCGTGTCAACAAAAAAAGAAAAGCGCTCACTACTATATTTCTGCATTATTTTTTCTCCCACTCTTTTGTAATGGGAACAACAATAATTCCCTTGAGACTGCTTACAGAAACAACATGAGCATTTGTTCCTCCCCGTCTGTACAACTTTAGTTCAAAGTATGCATTGGGAATATCAATACCTGGGCAATTTATCTGTACACAGTCACACAAGTCTTGAATAATCATTCTGTTCCTGGCAGTGCTGCAGGTGTAGATTAGCTCCCACTCAGATTACAGCCCCATGAATCCTCGCCGATACAGCATGTACCACAATGCCCAGTGAGTGAAACTGCTCATGGAGCGCCAGAGGAGAATTGCTCCCCTGATGTATCACATTAATATGTGATAAACAACCTTGCATTGCCAGATTACAATAAATAATTCACTGCCCTTCAGAGAATGTGATATGTGACTGCACAGATTATTTACTGCTTTGAAATTATTCTTTTAATCTAACAGAGGAAACTGCCAAGGTGAAGCCAGCGTAAATAATTCATGGCATAAGTTTACTCTTATTCTTATGATTTTTTGTCTGCCCATTCCATGTCTGTCTGTTCTCTTTCAGTAAATGGATGATTGACACTTGATTGTGGGCAAGGCAGTCTTTTGTTCTTGTTTTAATCCAGTTTTAGATCATTTAAGGTTATTCCTCTGGAGGAGCATTTTGTGTCATGTGAGGGTTAAGTTTACAAAAGCGGTATACACAAAAAATTATCCCAAGAAAATGAGCTAAGTGTGCACAAAAATTGGTTATTTGTTTTTGTGCAGCTCAGCTCAGTGTATTTGACTGTCGCAAGATGGCCATAGACTGCTGTAATAGCCGTTATCTTTCGCAGCGTTTTTCTCTGAATTGAGGCTGAGATTGAGGTGATTGAACAGAACGTAGATGTTAGGGGCTCAATATTAAATCTTTGCTACCTCACGGTTACAATACCAGTAAGACGCACTACAATACCACGCATCCGCCTGGGTGACGGCAGACTGCTGTGCGAGCACTGGCACTTTGGCATGGGGGGTCAGATCGTGTGTCTTGAGTGTACATGGTTTGATGAGTTCAGATCAACATATGGGATGTCAGAA